>NC_135430.1:1942151-2279302 GCF_051991245.1 Festucalex cinctus | reverse complement strand
TGGCACGCTTACCTTTCCCTCTCTGCACTTGGATACAATCATATGACTGTAAATCACTCAAGGTGGTATGTAGATCCCCAAACAGGTGCCCACACACAGCACATCGAAAGAGCCTGGCGTAGCATTAAGGAGCAAGTTTGGAGACAGAGAGGTAATCAAACTGAGCCCTTGCTGTCTGACCATCTCTTTCTTATTGAGTGGACAGAATGGCTAGGTAGGAAACACAAAGATGGTCTTCTTGGTAGGCTATTACTTGACATAGCTAAGAGGTACAGGTTAAAATGAAGGCTAGAGATTAGGCAGGGAGTTTTTTGGTCTGAAGAATGAAGCCAGTAAAGAAATGCCTTAAATCTGACACTCAAATTTCATACATATTCATAGTGATGTTATGGTTTAAAGTACTAGCACATGATCTTTATTACAATAGCCCACCATTTCCTTATGTATGTACATTTAGATCTGTTCATCATCATTGCATTGATATTGACAAAACACTGTTTTGATGTGTTACTGTTGCAGTTGTACTATTTTTGTCCGTAGTGATGTGATCACATTTTCCGAATTTGTTTAATCATACTAATACATTGTAGGTAATGGTTTATAAAAGTGTCTATTTACTGCATATCTGACTTTCAAGTACGTTGAAAAAAAGATGTTTTGAAGCAAATGGCCAAATCATCTTTATTTATATAGCGCTTTCAAACAGCCTTAGGTGACTATTTGAACGTTGTAAACGTTGTAAAATGTTAGATTTTTCATAAAATTACTTGAAAAACAAAACTGTTTCAATTCTGTGTTTATGTTTTTTATATACCTCAATATTAAAAGGTGCTAAAGATGAACTGTATTTTTTTGCTTTTTGTTTTCAAAATGCCTTTAAAGTTCACTGATGTTGTGGAAAATGTCATTTTAACTTGACTGCAACAGCAATAAATGACCAGTTCTGAGTTCACTGTTACAACAACTGTATTATTTTGTATTTTTTCTTCAGTATTGTATCAACCATAATCACATTTTGTGTTTATTCCAGATGTGGAAGTGTTGAAACCATTGGTAACAATTATTAAATGTGTAATTAATAAACCTTAATAATTAATGTGCCTTAATAAAGCATTGTTCTTGCTTTAGATCTGTCACGAAGGTGTAGTGGATGGACCCAAAAGCGGTGGAAACAGGCGGGAAGACAGACTGGTAAGATGAGGTAATGAACTTTATTGACTATGGCGGGGAAGGACTGGACGAGACTGAAGGGGAGAAGACTGGGCTGGACGTGGACCCAGATCATGGCGAAGACTTGGCGTGATGCAGAGACTTGGCGTGATGCAGAGACTTGGCGTGATGCAGAGACTTGCAGTGGCGTGATGCAGAGACTAGGCGTGGCGTGAGGCAGAGACTTGGCGTGGCGTGAGGCAGAGACTTGGCGTGGCTGACTTTGACGACTTGGCGTGGCTGACTTTGACGACTTGGCGTGGCTGACTTTGACGACTTGGCGTGGCTGACTTTGACGACTTGGCGTGGCTGACTTTGACGACTTGGCGTGGCTGACTTTGACGACTTGGCAAACTTGGCGTAGAAGACGTGGCAAACTTAGCGTAGAAGACTTGGCAAACTTGGTCAAAAGACACCACTGTGACAAAACATGCAGACACGCACCCTGCAGACATTCAAACAGCAAACAATGCTCCCACATCCGGGCGAGACGAACACCACTCCCTTATACCAACACTAATGACAATAACAGGACACACCTGGGAGACACAGCAGGGAGGGGTAACCAATCAGCAATACACATCAGGAAGGGAAGACACAAGCAGGTGGACAAGGTTAACATAACGAGACTGGGGAAGAAGACAGGAACACCAACAACCAACACTCACCAAAATAAAACAAAAACTCAAACAAACTGACTTGAAGTTGATGAATTCGGCTGGCAGCCAACCATCTTCCCCTTTGCTGCAAAACCAGGACCAAGGGATGCTGCAACAGAGCTGAATTCCCACCTGCCAGCTGACATCCTGGAGCTCTTCATCACGGATGAACTTCTCCAGCACATCGTTCATCATACCAACCTCTACGCAAATCAGTCCATGCAGAAGCAGACTGACAAAAACTGTTGCGCACGTGTAAATAGTTTGCAAAGAGTTTTCCAAATTGTTTGTTCGGATTGCTACTGTTGCATGTAAATAAACTGTTATTTTGCAATCAAAAAACATTTTTATTGTTGGGGTAGTGTTTTATAGAAGTTTAGGTGTTTGTAGAATCACTCATGCAAAAAAAAAAGTGCCAAATTCACTAGAGTGCATGAAATAACATCGTTTCACAAAAAGCTTGATTTCTCCGTATTTTGGAAGAAAATAGAGGATTTGGGTGAAACGAAGCTGTTTTCTATTGTTGATTACTGAAGATCCGAATAAGTTAGAAACAAACTTTTTTTTTAGATGAAAGATGAGACTTCAATCTTTCATTTGGTAGTATCCGCGTTTCCATTGTCCTAACACAACATTTTCTGTGGAGCTTGAAAGATCGGTAAAATTCTGTAAATCAGCTGGCAGTATGGGGTTACCTTTTCCGAAAATGGCTGGCAGTCAAAGAGTTAATTACACCTGTCCAAAACCTGAGATCATAAATTACATGATGTATGTATGTTACAAAAAAATTCAAACCACTTGTGCATCATGTGTCAGACATGAGATTCAGCCCTAGTTTGTTACTTGTTTTTAATCACAGGTTATTTTAAGCATAATTAAGTCTCAAAACAATTTTTATAAATATGGGCCCACATTGTCCAGTCAAAAATAATGGAAAACGTAATTTATGAAAACGTGAACATTTCTGAAACGCGTGAAGAGCCTCATTGAAGAGGCTCGTAAACTACGCCCATATTTGGACTTCCTGAATGGCACTGTTGCGTGTTGCTGCAGTCTCGTCAGTGCTGAGTGTGAGCGTTTGTATCATGTATGCATGCTTCAAACTGCAGTAGAACAACTGTGTGCGCACCCAAACTGCTATTAAAACTGTAAATGAAGTGGAAATGGTGTCCTGTTGTGTGCGTGGTACGCGCGCCGGCTGGCGTCACCGTAGTTTTTGACGGAGCTGCTCTGTCCTGTGGGACACGACATGGCTGTTAGTCTTGAATTTAAGCTTTTTGTCACATTTTACTTTCCCACTCCATTAACCACACGTACTTTATAAAGTTTTAATTTCTCTATAGGAAGATAATATAAAAAAATACAAACAGTAAATACAGCTGCAGGTTAGGATTATTTTTTTTCTTTTAATGCGCTGCAAGACATTTGTTGTGCGCTGAGGTGGTGAGAGCACTGCGCAATTGCGCACGCGCGCAGCTTAGAGGGAACATTGATTTTCAGTACAGTATATTGTTTTGGAGAGAAACGAAAAAAAAACTTTTGTACAATTTCATCAAATCATCACGCACGCTTAGAAGGAAGGATGGTCGTTTAAAACACGCAATCATCGATGGAAATGAGCAAAATGAATGAGACAGAAATATCTGTGCAGTCATTCTGGAGCCAAGACGGTGGTCAGTTTCTGGATCGGTCTTTGTCATTTGGATGGAACTAAACTTCATTTCACTTTGGGAGGTGAGTAGTGTATTCGGCACCTTTCGTTAAAAACCTGAAACAGAGAGTGAAAATTTAGACCAGGGGTCAGCAACCTTTCATGTCCAAAGAGCCATTTGAGGCCAAATAAATAAGCAAAATTGTGTCTGGAACCGCAAAACAAATCATTTGAAGATCGTGATGAAGGCAACAATGTGTTAGTGTTAGTACTTTACTGAGTACTGAGGGCTCCAAAGCCAATTAGAGAGCTGCACCAAAAACAACACAAAAATATGCAGCATCCAATACTTTGACATTCATTTTCTTCTACCTTTTGTCTTCAGTTTTTGGAATTTTTTTGTGTGTGTAATTTTTCATACATTTTTAGACTTTTCTGCCTTTGTCTAAAATTACGGACATTTTCTGCCTCTTCTTTCTTTTTTGACATTTTAGTCTTTTATTTATTTATTTATTTTTTAAAACTTATTTTCTGCCATTTTGCCAGCAAATTGCTGACATTTTTGGCAGTTTTGTGGGCATTCTATTGTAATTTTAGTGATTGATTTTGTTTTTGAACCTTTTCTTTTTTGCCTTTTTTTTTAATTATTAAATTTCTGACTTTTTTGGTAATTCGAAAAATATTTCATAGTAAGTATTTTGTTTTTGGACATCTCAGTTGACTTTTTAAAACTTTTCTTTTTTGTCACATTTTTGAGAATTCCATGAACAATTATTTGTAGATTTCTGCTGTTCCTCTTCCTGTGTGGAAATTTATATATATTTATTTATTTAGCTAATTAAAAAAAAACAAAAAAAACGTTTTCATCTTTTTATAACATCTTAAAAATTTGGAATCTGACATTTTTTGGGGGGAATATTTAATTATTCACTTTTTTATCACTTTTTATTCACTTTTAAAACCTGAATTCATTTGAAGAATATTTCATCCAAAAAATAAAAAGAAATACCATAAAAGAAATGCTAATTTCTGCTAAATTATTGTATTATTTATTTATTTATTTATTTATTTTTTTAGAGATCAACAGCAACACATGAGAGGGACGAAAGACCCACATGTGGCTCCAGAGCCGCAGGTTGCAGACCCCTGATTTAGAGTATACTGTTACTAGGGTGGCCCTTCTTAGGTCAAAAAGGAGGACATATTTAAAAAAAAAAGTGTTCTCTCGCTATCACGCAGTTCACTTTTCATGGCTTTGCTGTTTCGCAGATCTTTTTTTAGTGCAATTTTGCATGCATTTTTTTTTTATAGCAATGTACCTATTTTCTAAAATTTATGAGAGTTTGAACATTGAGAATGTTTAAAGGGATACTTTACTTATTTAGCCATTTTTGGCAGTCAAACAATATTTTGCCTATAATAAATTTGATATTGTCATTATTTTTCATGTACAATTAGTACCTTTAAAAAGACATTTTACAACTTGCTGTCGACTGAAAATGACATCACAAGCGCTCTGGTAACCAATCACAACTCAGCTTGTGAATATCACATGACCAAACCCAGAAAACTGAGCTGTGATTGGTTACCTGAGCCCTTGTGATGTCATTTTCAGTCGACAGCAAGTTGCAAAATGTGTTTTTTAAGGTACTAATTGGACGTGAAGTAGAGTTATTACAGTTTTGGAATTTTTCATTTGAGTTTTAATTTCGTTTTGAGTTTTGTGTTTTTAAATTTAGTTAGTTTTAATTAGTTTTCACGGTGGTTAGTTTTAGTTCTTTAATAAATGCTTAGTTTTAGTTTAGTTAGTTTTAGTATTAGTTTTTTTATGTGTATTACTTGTGCGCAATATTTAAAAAACACCATGGTCGCGACGTCATTATTCCGGTTTATATCTAAATAAATCTACTAAAAATCACATTTAAAATCATCCCCAAAGGCTCATGCATTAAATTAATTACCAAAGACTAAAACATAGGACATTTTTGCTGTAATTATAGTTAGTTTTATTTTAGTTAGTTTTGTAAACATAAAATGCAATTTCAGTTAGTTTTCTTTTTTTTAAAAGCATCTTCATTTTTATTTTATTTCGTTAACAATATTGTTTTTATGAGTTTTAGTTTTTTTGTTTTAGTTAACTAAAATAAGTTTTAATAGCACCTGTGTTTTTCGACATCCTCCCTTCTTTCTTTGACCATCTCCAAACATTTTTGTTTTTACTTTATTTGAACTGAGTCAAATGACATTATTTATCATATGTCGCGGGCCACTAAAAAAAATGGATGGCGGGCCGCAAATGGCCCCCGGGCCATAGTTTGGACACCACTGCTTTACAGGTTGTGCCGAACATTGTTTCATTTTGACATATGGCATAGTCTTAAAAATAACATTCAATAAGGTTTTATTCTTTTATAGAACATAAGACAATATAAATGTGTATGTACAACACTATTGGCCAGCACGTGTGTACACTGCACCAGCAATGTTTTGACTGTCTAGCTGTCACATTTATCAAATATACCCTGTAGTTAGGCTACTCACTTCTACTTGGTCACGAGTTCTCCGGCAGGCAGCAGCTCCTATTCTCCCCCTGCACACCGCACTGGTGTTGTTGTACGCCAGTGGTGTCCAAACTAATGGCCCGGGGGCCATATGCGGCCCGCCTTCCATTTTTCAGTGGCCCGTGACATATGCTAAAATGGCATTTGACTCAGTTCAAATAAAATTAACAAAACAAATTTGTTTGGAGATGGTCAAAGAAAGAAGGGAGGGTATCGAAAAACAGGTGCCATTAGGTTATTTTAGTTAACTAAAACTAATGAAAAAACTAAAACTAAAATTCAAAAAACAATATTGTTACAGAAATAAAATAAAAACGAAAATGCTTTTAAAAAAATGAAAACTAACTGAAACTACATTTTATGTTTACAAAACTAACAAAAACTAACTATAATTATAGCAAACGTCCTTCGTTTTAATCTTTGGTACAGTGTTCCCCCGTTTTCCTTTTTTTTTTTTTTTTTTTGTGTGTATGTGTGCGTGCGTTTGCGTGCGTGCGTTTGCGTGCGTGCGTGCGTTTGCGTGTGTGCTTTTGCGTGCGTTTGCGTGCGTGCGCGTGCGTGCGTGTGCGTGCGTGCAAATACGTATAAATTTATACTCATTCATTCAAAACCTTATAAATATCCCATTACCCTTCGCCTTAACCAGGTACTTCAGAATCTTGCCAGAGTCGTGAGGTTTAAATGGTCAGGAGACCAGAGAAAAGGTCAGAAAAAAAAAGAAATAAAGAGAAAAGAAAGGTAAATCAAAGTGAAATCCAGCACCGACCAAACACTTCCTGCCTTCCCCATTATTACAAAATCAAAGTCTTACGCCAACCCCGGAAGCCTCTAAATTCCAGCAAATTTAGCGAGATCTCAAGAGCCCAGAGGAAAAACTAAAGAGAGGAAGGAGGGAAGGATCGATAAGGCAGAGTGAGATCCATAGAAGCCAGTACATCCAATCCATCAAAGTGAAGTCCAGCACCAACAAGACCCCTCCTGCGTGGTTACAAAACCAGAGTCTTATGCCAACCCCAGAAACCTCATACTTCTAATAAATTAAGATCTCAAGTGACCAGAGGAAAAACTAAAGAGAGGAAGGAGGGAAGGCTAGATAAAGAAAAGTGAGAACCACAGACACCAGCACCAACTGATTCAAGGGGCTGTGGGAGGGAGAGGGTACTTCTGTTGAGTTTCAGTAGATGCTGGTGCGACGGATCTGGCATGCATAAGGACCACCACCAAAGAAAGAAGCCGTCAACCGCGGTCCAGCAAAGCGAGCACCCCCCCCACCCCCCCCCCCCCCCCCCGGAATCCCCAGGCCGCGGCAGCACCAAGGCCACCCCCAAGCCACCCGAGCGGACACCGGTTGGCGAGCTGACCCAGACACCCGGAACACCCCCGCCCCAGCCCCGGCCCACACCCCCGAGCCCAAGGCCGCAGAACGAGGCCCAGCGGGCCCCCACAGCGCCCCACCGGTCCCCAGCCCCCATCCCCCCACGACCCCCCCGCACCCCACCCAAACCCGCCATCCACCACGACCCAGACCCCACCACCCCCGACCCCCAAACCCCCGAACACACCCCGACCCCCAGCACCCAACCCCCCACCCACCCATACCTCCACCCCCCCCCAAACAAGCCGCCCCCCCCCCGACGGCCGCCACCCCCCCCCGCGAACCCGGCCCCCCGCAAGAACCCCCCCCCCCCCCCCCCCCCCCGGAAACCGGCACCGGGCAGCAGCGCAGAGAGGGAAGATGTGCCCACCCCACCTCCAGCCGCGCGAGATTTGCACAGCGGCGGGGGGGGGGGAAGCAGAGGAGGAAGCACCAGGGGAGAAGGCGGAACACCAGAACACCGAGCCCGGTGGGGAGAGGCCCCGGTCGTCACGCCAGAGTACTAGTGACACCTAACCCTGTTACTGAGTCCGCCAGCTCGCCGACTGGCGAGCTCTACCCTTACACCGTGAATGTGGCCCCACCCAGTGTATATACAAGTGTGTGCGTGTGGTGCATTAAAATTGGGAGCAGGTGAGTCGGAGCAGAGGGAAAAAATTTCCCCTACTCCGACACACCCGTATCCCCCCCAAAAAAAATGAATATGTATATGTGTGGTGCATTAAAAAAGGGAATGGAGGGACAAAGTGGTGGGGCAGGGACACAAATGGGGGGGACCACAGCGCTGCCAGGCACTGCAGTCCATCCCCTCTGATGGCTCCCCGCCCCAACTCACCCCTCCCCTTGGACGTGAGGTGCATTAAAATTGGAGGGGAGTTGAAGGGTGAAGACGGTGTTTCCACCCTTCCCCACCCCACCAAGAAATGTGTTGTGTGCCCTATGTGTATATTTACAAAGTGTATAGTGCAAGCTAGTGAAGTGAGTAAGAGGAGCGACCAGCGGGGCCTCACCCGACCCGGCGGGTGTAGGTGGCACGCCCGCCCCCCAGCACCCCCACCCCCACCCGCCCCCCACCTCGTCCACCCGGCACCACAATGGGCGGACAGCCAGCGCAGCAGGGCTACCGAACAGCCCACCGGCCACCGGAGCCCGCCCGGGGCGCCAGGAGTTATACCGGAGTGGGGCAGGCCCCAAACCCTCGCCCGGCCCCCGGAGCCCGACGCCCGGGCCGGGGAGGGAGCCCCAGGCCCAGGGAGAGGGAGGGGGAGGGGCCGCAGGGCAGACAGGGAATGGGGGGGGGGGGGGGAGCGGGGAGAAGACGACAAGAAGGCGAAAGGGCGGCTGCAGGGCAGGAGGCGGGGGGGGGGGGGGGGGGGGGAGGAGGAGGGAGGGCGACAAGGGAAAAGGGACCGGGAGGCAGAGGAGGATGGGCGGGAGGAGGCGAGGAGGGAGAGGCGACGGGGGGGAGGAAGGGGGAGGGGAGAGGGAACCACGGGGCACACCGGAGGCCCACCCACCCCGAACCGCGCCGCCGGGCACGGAGCAGCGGACCGCGCCGGGACGGCACCGCCCCGGGCACCAGGGGAAGCACCCCAACACCGCACCCCACAGGGGGCCCAGGGAGCGGCCAAGACCGCAACCGCCACCGAGCAGACAACGGGAGGGGGGGGGGGGGGGCGGGGGCAGAACCACCCCCGCCCGACCACAGGGGACGGCGTCAAGAAAATTGACTAATTAGCATGCAGTAACACCAAGTGTTGATGCTTAGTGCCCACTAGAAATAGATCTTAAGGAGTTATTGAGTATAGTGTCGTATAGTGTGGTATGCTCGAGCCCACTAGCAGCAACTAGGTTCCTGACTATATAAAAATAAAAACAATCAGATACAAAATACCAAATACAGAAGCAGCGAAAACAGAAGTTGTAACGATGTGGTGGCTCTCGTTAACAGGCAGAATCTTGGCAGGATTAAGTTGCCAAATTGAGATTAAAATATTCTATGTACATAGACCATATTTGTTTAAATCTTGATACTTGATTTTTATTTAAGGCAGAGATTTTTTCCATTGAGATATAATTTATTAGTAAGTTTAACCAGTGGTCGATATTTAGAGATTGTTTATTTTTCCAATTGACAAGGATTATTTTTTTAGCAATAGTAAGGGCTATAAATATAGATTGAGATTGTTTACATGGTAGCTCAGTTATTGTTAAGTCACCTAGTAAACACAATCTTGGAGATAAAGGAAGCCTACAGTTTAATATATCAGCGAGCTTTTCCAAGATTTTAGTCCAGAAATGCAGCACTGGAGTACATGACCATAAAGCCTGAAGATAAGTATCGGCAGTGTTTTGTGAGCACTGGAGACAAATGTCGGAGTCAGAGAGTCCCATTTTTTTCATCATATATTGTGTAATATATGTTCTATGAAGTATCTTATATTGGATAAGTTGCAAATTTGTCTGTTTGGTCATTTTAAATACATTTTCACAGATTTGGGTCCAAAAGTCTGGTTCCGGAACTATAGACAAGTCTTTTTCCCATTTTAAAGTCGGTAAATACGTTTTATTTGTGTATAAAAATAACATATATTTTTGATATTTTCTTTATTGTTGTTGGAGAAAGCTTTATAATATCTTTAGCTAAGACAGGCAGTTGGAGCGTATCCTGAAGTGTTGGGATTTGTTTCTTAACCATATTTTTAACTTGCAGATAATGTAAGAAATTTCCCTTTTTTATTTCATATTTCTGGACCAAGTTTGTATACGATATAAACTTATTATCTGAGAAAAGATGATGAAGGTGTGTAATTCCTTTCTGCTCCCATAGGCTTAAATGGAACGACTGATTATTAAGTTGAAAGTCGGGGTTATGCCAAATGGGAGAGAGCCCACAGGGCGCCAATTGGGAGTTTGTAATTTCTAATGCCTTCCACCAGGCAGTCAGGGTGGCGGCTATCATTGGGTTTTTAAAACAATTATGTCGTCTTATTGATTTTGTAATAAAGAGTAAATCTGACAGTCTAAGATTATTACAATCCTTCTGCTCCAATTCCAACCAACAGTTAGTATCTCTGTTGGGTTGTGTCCATAGCACAAGATATTGTAGTTGATTAGCTAAATAATAGTACATAAAGTTTGGTGCCTCTAAACCTCCTTTAGATTTACTTTCCTGAAGAGTAGATAGACTAATTTTGGCTTTTTTTTTATTCCAATAGAATTTTATGATAGCAGAGTCCAGCGATTGGAACCAGTTAGACGTAGGTTTAAATGGAATCATTGAAAATAAATAATTAATCTTTGGTAAAACTTTCATTTTTATAGTAGCTATCCGTCCTATTAAAGAGATCGGAAGATTATTCCAGCGCTCCAGGTCACTACGGATACTATCCAATAATGGTGAAATATTTAAAGAAGTTAATTCAGTTATTTTAGGTGAAATTTTAACACCTAAGTATTTTAAATTACCTGTAGGAAAGGAGTAGTGTGGATCCTGACTTGTAGGATTCCATGAATTTTCTGTAATAGGTAATAATGTTGATTTTGTCCAGTTAATAGAGTAATCTGATAAGTGAGAGAATTTAGTTATTAATTTAAATGCTTCCCCTAGCGAGATAGCAGGTTCTTCTAAATAGAGTAATATATCATCGGCATATAGATTAATTTTATGTTCTATTGTCCCGGAGTGGATTCCTTGGATCCGTCTATCCTGACGTATAGCTAATGCAAGCGGCTCAATAAATATAGCAAATAATAAAGGAGACATTGGGCACCCTTGTCTTGTTCCCCTTTGTAAAGTAAAACTCTGTGATGTTATCCCATTAGTAGTAACTGTAGCTTTAGGAGAATCATATAATATTGAGACCCATTGAATGAATGACTCCCCGAAGCCGAATTTATTTAAGACAGCAAAGAGGAAGGACCAGTTAACTTTATCGAATGCTTTTTCTGCATCCAGCGAAATAACAACTGCCTTTTTATCATACCGCTGTGACATACTAATCAAGTTAAAGAGTCTTCTAATATTATTAGTAGAATGACGACCTTTAATAAAACCTGTTTGATCACTATGAATAATTGTCGAGATTACCGTCTCTAATCGAGATGCCAAGGCCTTAGCGATAATTTTAATATCGGTATTAATTAGTGATATCGGTCGGTAACTTGACGGGAGGGTAGGGTCTTTTTCTGGCTTTAATAAAAGTTTAATTGCTGCTATATTCATATCTTGACGTATATCACCTTTACTTTTAATTTCAGTTACTACTCTTAGAAATAATGGAGCAAACATTAACCAGAAATGTTTAAAAAATATAGCCGGAAAGCCGTCTGGACCAGGTGCTCTGCCATTAGGTATACTGTCTAAAGCACGATACAACTCATCTATAGTAAGCGGGGTATCGAGAATATCTTTATGTTCAATAGATAACTGAGGTATATTTAAGCTGTTTAGGAATTCCTCAATATATTCAGGGTTAGGTCTATTAATTTCTGTGTATAGATTTCGATAATAGTTATAAAAAATATGGTTAATTTCTTCTGGTGATTGTGTGCATTCACCATTTATATCTTTAATAGCCGTTATAAGAGATTTTTCCCGATTCCGTTGAAGTTGATTTGCCAGGAATTTACCTGATTTATTATTATGTTCAAAATTATTATATCTCAACTGTTGTATTATAAACTCTGTCTTTTTAGATAACATGTTATCTAACTGTATTTTTATATTCTGTAGTTCTATCCATATTTGATTATTTGGGTTTAATACATATTCATCCGTTAGTTGTTTAATTTTATCTTCCAGGTATTTTTCTAATTTTTTATCCTGTTTCTTTTTATAAGTTGAATATGATATAATTTTCCCTCTAATTACCGCTTTCCCTGCTTCCCAGAGAAGAGATGGAGATATATTTGGAGAGTCATTTATTTCCAAAAAATCTGCCCACTCCCTTCTAATAATTTTATCAAACTCTACGTCTTTCAGTAATGAGATGTTAAAACGCCATATCGGGGGAGGTTTAAAGGTAGAGTCAATTTGTAGAGTGAGGGAGACTGGTGCATGATCACTTATAATTATAGAATGTATTTTTATAGCAGTTTTATCAACAATAGAATTATTTGTAAGGAAAAAATCAATTCTTGAGAATGATCGGTGCACAGCAGAGAAGAAAGTAAATTCCTTCTTAGTTGGGTTTTGAAGTCTCCAGCCATCGCTGAGGCCAAAATCCTCCATATATTCATCTATTACTTTAGCGGATCGTAATCGCCTTGTATATATCGTATTATTAGAACGATCTATTAACGGGTTCAAGACCGTGTTAAAATCACCTCCAATAATAATAGTAGAATTTGTTGCTAAATCGAGTAACCGAGAGAAAAATTCATGGAAAAAATCAGGGTCATCATTATTTGGGGCATATAAATTACCAATTGTATATACTTTATTAAATATAGTTACCTGGATAATAATATATCGGCCCTCTAAATCTGTTACTATATTATTTAGAGTAAAGAATAAATTCTTATGTATAAGTATAGAGACACCTCTTTGTCTACTATTATAGGAGGCAGAGTAAACTTGACTAAAATTTTTATCTATAAATAATTTTTCTTCTGATTTTTGTAAGTGGGTTTCTTGTAGGAGACAAATATCTGCCTTAAATTTTGAGAGATGGTCTAAAATTTTTATTCTTTTTGCCTGGGAGCGAGCGCCACACACATTCCAGGAGACCAGAACTAATTTCTGCATACAAGCAATATAGACTCAGTCTTATGTATACATCTATATAAGCTGCTTATTAATATTAACATATTGTAGGATAGCAAAAGAGTAATTAGGCAATTTATATAATTTATATAAAGAGAGAGATAGCAAGTAGATAAGTATAATAGTGAAGAAACGTGGGGGGAAGTGAGTGTGAAGGAAATCTGTGGGGGATTCAACATAACAATACACCAGTAAATGGTGACCTAAGCGAGATTATTATTATTATTATTAATTTATTTTTTTTAAGAATATATTTTTATATTATTATTATTATTATTATTATTATTATTATTATTACTATATAGCCTATGCGTAATATAAATTCATATTCTATTTCGTAACCCATTATCCATACATATACATATACATACATATACATATACATATATATACATATATACACATATACATACACATACATATACATATACATACGTCAAATAATCACACAATGCTCGGCTCTACCAATTGTCAGTTAGAACAGCCAAGGGGTCGAGGTTGGGTTTCGGAATAGCTGGCCGTCGATATATAATTTATCAACGACCATCGAAGTCCGTTTACCCTCCTGTCTATTTTGTTTCATTATAGGAAACAGTACTTTTCGCCGCTCGTTTATCTCTCTTGGGAATTGATCATTCATCCCGAAAGATGTCCCTTTGAGCTCCCGTCCTTTACTTTTTACCAATTCTTTATGTTTAAAATGTTCGAACTTAGCAATAATAGGACGGGGCTTATTGCCCTTACGAGCTCCGAGCCGGTGTACACGGTGAAAAGAGATATTATTTACCGTCTCCTGTGGGATCTTTAGCGATGATGTCATGAATTTTTTTATCTCACTCTCTGGATCTCTGTTCCCCCGTTTTCCGCTGGGGTTAGGTTCCAAAAAATACCCGCAATAAATGGAATCCGCGAAGTAGTTAGCTTTATGTTTTACAACTCTTATAAATGTTTTAAGGCTCTTAAATCCCCGACCGCACAATTTATACACTTTTCTCATTGAGGCATTTACATGTTCTCACATTTCTCTCTTGTTCAAACATTGACAATGTTCAAACCTTCATAAATTTTATAAAATGGGTATATTACTGTAAAAAAATATGCAAAATTGCACTTGAAAAAAAATCCGCGATACAGCGAGACCGCGAAAAGTGAACCGCGTTATAACGAGGGAAGACTGTAATTAATTTAATCCATGAGCCTTTGGGGATGATTTTAATGTGATTTTTAGTAGATTTGTTTTGATATAAACCGGAATAATGACGTTTGAAAATACGTCACACAGAAGTGACGTCATCTAGCAGCAGCCAATAGAAAAGCACCTTGAGATGACGTTGCGCCCATGCTGTTTTTTTAAATATTGCGCACAAGTAATACACATAAAATAAAAAAAACTAATACTAATACTGAAACTAACAAACTAAACTAAAACTAAGCATTTTTTAAAGAACTAAACTAATAATAACTAACAGAACCACCCTGAAAGCTAATAAAAACTAACTAAAATGAAAAATTCCAAAACTTAAAAAAATAACCCTAACTGCCATATTACAAATAAATTGGTTTATATACTGTAGCATTTTTCTAAATATGCAAAAGCACAAATAAATTATTTGTACAATTTTTAGGACTAAAAACAATTTCTCTTCATAACATTATATGGCCGTTGCGTCCTTCTGATTTTCTGTATGTGGCCCTCAAATGAAAAAGTTTGGACACCCCTGATTTAATATTTTGATTGACTGTAATGTGCGAAGACAACGCTCCCTCTAAAAGAAAACTGTCAGTGCACGTGTGGGTGTGGGGGTGTGCGTGTGTGTGTGTGTGTGTGTGTGTGTGTTGGGGGGGGGTTGAAAAGGCGCACAAATCAGCGTCCGGTTAAAGGCCTCAGTATGCTTCTGCGAGAGGCTCGCGCGGAGGCGTTACGGCGTAGCTCCGCTCGTGCGTTTGCCTT
Organism: Festucalex cinctus; assembly: GCF_051991245.1. NCBI lineage: Eukaryota > Metazoa > Chordata > Actinopteri > Syngnathiformes > Syngnathidae > Festucalex > Festucalex cinctus. The sequence goes on along the minus strand of NC_135430.1, from coordinate 2,264,129 downwards.
CCGACTTGTGCGCAATACACATCTGTGTCTGCTGGAGTTTCACACCAAGTCCCGCTGTCGCTATGGCTGGGACGCCACAGAGTGGCGATTCCTCTGCATTTTATGACGGATTCAGGAAGTTCAATTTAATTCAGAAACACAAAACAAAGCCGGGGGGAGAGTAAGTTCATCACCGTGGCAATTAATTATTGCCAATTTGCACCGGTGTCGGCCGTAAACTTGCCAAAACACAATAGCCTTGCGCTTAGCGAACACGTTTTTTTAAAAAAAATTTTACGTTATTGTTGTTTTCCGCCTCTCGTCCCAGGCACATATCCACATGCACAGCCGTGGTCTCCGAGCAGGAAGTCGATTTGCGCCGCCAGTTGCCTTCACGGAAACTATCTAGGCGGGGGGCCGGGAGAGAGAGAGAGAAAAAAAAAGAGAAAACGCAATTGAACGGACCAATCAGAAACGAGCTACGCCCCGCCATCTACGGCGTTCAAGGATTGGCGACGCGTGTACCGCAGCCGGCCACGAGCGACGCGGCACTTAAAATTCATGAACGCCGTAGATCATGTGATCTACGGCGGTCATCATTGCGAGAGCAAACGTGGAGGCATAAATTAGGCTTAAGGGTTGCGCATGACGCCTGACGCATCACTGAAAATTAAGAGTCATCCCTAAGTCCAGACGTCTGGCCACCCTAACTTTGACATTGATTTCTCACTCTAGTCGATATCTATGTTTCTACTTCCTTTTTTTGTACCATTGATCGAAAGGAACAAAAGAACTCTATTTGGATGCTCATGATTGGTGTTGTGCATTTGACCCAATCTGGTGCTGTTTGATAATCGAGTTGCTAGGTTTCTATGGAGAGAAATTTGTGTCTTTATTTTCAATCAAACAAAAAAGGAATTTGCAATCAAAAAAAATTTTCAATCAAACAAAAAGGGGATTTGCAATCAAAAAAAAAATTCAATCAAACAAAAAGGGGATTTGCAACCTCAAATAAATTTTAATCAAACAAAAAAGGGTTTTCATAACAAATAAAAATTTGCAAACAAAAAAAAACATTTCAAACATGGATTTGTATTTTAATAAAATCTTTTGCAAGTATTTTTTTCGTTTTGTTTGCGAATCTGTTTTTCGGTTGCGAATCTGTTTTTTGGTTGCGGATCTGTTTTTTGATTGAAACCTGTTTTTTGGTTGCGAATCTTTTTCTGTGTTGTGTGGGCGGGGTCCTCCGTTCAACCGATGATAGAAGCCTCGTCATTGGTCAGCTTGGAAGCCGCTGCGACAACTTTCATTGGTCAGATAGGAATGGGGGTGTGACAATGTTCGTCTGACTATTTCCTGGTTCATTTTGTCCAGTCGCCGCCAGCATCGAGGTAAATATGACACCCCCCACTTCTAGTTTTCCGTTTTGTTTATCTGACATTTATCTAAAAGCAACCCTTGATCTATCGTTTATCCGGTGATTTGTTCTAACCATTACAATTAACGTAATCACTCACTCACTCAGCATTGCTTAGCCATGTTAGCTAGCTAGGTAACTGATGGTCCGATACATGAGTCAGTCATGAAGCTATGTTGTTGGCAGTCAAAACACAAATATACGGCTAATTTGGGATAGCTGTTAGGATGAAGTTTTGTTTTTGTTTTTTTATACTCATAAAGAAACCTTTGCATTTGTTTCACATACAGGCAGGGCTGGGAATCGAATTTATTTACACTAGCTGCTTCCCCTAAATCTTGGATGTTTGAAGTAGAGATTAAATTCGTGATAATTCTGTGATTATTATTTATTGGTCCTGGTTGTTTACTGTACGAGTCAGGTTGAAAAAGAGGGGGAACTCATGCACCGTCAAAGCGGTGACACTGCTACTACTAGGATCCAGGCCACGTAACCGTTTGATTTTGGTTAGTCTAGTCATGAATCGTGATGTTTTGTTGGTACGAGAAACGGCCCAAATAAACGGCCTGCTGAGATAGCTGTTATTATGCTTATTCATGATTATTTTATTACATTACATCATTACATTAATAAAATGGTAATTATTAATCACTTATGAGAAGTTCTGGTCATTGAAATAGTAGCCTCTGCTACATTTATTATGTCTTGGGTGTTTGAAATACAGAGGAAGTGACAGATTACGTAATATAAATACATTTAGTTCCTGTGATTGTTTCATTGTAGTTTTCCTGTTTCAATAATGTTCAAAACATGTGTCAAACATAACTTTGTCAGAATTATTTTTTTTACATGTTTGGTACTTAATTCAAGCACACTTTTCTTTACTTTTTAGATGCAGAAGATGAAGTTGGTGGTTGGTCACCTCTCTTCATGAGGTGATGCTGTGGATAACTGAGCAGGGCCACAAGCACCTGCTTATGTCAGACAAAGAGAAATTTAAAATATCAATAAACTTTGACCACAATTGTGAGGTACAAATGCCAGGTCACACATTATGTTACCCCCTGCACAAACACCATTACATTTCCAACTGCTCATATGAGTGATTACCATTCCTTTAAATCACATCTACTGACTGCTATCACCTTTGATGCCAGATTTGACACAGTGTACTTGAAAGGGCAAAAAAAAAAAAAATCACATCCATTTCATTTTTTTTTAGTAATTACAGGCTGTAACTACCAAAATGTTTGTTTTAAGTTTAACAGTTCATTTTCTGAGCTTTCTTGATGTCTTGTTGGCAGGCCAATCATTTCTTGAGAAAAATGTCTGTATAAAATCTATAAAATGCTGAATAATTGACTGGTTGTTAGTTCATATGCATGCTTTTTTTTATGAAATAAAAGTCAAACTGTTTTACACAGGAATTTATTTTCATTTTTTACATAAATTTAAATGACCCTTTGGGCCGCGAGACACTAGCACTAGAAGCAACATTGAGAGTCTGCAAATAAATGACGCGACCAAAACTCAAGGACTCCTTGTTTGGATTGATTTGCCGTAAAGCAACAAGTCTTTCCTCAGGTAAACGACAGTGGATGTCAGGTATAACGATCCCGTGTTCACCGTGATGGTCCAAAGGTAGTGTCTCTTCAGCTTGCTGGATCTGTAATATCAAATACATTTATGAAAGCTACAGTAACTCCAAGAACTTTTACTCATATAAAGTTTTTTCCTCTGGTTATGTACGCTTTTACCAGCAATAAAACTGCCCTGGCCTGCTCCTCTTACAGTAAACATGCATCTCGCTATGTCTACATTTTCTACCCCTTGGTCTGCTCGCACTCTAAAAGAAAAAATCTAATCAGTGTAATTGCAAAAGTACACCTACAACTCAGATTCCCCTTCTGTTTCAATCTGACTCATACAGTAAACACCCAGGACCAATAAATAATAATCACAGAATTATCACGAATTTAATCTCTACTTCAAACATCCAAGATTTAGGGGAAGCAGCTAGTGTAAATAAATTCGATTCCCAGCCCTGCCTGTATGTGAAACAAATGCAAAGGTTTCTTTATGAGTATAAAAAACAACAACAAAACTTCATCCTAACAGCTATCCCAAATTAGCCGTATATTTGTGTTTTGACTGCCAACAACATAGCTTCATGACTGACTCATGTATCGGACCATCAGTTACCTAGCTAGCTAACATGGCTAAGCAATGCTGAGTGAGTGATCACGTTAATTGTAATGGTTAGAACAAATCACCGGATAAACGATAGATCAAGGGTTGCTTTTAGATAAATGTCAGATAAACAAAACGGAAAACTAGAAGTGGGGGGTGTCATATTTACCTCGATGCTGGCGGCGACTGGACAAAATGAACCAGGAAATAGTCAGACGAACATTGTCACACCCCCATTCCTATCTGACCAATGAAAGTTGTCGCAGCGGCTTCCAAGCTGACCAATGACAAGGCTTCTATCATCGGTTGAACGGAGGACCCCGCCCACACAACACAGAAAAAGATTCGCAACCAAAAAACAGGTTTCAATCAAAAAACAGATCCGCAACCAAAAAACAGATTCGCAACCAAAAAACAGATTCGCAAACAAAACGAAAAAAATGCTTGCAAAAGATTTTATTAAAATACAAATCCATGTTTGAAATGTTTTTTTTTTGTTTGCAAATTTTTATTTTATATGAAAACCCTTTTTTGTTTGTTTTTTGGTTTCTTCCTGTTTTTGCTAAACTGTGATAAAAGGCTTGCTTGACAACAGACCAAAAAAATAAATAAATCTAACATTAACACTTCACTCGAAAGAGCGATATGATTATTGTGACAGACAGATAGATAGATAGATGCTTTATTAATCCTTGACAGGGAAATTTGAGGTGTCGAGTTGCAAAATCCATGCACAATGCACAGTCAACAAGAAAAACAAGAACAAGAAGCTATAACAAGTAGTGGTTTATGGTTGGGTTACTCGTATCACAAAGAACCACTGCATACGACAGAGGGTTACAGTATATCGTATGGTACAGTAGAACGTCTGGTAGGTATTTTTATTCCGCACAATGATATACTGTACAGCAGGGGTGTCAAACATACGGCCTGCGGGATCAGGCCCGCAAATGAGTTTAATCCGGCCCGCGAGATGATTTTGGAGTTAAGTTAAAAAAAAAAAATAAAATAAATTGTAATGTCGGACTAATTAATCAGCCGGCCACAATCAAACCATATACATTTGTAATTTCACAAGCAGTCCTCAGATGAGCAATGCAACTTGTACTGGGAATCATCGTCCTAGATGTCATTATTTTACATACAACTTAAACTACGGTTTGTTTAATTAGGGCCCGAGCAGCGACCGCTGCGAGGTACCTATTGTTTTTGTAAAAATTCTTCTTCTTCTTCTTCTTCTTCTTTATTCTCCGCAAACGATCGCAATTTTGGGTACCTAAACATTCACGAAAACTCACCGAACTTCGCACACTCTTCAGGCCCGGCGAAAAATTTGATATTATGAAGTCGTCATAACAACGCGACTCTATAGCGCCCCCTAGCGTAGAAAAATAAAAACCAAGCCCGGCACATTTGAGCTAGAGCAATGAAAATTGGCAGGCACGTGTAGCACCCTGAGACGCACAAAAAAAAAAAGTCTATTGGGACCATGTAGCTAAAATGTACAGGAAGTGAGCTATGAATTTTTTAATGTCCAATTTTGGCCTCTTTTGGCACATTCACTGTGGTCATGCTTTTTCCCCCTCTGCAAACATTTTTCATCCAATTGACTTCAAACTTGGCATTTATCATCTCAAGACCTGAGAGAACAACTGGGCAAATAGTCTTGCCTTTCGAAATACTATATGATGGGGGCGGGGCATCAAATATTGCCTTTAAAATTTCATTTGTCCAGAAAGAGCAAATGCTTAATAACTCCCATGTTCAAGCTCCAAAAAAATCTCAAACTTCTCAGGCAACGTAATAGTCACGGCCTGAAAACATCTATATGATAAAATTCAGTTATACATATAGCGCCACCTAGTGGTAACAATAAATGTCATACTTTACGTTTTTAGCTACTGCGCTGAGCTCGTTGAAGGGATCCAGTTGAAAATTGGTCAGAAAAGCCTTTAGATGTTGATCATGCCCCACACCGAATATTGTAACTTTTCGCCAAAGGGCGTGGCCGCTACGGTGCCGCAAAGTCTGAAGATTTTTCGTGACAATAAAAGTTGCATTAACTTGACCGAGATGATCCTATCTTCTCAAAATTTCACACATTTGATGAGAGACCAGCTCTAAAGACATCTAAGAACTTATATTTCATCTTAATGATAGCGCCACCTAGTGGCAATTGTTTTTCTTCTACGTTTTTCTCCAAACACGTTAACTGGACCTACCTCATATTTGCTCAGATGAGGGTTTCGGCTTTCATGATGTCACAACACGAAGTTTGTGAGTTTTCGTGAATCGCTGTGGGCGTGGCTAAGCGCTGTTCGCCAAGAAAACAACGCCAGTTTTGAGGGTCTAAACATGCGCAGAAACTCATGAAACTTGGCACACACATCTGGCCTGGTAAAATGAGCAATATTTTATTGTTGATTGCGCTATTTTTACAAAAATGACTCAATAGCGCCCCCTAGAAATTTTTAACGAAGCAGCCCCGGTTGTACGTTTAAGCAAGTTCTTTGGAAATTCTTCGGTGTATGAGGGAGCCCAAGACCTACAAAAAAAGTCTCTTGGACCCATATGCTAAAATGAACAGGAAGTGAGCTACGAATTTTTGAATGATTTTTTGCACATTTATAGGGGGCATACTTTTGCCCACTTCTCCTACACATTTCATCCGACTGAGTTAAGACTTGACCTGGACCATGTCAAGACCTGAGCCAATGACAGGGGGAAAAATCTTGACTTTTCGAAATACTATATGATGAGGGCGGGGCATCAAAATTTGTGTTTCGCACTGAAAAAGGATATGTGAAATAACTCTCCGGTACATGCTCCAAAAAATCCCAAACTTAACATGTATGTTTATCGTCAAGGCCTGAGGGGTATCTCTATGAAAACATTCAGTTATATATGCAGCGCCACCTAGCCCTTAAGGCATGAAAAAAAATATACCCCGCTTACGGTATTTTTACAAAAATTGTAAACACGTTTCGCAATGAAAAAGGATATGCTTGATAACTCCCCGGTACATGCTCCAAAAAATCCCAAACTTGACATGTATGTTTATCGTCAAAGCCTGAAGTTATCTCTATGACAACATTCAGTTATATATGCAGCGCCACCGAGCCCTTGAGGCAGAAAAAAAAATACCCCACTCGGTATTTTTACAAAAATTGTAAACACGTTTCGTAATGAAAAAGGACATGCTTAATAACTCCCTGGTGCATGCTCCAAAAAATCCCAAACTTGACATGTACAGTGGTACCTCTACTTACGAAATTAATTGGTTCTGGAAGAAAGTTCTTAAGTAGAAAAATTTGTAAGTAGAGACGCATTTTCCATGTAAATGCCCTAATCCGTTCCTGTTACGGTAGGGGTATGGTGGATGGACCCAAAAGCGGAGGAAACAGGCAGCAAAACAAACAGGATGGACGATGTAAGGAACTTTATTTATCATGAGGGTGAAGGACTGGACAGGACAGAAAGCGAGCAGACATGGCTTGATGTGGAGACTGATCATGGTGGAGACTTGGCGTGGATGACTTGGAAGACGGCGTGGCATGGATGACTTGGAAGACTTGGCGTGGCGTGGATGACTTGGAAGACTTGGCGTGGCGTGGCTGACTTGGAAGGCTTGGAGTGGCTGACTTGGAAGACTTGGCGTGGCTGGCTTGGAAGACTTGGCGTGGCTGACTTGGAAGACTTGGTGTGGCTGACTTGGAAGACTTGGAAGACTTGGCGTGGCGTGGAAGACGTGGATGACTTGGAAGACTTGGAAGGCGTGGATGACTCGGAAGGCGTGGATGACTCGGAAGACTTGGAAGGCATGGTTGACTCGGAAGACTTGGAAGGCGTGGATGACTCGGAAGACTTGGAAGGCGTGGATGACTCGGAAGACTTGGAAGGCGTGGATGACTTTGAAGACTTGGAAGGCGTGGAAGACTTTGAAGACTTGGCGTGGAAGACTTTGAAGACTTGGCGTGGAAGACTTTGAAGACTTGGCGTGGAAGACTTTGTAGACTTGGAAGGCGTGGAAGACTTTGAAGACTTGGAAGGCGTGGAAGACTGAAGACTTGGCGTGGAAGACTTTGAAGACTTGGCGTGGAAGACTTTGAAGACTTGGCGTGGAAGACTTTGAAGACTTGGCGTGGAAGAATTTGAAGACTTGGCATGGCGTGGAAGACTTGGCAGAAATGGCAGACTTGGCAGAAAGACAACACTGTGACATGCAACATGCAAACAATGCTCCCACACCCGTGTGAGACAAACACCACTCCCTATATACCAACACTAATGACACTAACAGGACACACCTGGGAGACACAGCAGGCAGGGGGAACCAATCAGCAACACACACGGGGAAGGGAAGACACAAGCAGGTGGACAAGGTTAATGATAACGAGACTGGGGAAAAACACACAAGAACACCAGACAACCAACACTCACCAAAATATAACAAAAACCCAACCCCAAACAAACTGAAACGTGGCAGTACCCCCCCCCCCCACCAAGGGACGGCTCCCAGACGTCCCTAAAACATAAACAAGCCAAAACGGGGAGGTCGGGGACGGGAACGGGAGAAAAATAGCCCTCAACCAGGGTAGGAATAGGAGGACACAAGGGGGCGAAAAACGGCCTCACACAAAGCCATAAACTCCGCATCCGGGGGCGGCCCAGGAGGAGGCATAATCATCGGCCCAGAGGGCTGAAACTGGGGTGGCTCGCCAACGGCCGGTCCCCGTGGTGGGCCCGTCTTCTGCGCCGCCTGGCGCTAGGTCCCGGATCGGCCACCATGACCGCACTGCTTGGGGCGGACCCCAGGCCCGGAGACTTTGACCGGGGCAGAGACGAGGAAGCTGGGGACTTGACCTGGGGCTGAGACGAGGAAGCTGGGGACTTGACCTGGGGCTGAGACGAGGAAGCTGGGGACTTGACCTGGGGCTGAGACGAGGAAGCTGGGGACTTGACCTGGGGCTGAGACGAAGAAGCTGGAGAACGCGGCGACTCTACCGTGACGAGGGGACCCGAGATGCCAATTGGCCGCAACAAGGAGACCTGAGACGCCAGGGGCTGCGTCGCCCCGGAGCAGAGAGGCCAGGGGCTGCGTCGGCCAGAGACAGAGAGGCCAGGGGCTACGTCGGCCAGGGACAGAGAGGCCAGGGGCTTCAGCGGCACAGGCGTTGCGGCCAGGGGCTGCGGCGGCAGCGGCACAGGCGTTGCGGCCAGGGGCGGCGGCGGCAGCGGCACAGGCATTGCGGCCAGGGGCGGCGGCGGCAGCGGCACAGACGTTGCGGCCGGGGGCTGCGGCGGCAGCGGCACAGGCGTTGCGGCCGGGGGCTGCGGCGGCAGCGGCACAGGCGTTGCGGCCGGGGGCTGCGGCGGCAGCAGCACAGGCGTTGCGGCCGGGGGCTGCGGCGGCAGCGGCACAGGCGCTGCGGCCGGGGGCTGCGGCGGCAGCGGCACAGGTGTTGCGGCCGGGGGCGGCAGCGGCACAGGCGTAGAGTCCGGGGGCGGTAGCGGCACAGGCGTAGAGTCCGGGGGCGTCAGCGGCACAGGCGTAGAGTCCGGGGGCGGCAGCGGCACAGGTGAAGAGGCCAGGGGCTGAAGCGGCAGCAGCGGCACAGGCGAAGAGGCCAGGGGCTGAAGCGGCAGCAGCGGCACAGGCGTATCATCCAAGGGCGGCCGGGGCGCCGGGACCAGGACCTGAAGCCGGCGGGGCGCCGGGACGGGGTCCTGAGGCCGGCGGGGTGCCGGGACGGGGTCCTGAGGACGGCGGGGCGCCGAAACGGGGACGAGAGGCCGGCGGGGAGCCGGGACGGGCTCCTGAGGCCGGCGGGGAGCCGGGACGGGCTCCTGAGGCCAGCGGGGAGCCGGGACGGGGACTTGGCGCTTCCGCTGGGTCCTGGTTGGTGGGAGCATTCTGTTACGGTAAGGGTATGGTGGATGGACCCAAAAGCGGAGGAAACAGGCAGGAAAACAAACAGGATGGACGATGTAAGGAACTTTATTTATAATGAGGGTGAAGGACTGCACAGGACAGAAAGCGAGCAGACATGGCTTGAAGTGGAGACTGATCATGGCGGAGACTTGGCGTGGATGACTTGGAAGACGGCGTGGCGTGGATGACTTGGAAGACTTAGCGTGGCTGACTTGGAAGACTTGGCGTGGCGTGGCTGACTTGGAAGACTTGGAGTGGCTGACTTGGAAGACTTGGCGTGGCTGACTTGGAAGACTTGGCGTGGCTGACTTGGAAGACTTAGCGTGGCTGACTTGGAAGACTTGGCGTGGCGTGGCTGACTTGGAAGGCGTGGCGTGGCTGACTTGGAAGGCGTGGCACAGGGGCATAGGAACTACATTTCCCATCGCGAGATGCTGTGACTATCGCGTGACCGGTAGCGAGACTGGGAAAATCTAACATGGCGGCGCTCTGCTGCTAAAATAGAATTAGCTTTATATTTCTAATTAAACCCGAATTTAATGATTAGATAAATTCGATTTTTTTCTTTTCTAAGAAAGATCGGAAATATTATCCAGTGTGGACGACCTCGAACGTTTTATTGACGATTATTTTTATAGCTGCGCGATGGATGAGCCGGCGGCTAGTCGGGATAATCCTTCGAAAAAAAAAAAGGAAAAATGACTCGTCAACAGACACGGACGATTTAGCAACCGCCGACGTATCGGTGAGTATGCTGGATTCCATAAATAAAAAACTTGATGTCCTCTGTCTTATCCGCGAGGACGTCAAAGAATTAAAGGCAAGTTTGGAATTCGTTAGCCAACAGGTAAGCGATCTCCAATGCGATAACTCCGAGCTACGCTCCTCTCTCGTCGCTGTCACAGCCGAGTTGGAGACGATTAAAAAGGAAAATAAAATGCTAAAGGAAACGGTCTTAGATGTTCAATCCCGTAGTATGCGGGAAAATCTAATATTCTCAGGTATATCCGAAAATTCTCCAGATAATCCAGAGAGTGAGATAAAAAAATTCATGACATCATCGCTAAAGATCCCACAGGAGACGGTAAATAATATCTCTTTTCACCGTGTACACCGGCTCGGAGCTCGTAAGGGCAATAAGCCCCGTCCTATTATTGCTAAGTTCGAACATTTTAAACATAAAGAATTGGTAAAAAGTAAAGGACGGGAGCTCAAAGGGACATCTTTCGGGATGAATGATCAATTCCCAAGAGAGATAAACGAGCGGCGAAAAGTACTGTTTCCTATAATGAAACAAAATAGACAGGAGGGTAAACGGACTTCGATGGTCGTTGATAAATTATATATCGACGGCCAGCTATTCCGAAACCCAACCTCGACCCCTTGGCTGTTCTAACTGACAATTGGTAGAGCCGAGCATTGTGTGATTATTTGACGTATGTATATGTATATGTATGTGTATGTATATGTGTATATATGTATATATATGTATATGTATATGTATGTATATGTATATGTATGGATAATGGGTTACGAAATAGAATATGAATTTATATTATGCATAGGCTATATAGTAATAATAATAATAATAATAATAATATAAAAATATATTCTTAAAAAAAATAAATTAATAATAATAATAATAATCTCGCTTAGGTCACCATTTACTGGTGTATTGTTATGTTGAATCCCCCACAGATTTCCTTCACACTCACTTCCCCCCACGTTTCTTCACTATTATACTTATCTACTTGCTATCTCTCTCTTTATATAAATTATATAAATTGCCTAATTACTCTTTTGCTATCCTACAATATGTTAATATTAATAAGCAGCTTATATAGATGTATACATAAGACTGAGTCTATATTGCTTGTATGCAGAAATTAGTTCTGGTCTCCTGGAATGTGTGTGGCGCTCGCTCCCAGGCAAAAAGAATAAAAATTTTAGACCATCTCTCAAAATTTAAGGCAGATATTTGTCTCCTACAAGAAACCCACTTACAAAAATCAGAAGAAAAATTATTTATAGATAAAAATTTTAGTCAAGTTTACTCTGCCTCCTATAATAGTAGACAAAGAGGTGTCTCTATACTTATACATAAGAATTTATTCTTTACTCTAAATAATATAGTAACCGATTTAGAGGGCCGATATATTATTATCCAGGTAACTATATTTAATAAAGTATATACAATTGGTAATTTATATGCCCCAAATAATGATGACCCTGATTTTTTCCATGAATTTTTCTCTCGGTTACTCGATTTAGCAACAAATTCTACTATTATTATTGGAGGTGATTTTAACACGGTCTTGAACCCGTTAATAGATCGTTCTAATAATACGATATATACAAGGCGATTACGATCCGCTAAAGTAATAGATGAATATATGGAGGATTTTGGCCTCAGCGATGGCTGGAGACTTCAAAACCCAACTAAGAAGGAATTTACTTTCTTCTCTGCTGTGCACCGATCATTCTCAAGAATTGATTTTTTCCTTACAAATAATTCTATTGTTGATAAAACTGCTATAAAAATACATTCTATAATTATAAGTGATCATGCACCAGTCTCCCTCACTCTACAAATTGACTCTACCTTTAAACCTCCCCCCGATATGGCGTTTTAACATCTCATTACTGAAAGACGTAGAGTTTGATAAAATTATTAGAAGGGAGTGGGCAGATTTTTTGGAAATAAATGACTCTCCAAATATATCTCCATCTCTTCTCTGGGAAGCAGGGAAATCGGTAATTAGAGGGAAAATTATATCATATTCAACTTATAAAAAGAAACAGGATCAAAAATTAGAAAAATACCTGGAAGATAAAATTAAACAACTAACGGATGAATATGTATTAAACCCAAATAATCAAATATGGATCGAACTACAGAATATAAAAATACAGTTAGATAACATGTTATCTAAAAAGACAGAGTTTATAATACAACAGTTGAGATATAATAATTTTGAACATAATAATAAATCAGGTAAATTCCTGGCAAATCAACTTCAACGGAATCGGGAAAAATCTCTTATAACGGCTATTAAAGATATAAATGGTGAATGCACACAATCACCAGAAGAAATTAACCATATTTTTTATAACTATTATCGAAATCTATACACAGAAATTAATAGACCTAACCCTGAATATATTGAGGAATTCCTAAACAGCTTAAATATACCTCAGTTATCTATTGAACATAAAGATATTCTCGATACCCCGCTTACTATAGATGAGTTGTATCGTGCTTTAGACAGTATGCCTAATGGCAGAGCACCTGGTCCAGACGGCTTTCCGGCTATATTTTTTAAACATTTCTGGTTAATGTTTGCTCCATTATTTCTAAGAGTAGTAACTGAAATTAAAAGTAAAGGTGATATACGTCAAGATATGAATATAGCAGCAATTAAACTTTTATTAAAGCCAGAAAAAGACCCTACCCTCCCGTCAAGTTACCGACCGATATCACTAATTAATACCGATATTAAAATTATCGCTAAGGCCTTGGCATCTCGATTAGAGACGGTAATCTCGACAATTATTCATAGTGATCAAACAGGTTTTATTAAAGGTCGTCATTCTACTAATAATATTAGGAGACTCTTTAACTTGATTAGTATGTCACAGCGGTATGATAAAAAGGCAGTTGTTATTTCGCTGGATGCAGAAAAAGCATTCGATAAAGTTAACTGGTCCTTCCTCTTTGCTGTCTTAAATAAATTCGGCTTCGGGGAGTCATTCATTCAATGGGTCTCAATATTATATGATTCTCCTAAAGCTACAGTTACTACTAATGGGATTACATCACAGAGTTTTACTTTACAAAGGGGAACAAGACAAGGGTGCCCAATTTCTCCTTTATTATTTGCTATATTTATTGAGCCGCTTGCATTAGCTATACGTCAGGATAGACGGATCCAAGGAATCCACTCCGGGACAATAGAACATAAAATTAATCTATATGCCGATGATATATTACTCTATTTAGAAGAACCTGCTATCTCGCTAGGGGAAGCATTTAAATTAATAACTAAATTCTCTCACTTATCAGATTACTCTATTAACTGGACAAAATCAACATTATTACCTATTACAGAAAATTCATGGAATCCTACAAGTCAGGATCCACACTACTCCTTTCCTACAGGTAATTTAAAATACTTAGGTGTTAAAATTTCACCTAAGTTAACTGAATTAACTTCTTTAAATTTTTCACCATTATTGGATAGTATCCGTAGTGACCTGGAGCGCTGGAATAATCTTCCGATCTCTTTAATAGGACGGATAGCTACTATAAAAATGAAAGTTTTACCAAAGATTAATTATTTATTTTCAATGATTCCATTTAAACCTACGTCTAACTGGTTCCAATCGCTGGACTCTGCTATCATAAAATTCTATTGGAATAAAAAAAAAGCCAAAATTAGTCTATCTACTCTTCAGGAAAGTAAATCTAAAGGAGGTTTAGAGGCACCAAACTTTATGTACTATTATTTAGCTAATCAACTACAATATCTTGTGCTATGGACACAACCCAACAGAGATACTAACTGTTGGTTGGAATTGGAGCAGAAGGATTGTAATAATCTTAGACTGTCAGATTTACTCTTTATTACAAAATCAATAAGACGACATAATTGTTTTAAAAACCCAATGATAGCCGCCACCCTGACTGCCTGGTGGAAGGCATTAGAAATGACAAATTCCCAATTGGCGCCCTGTGGGCTCTCTCCCATTTGGCATAACCCCGACTTTCAACTTAATAATCAGTCGTTCCATTTAAGCCTATGGGAGCAGAAAGGAATTACACACCTTCATCATCTTTTCTCAGATAATAAGTTTATATCGTATACAAACTTGGTCCAGAAATATGAAATAAAAAAGGGAAATTTCTTACATTATCTGCAAGTTAAAAATATGGTTAAGAAACAAATCCCAACACTTCAGGATACGCTCCAACTGCCTGTCTTAGCTAAAGATATTATAAAGCTTTCTCCAACAACAATAAAGAAAATATCAAAAATATATGTTATTTTTATACACAAATAAAACGTATTTACCGACTTTAAAATGGGAAAAAGACTTGTCTATAGTTCCGGAACCAGACTTTTGGACCCAAATCTGTGAAAATGTATTTAAAATGACCAAACAGACAAATTTGCAACTTATCCAATATAAGATACTTCATAGAACATATATTACACAATATATGATGAAAAAAATGGGACTCTCTGACTCCGACATTTGTCTCCAGTGCTCACAAAACACTGCCGATACTTATCTTCATGCTTTATGGTCATGTACTCCAGTGCTGCATTTCTGGACTAAAATCTTGGAAAAGCTCGCTGATATATTAAACTGTAGGCTTCCTTTATCTCCAAGATTGTGTTTACTAGGTGACTTAACAATAACTGAGCTACCATGTAAACAATCTCAATCTATATTTATAGCCCTTACTATTGCTAAAAAAATAATCCTTGTCAATTGGAAAAATAAACAATCTCTAAATATCGACCACTGGTTAAACTTACTAATAAATTATATCTCAATGGAAAAAATCTCTGCCTTAAATAAAAATCAAGTATCAAGATTTAAACAAATATGGTCTATGTACATAGAATATTTTAATCTCAATTTGGCAACTTAATCCTGCCAAGATTCTGCCTGTTAACGAGAGCCACCACATCGTTACAACTTCTGTTTTCGCTGCTTCTGTATTTGGTATTTTGTATCTGATTGTTTTTATTTTTATATAGTCAGGAACCTAGTTGCTGCTAGTGGGCTCGAGCATACCACACTATACGACACTATACTCAATAACTCCTTAAGATCTATTTCTAGTGGGCACTAAGCATCAACACTTGGTGTTACTGCATGCTAATTAGTCAATTTTCTTGACGCCGTCCCCTGTGGTCGGGCGGGGGTGGTTCTGCCCCCCCCCCCCCCCCGTTGTCTGCTCGGTGGCGGTTGCGTCTTGGCCGCTCCCTGGGCCCCCTGTGGGGTGCGGTGTTGGGGTGCTTCCCCTGGTGCCCGGGGCGGTGCCGTCCCGGCGCGGTCCGCTGCTCCGTGCCCGGCGGCGCGGTTCGGGGTGGGTGGGCCTCCGGTGTGCCCCATGGTTCCCTCTCCCCTCCCCCTTCCTCCCCCCCGTCGCCTCTCCCTCCTCGCCTCCTCCCGCCCATCCTCCTCTGCCTCCCGGTCCCTTTTCCCTTGTCGCCCTCCCTCCTCCTCCCCCCCCCCCCCGCCTTCTGCCCTGCAGCCGCCCTTTCGCCTTCTTGTCGTCTTCTCCCCGCTTCCCCCCCCCCCCCCCCCCTTCCCTGTCTGCCCTGCGGCCCCTCCCCCTCCCTCTCCCTGGGCCTGGGGCTCCCTCCCGGGCGTCGGGCTCCGGGGGCCGGGCGAGGGTTTGGGGCCTGCCCCACTCCGGTATAACTCCTGGCGCCCCGGGCGGGCTCCGGTGGCCGGTGGGCTGTCCGGTAGCCCTGCTGCGCTGGCTGTCCGCCCATTGTGGTGCCGGGTGGATGAGGTGGGGGGCGGGTGGGGGTGGGGGTGCTGGGGGGCGGGCGTGCCACCTACACCCGCCGGGTTGGGTGAGGCCCCGCTGGTCGCTCCTCTTCCTCACTTCACTAGCTTGCACTATACACTTTGTAAATATACACATAGGGCACACAACACATTTCTTGGTGGGGTGGGGAAGGGTGTAAACACCGTCTTCACCCTTCAACTCCCCTCCAATTTTAATGCACCTCACGTCCAAGGGGAGGGGTGAGTTGGGGCGGGGAGCCATCAGAGGGGATGGACTGCAGTGCCTGGCAGCGCTGTGGTCCCCCCCATTTGTGTCCCTGCCCCTCCACTTTGTCCCTCCATTCCCTTTTTTAATGCACCACACATATACATATTCATTTTTTTGGGGGGGATACGGGTGTGTCGGAGTAGGGGAAAATTTTTTCCCTCTGCTCCGACTCACCTGCTCCCAATTTTAATGCACCACACGCACACACTTGTATATACACTGGGTGGGGCCACATTCACGGTGTAAGGGTAGAGCTCGCCAGTCGGCGAGCTGGCGGACTCAGTAACAGGGTTAGGTGTCACTAGTACTCTGGCGTGACGACCGGGGCCTCTCCCCACCGGGCTCGGTGTTCTGGTGTTCCGCCTTCTCCCCTGGTGCTTCCTCCTCTGCTTCCCCCCTCCCGCCGCTGTGCAAATCTCGCGCGGCTGGAGGTGGGGTGGGCACACCTTCCCTCTCTGCGCTGCTGCCCGGTGCCGGTTTCCGGTGGGGTGGTGGGGGTTTCTCGCGGGGGGCCGGGTTCGCGGGGGGGGGGGGGGGGGCGTCGGGGGGGGGGGGGCGGCTTGTTTGGGGGGGGGTGGAGGTATGGGTGGGTGGGGGGTTGGGTGCTGGGGGTCGGGGTGTGTTCGGGGGTTTGGGGGTCGGGGGTGGTGGGGCCTGGGTCGTGGTGGATGGCGGGTTTGGGTGGGGTGCTGGGGGGGGGGGTCGTGGGGGGATGGGGGCTGGGGACCGGTGGGGCGCTGTGGGGGCCCGCTGGGCCTCGTTCTGCGGCCTTGGGCTCGGGGGTGTGGGCCGGGGCTGGGGCGGGGGTGTTCCGGGTGTCTGGGTCGGCTCGCCGACCGGTGTCCGCTCGGGTGGCTTGGGGGTGGCCTTGGTGCTGCCGCGGCCTGGGGATTCCGGGGGTGGGGGGGGGGTGGGGGGTGCTCGCTTTGCTGGACCGCGGTTGACGGCTTCTTTCTTTGGTGGTGGTCCTTATGCATGCCAGATCCGTCGCACCAGCATCTACTGAAACTCAACAGAAGTACCCTCTCCCTCCCACAGCCCCTTGAATCAGTTGGTGCTGGTGTCTGTGGTTCTCACTTTTCTTTATCTAGCCTTCCCTCCTTCCTCTCTTTAGTTTTTCCTCTGGTCACTTGAGATCTTAATTTATTAGAAGTATGAGGTTTCTGGGGTTGGCATAAGACTCTGGTTTTGTAACCACGCAGGAGGGGTCTTGTTGGTGCTGGACTTCACTTTGATGGATTGGATGTACTGGCTTCTATGGATCTCACTCTGCCTTATCGATCCTTCCCTCCTTCCTCTCTTTAGTTTTTCCTCTGGGCTCTTGAGATCTCGCTAAATTTGCTGGAATTTAGAGGCTTCCGGGGTTGGCGTAAGACTTTGATTTTGTAATCATGGGGAAGGCAGGAAGTGTTTGGTCGGTGCTGGATTTCACTTTGATTTACTTTTCTTTTCTCTTTATTTCTTTTTTTTCTGACCTTTTCTCTGGTCTCCTGACCATTTAAATCTCACGACTCTGGCAAGATTCTGAAGTACCTGGTTAAGGCGAAGGGTAATGGGATATTTATAAGGTTTTAGGTGAATGAATGAGTATAAATTTATACGTATTTGCACGCACGCACACGCACGCACGCGCACGCACGCAAACACACGCAAACGCACACACGCAAACGCACGCACGCACGCACGCAAACGCACGCACACATACACACAAAAAAAAAAAAAAGACAAAAAAAAAAGAGCAATGATGACAAGACGTTGAATCGGTAAGACTACCGAATGAACAATTCTGAGCTCTTTAAAAAAAAAAAAAAAAAAAAAAGGAAGGCGTGGCGTGGCTGACTTGGAAGACTTGGAGTGGCTGACTTGGAAGACTTGGCGTGGCTGACTTGGAAGACTTGGCGTGGCTGACTTGGAAGACTTGGCGTGGCGTGGAAGACTTGGAAGACGTGGATGACTTGGAAGACTTGGAAGGCGTGGATGACTCGGAAGGCGTGGATGACTCGGAAGACTTGGAAGGCGTGGATGACTCGGAAGACTTGGAAGGCGTGGATGACTCGGAAGACTTGGAAGGCGTGGATGACTTTGAAGACTTGGAAGGCGTGGAAGACTTTGAAGACTTGGAAGGCGTGGAAGACTTTGAAGACTTGGAAGGCGTGGAAGACTTTGAAGACTTGGAAGGCGTGGAAGACTTTGAAGACTTGGCGTGGAAGACTTTGAAGACTTGGCGTGGCGTGGAAGACTTGGCAGAAATGGCAGACTTGGCAGAAAGACAACACTGTGACATGCAACATGCAAACAATGCTCCCACACCCGCGTGAGACAAACACCACTCCCTATATACCAACACTAATGACACTAACAGGACACACCTGGGAGACACAGCAGGCAGGGGGAACCAATCAGCAACACACACGGGGAAGGGAAGACACAAGCAGGTGGACAAGGTTAATGATAACGAGACTGGGGAAAAACACACAAGAACACCAGACAACCAACACTCACCAAAATATAACAAAAACCCAACCCCAAACAAAATGAAATGTGACAGTTCCAAGCCTCCCAAATTTCAGACATAAATGTTTTATAAAACATAAAAATGAATCAAAACATGTAACAAATACATGTTACAATTAGATTATTGCACAATAAATGAGAGTTGTGCATAATGTAAATAACAAAGAATAGAGTAAAGAATAAAAATGATGGTCATTTACCTTTTTAACTGCTGTCCTCATCGTTTTTTGCCCTCTGGTTCATGTTCACCTATCTCAGAAGTGTTTTTTTTTTTTTTTGCCTGGTGTTTTGTAAAGAACTGATCTATGGATGTATTTATTTTTTATTTTTTAATAAACAATCCTTCGTTAATGTCCAATGCAAGCATCATCTTAGTGAGCAAACGCCAGACTGGTGAACACTTTTTCCGGGCGATTCTTTTAAACAAATTCTGAAACTTCATGGAAACTTCCGGTATGGCGAGGCATCTTTTTCAAAAAAAAAAAAGGCCCGAATCGTCGCAATTAAAAACTTACTGTGCCTTCATCAATCACCAATTGTTTGAATTGTTGCACAAATTCGTTGGCCGTTAGTTCATACATTTACGAAAAACTATCGGAACACCTCATGGGCCGCGGGATGAAAGATGAGGACACTGTAGAGACACCGCTCTAGTATACGCTCATATCTATGGTAGGTTCCTCTTAGCCAATGGGATGCCAGAACGATGCACAAACACCGATCTAGTATTTACGCTCATAGGTACCTATGGTAGGAAATATCCATAGCCGAAAGTATGTTGCGTTCGGTAATGTATTTTTACCTTTCGTATCTAGAAATTTCTTTCGTAACAAGAGGCAATATTTTCCCGTTGAGGAGTTTCGTAACTCGAAAATTTCGTATGAAGAGACGTTCGTAAGTAGAGGTTCCACTGTATATTTATAGTCAAGGCCTGAAGGTATCTCTATGACAAAATTCAGTTATAAATACAGCGCCACCTTGTCCTTGAGGCATAAAAAAAAGCAAACCCACTTACGGTATTTTGGACAAAATTTGTGAACTCATTGTAAGTGTTATGTAACAACTATTGCCTATGGCCCAGTCTACTCTCTAATTTTTTTTTTAAGTTTGCTTCTTCTAAAGCAAATTCTCTGCAGTTGCATAAATATTCCACTGCCCAGACAGGATCTAAGCTTGGTTAGCTCTGCAGGTGGTCACCCAACCACCAACAAAGCTCTTTTGAAGCCGCTGACCAGGTGACAAAGGAATTTATGCGTCTGCCGAAGGAGTGTATTCAAGCCCGTCTTCCCGGAGCCCGAACAAATGGCTCCAATGATTTGGAATACACAAACGACTGATCAAAGGAATGTTCATGACCTCTTATCAATCACAAAGGATATTCTGGCGTCTCGCCCTTCCAGGGGGAACGTCTAGATGGAGCAACAGCACCGTCAAGTGGTGAAATTTGGAACTATCCTTAGTGACATTTCATATAAGTAACCGCATTTTACACATTTATACCATGATAATTCTTGACAGATAACTGAACTACGAATGATTCATGTTATGTCTTTGTGTGTATGAACATCCTATTTCATTTGTACTCCATAAAGAATGAAAGATAATCAATATCTTTCAGTTCAGTCAGATTAGACAAGAAGAAGTTACCTCACAAGTTAGTTTATGATGCATTAATTACGATGTGTGTTAAACGGGTTGTGTGGGAAAACTGATTTGCCAGACTGACCAAATTTAATGCCAAATTATTAATCCCTTTAATAATTTTTTTTTAAAGTCTGCGCGAGCGAACAGAAGGGGTGCCACCACCTACTGAAGCCCCGCCCATAGACTTTAAAAAGACGAGGGGACCCCCTCGCTGTTCTCTCTTCCTCTTCCAAAAAAACTCTCTTCCAACATCATCATCCTCAGGCAAGTGTCCCAGCCTGCTCGAACTCTTTGTTCCAAGAAACTTGCCAACCATGTGGCTTTTTTTTTTCTGGCAGCAACCGTTGCCGAGAGCAGACACTCGCTCCACGCCACGCCAAAGCAGGTGCAAACTACAACGCTGACCCCAAAGACTCTTTTACTCCTTTTTTTTCTCTTTCCATCGGTGATCGCCCGCCAGCGGCGAGCTCAGCGGCCCCGGGGTACACTTGCTACGTACCGCCGGACTCAAGGTTGTTGCACCTAAGCCGCCCGCACCACCTGCTATTCGGTGGCACCCCGCCGCGGTGCCAGCTCACCTCCAACGGCTGGCATTCCCCGTACGCAGGCGCGTAGCGGACCGAGCTCCAACACCTGGAGTCGGACAGCTGCCCGGCAGAATCAACCTCGCCGGAGAATCAACCTTGCCGAGTCGCCAACCAATCAAGGGACGAGCCGCGCAACTACGTCAGCCCCCGAGCGGCTTCCCTTGCTCACCTGTGGAATAAACCCTTTTTGATTTTCTTGCCTTTTTTCCAACGAACATTGACTATTTTTCCCCCTTTTTCACAAGATCCTTTTGCTCGTTCGACGCAAACGATTCTCGTAAGTGTGCGTTTGATTTCTAGCTCGGCGTATCCACTGTGTGCCACTTACGTTTGAAACATATCACCAATCTGGCAGGTCAAATTTCTCTTTTCCCTGTTTCCTTATTCATTCGCGTTCCTTCCTTATTTTCATTCGCTTTATTTTATTTCTCTTCTGACGGTAGAATAGTTAGATAGGCAGTGTTTTGATTCTGTAGTGTAGCAATCGTGAATAAATGTATGTTTTATTAACTCTATTCCGCCTAAGTCATCTATGTTTCCGAGTGGATTATTATTCTTTTGTTAGTACAACGAACCACCGAATATCGAGTGTGGCGACTTTAGATTATAAATGATTGAGGAAGGAAGGATTTTGGTCGTTGTTTGCTCCTGTTAACCCAAAGCAAAACCAACGTGGTGCCCCTTGAGGTTATCGAGGTAAATATAATTTACCTCTGTAACGTCCAGATTATTAATTCGTCCAAAAGACGACCCAATTATCGCTACATAATGGTGCCGGCCGTGTGAGGCTATATAACATAAGAAGATCCACTCGAAAATACAAGACTTTGGACTTGAAAAGTAAAACACATTTCACGTAGTGTACCTAATCATTTGGCTCTGTGTAAAAAGGAAAACATTTCTGCTTACATAGAACTGCACTGACTTTAACCTTCAGCGTTGAATCGAGCGTCTGTTAGCCGCCATCTTGTGTGTGTTACCACCGGAGTGGCTTGCTATAAGTAAACGAGAATAACGGGGTTGATTGATGGAAGAAAAGAAAGAGCCGGTCACCGTTTGAGAAAACAGTGGCTTGTATTTGAAAACGTACGTGATAGAACTCGAGTTGTGCAACTTTTAAATTTCAGCTGGCTGAATTTGAAGTTGTTTGTCTTTGTGTTGTTGTGTTTCCGGAGCTTGAAGCCGCCCACGACCGAGTGAAGGTCATCGAGACCCAGCTGGTTGACGTTAAAGCGCAGCTGGATGAGGCAGAAGCCCGCGCAGATGCGGCGCTAGTCGAAAATCTGGGCAGTGATGCAGATGAGTCTGCTTTCACTCCCGACTCCCATCAAAAGATTGGTGAGTTAACCCAAGCTCTTGCGTCCGCCGAAGAGACAAATCGAGAGCAAGAACAACTGCTGAGATCCGCGGCAAATGAAATTCACAAACTAAAAGCAGAGGTGACTGACTTGACTGAACGACCGTCAAAAGACCAACTTTGGCTAGCAGAAGCTAATTACTTTCGGGTTAGTTCGTCGCTAGCTCAGTCAACCGATGAAGTGAAGCGCCTCCAATTTCAGGTACAGACCTTTAGGGAGGAACGTAATGCCGAAGTGGACCGCTCATATGACCTGCGAACCAAATTAGCATTGACTGAAGCCGCGGTTACCCGCCTCCGACAATGCCAGCAGGAATATGAGACAGAGTTAGCTCATGTTAAACATGAGTTACAACGCGCGCAGCAGTTAAATGAGGTCTCCCGAGGAGCCTCCCGGCTGGGAGCTCCACCCCCACACAGACCTCCTGATCCCAGAGCCACAGCACCACAGCTCAAACTGCCACCTGAGTCCGGAACCGCCTGGAGGACGCCGCCAGTGACCACCGCCGCTTTAGGCCTGGCACCTCCAATGGCCGCCTCCCCACACGTTTTTGGGCCATCAGGTAATGACAGTTTCCAACGTGGATCCATGTCGACTCCCCCGTTGGAGAGACAAATGGGCGTGGCCTGGAAAGATTTGGACAAGCTGGCTCGAAACATAGCCAAATTCGAACCGAAACCAGGGGGTTCCCACAACACAACAGAGTACTTGAAAGACATCAACTATCATCTCCAGAGGTTCCCAATGGCAACCGTGGAAGATACGTTGTACTTGATTAAAATGACGTCCAGCCGAGCAGTCAATAGACTGCTGGAACGGCAGCCCACTGATGTGTTGTCTGACCCCTTGGCACTGCACCAAGCCATCTCACGCGAGTTTGACGGCTCCCCTGGGTTGCCGGGCATGGAAGTCGCCATGTTCGGCAAACAGGGAAAGCAGGAGTCTCCTCAGGCTTTCTATAGTCGTCTTCGCGATGCCTATTTTGGGACTCGTAACGAGCCCAACATGGAGGAAGATCCTGGTTTTAAAACGTTGTTTGTCCGAAACCTCCAACAAAACCTTAACCACTACTTGGGACTGGCTTCTGCTTCCTGCTTTCCTAGTGTGTAGACGCAATCTGCTCTGCTCCTGCTTTGCTTTGCATTCTTTCAGCTGATAACTTCTTTTTTTCTTTCTTTTTCTGGGATTTTTCCTGGATATTTGCCTCGATGTGGCTGTACTACCTTTTTGTTTGGTAGATACAACCAGCTGGGCGCATTTTTCAACATTTTTTATTTTTTATTTGGGAAACTCCTCACGATAACGTGAGCACGGCCTGCTAATCAGCACGCGACTGCTACTAGCAGCATGGCTGGACGAATGATGCCTTCCATCTCGACCGATGAATACCACAAACTTCTTCAGAAGATGGCAGTGCTGGAGACAAGAATGCACCGCCTTGAAATGTTTGTGGAGGTGAATGGAAAATCGTGGAATGACACCACACTGCCAATGTCTCCAAACGGTGGTCATGAGCATGCTAACAAACAGCTAGCTCCATCCACCGACCCTCTGTGGAATGTGCTGGGAGCAAAGCCAAAACTGAGCAGTCGTCGCCCAACAACTGGACCTGACCGCCAACTAATGCCTGAGGAAACACGTCGGCCTATGCAAAAGGCTACCTCAACCCCAAGAAATCAGTCTTGGACGTTAGTACCAGCAAGAAAAAGGAAACCGTCTCTTGGCCGACGAAGACAAAATACTGATATCGAACTGAGAAACAGGTTTGCCGTGCTGTCGCCGAGCCAGCAAGCCTCGGGGGATCACAGCACCAGTCAAAGGTATGAAACCGGACCTCCTCAGCAAATCCGTTCAGCTACTGAAACACAAACACTGATAATAGGCGACAAAGCCTTGTTTGGTGTTAAACGTCTGTGCAGCAGAAAAAACACAAAAGTTCTGTGTTTTGCTAATGACATGGTGCTGGACATTTCTGAAAAAGTCGACAAGATTGCTACTGACTACCCGACTGTGAGATCGATTGTGATTCACACAGGAGCATTCGATGTGTTGAAAAAACAGTCGGAGATACTGAAGCAAGACTTTATTACCCTTCTACACAAGATAATATGCCTAAACGCAGAGGTTTTTCTGAGTGGTCCTCTGCCTACTGTCCGACCAGGTGATGAGCGTTTCAGTCGGATTATGTCACTCTCGAGATGGCTGAAAAGCATCTGTGCTTCTTACTCAGTGAACTTTATTGACAATTTTTCTATGTTTTGTGAACGTCGCCATCTTTTCCAACGCAATGGGATTTATCTCAATAAGCAGGGAGTCAGATTACTGACAGCCAACATCTTCCATAGCGTGCGTCACTGGACGCTATGTTCCCAAAACAAAGGACATGAAACACAACAACCGATAAGAAGAGGATCTGGTGAGGCTGGCTCACTATCTTGCACTCCCTGCCCTTCAGAACAGATTGATTTGTCCTCATCTGCCCACACTCCAAACACCGAACATCCAGCTCCCCTGCTCCCGAACGACACCTGCCAAACACCACCACGACCACCACCACCAGTTTCACTACCAGATGCACCCCTGCGCTGTTCATCGCCCCCAAGCGACAACTGCCAGACAGCGCCACTACCGGATTCACTGCCGGATGCACCCCCGCGCTGTGCACCGCCCCCGAATGACCCGATGACTGACTCGCCAGCGAGTCTCACCAACAGGTTGAGCAATCTGGTCAATCTGTCCATACAGCTAAATAAAAGTCTCTCCAGGCAGCTGCCTGCTGATGACGGTTCGCCCATGCTCCCCCCAAGACGCCACATTCAGCTATCCACTAATCGTCTGACTCCACCAAGCCTCAGCATACAGCTCCCCACCCGCCGACCTCCATCTTTGGCTATGGAGAATCTCAACTACAGCTCGGTCTGATATGTTTTGGGTCCAGACTACATATACAATATAAAAAACGTGTGTTCCCAGAATAAGTCAGGACCCAAGGAAGCTTGTAGCATTCCTGTGATTACAAGAAATAGAAAGTTGGCAAAAGAAATGAGAAGAAATAAGTCAGAAGCTACAAACCAAGTCAGTATAGCTTGTGAACCTCTGACTAAACCAGCGTCTCCGATTGCCACTGTGAGACTAGCGCTACTAAATACAAGATCACTAGTTAACAAATCATTGTTGATTCATGACATTATTATGACATATGATCTTGACTTATTTCTCCTCAGTGAAACATGGCTAACAGAAGGTTCCTGCAACACAGTTCTCAATGAGGCAACACCAACAAATTTTAGTTTCATGAACAAATGTCGTAATGGCAAAAAAGGTGGTGGACTTGCTGCCATTTTTAAATCTCTATTTCAGTGTAAAGAAATTTCATTGGGAAGCTTTAATTCATTTGAATATCTTAGTCTTTTTGTAAAAGGTGAACCAAACATCGTCATTGTCATTATTTATAGACCTCCAAAACAAAAAGGCAGATTCATGGAGGAATTTGAAGAAATGCTGTCAGTAATTTGTACCGACTATGATTATCTGGTCTTAACTGGAGACTTTAACATTCATGTTGACAACAACTTGGATAAAAATACCAAAGAATTTTGTAATATACTTGATACTTTTGGTCTCTCACAACATGTAAAAGGTCCAACACACAATCAAGGTCACATTCTTGATCTCGTCATCTCTAAAGGTGTTGACATTTTATCTGTTGAGGTGAAAGATCTGGCTATTTCAGATCATTCCTGTGTGTTTTTTGAATTACAAACAATCCCAGAAGTTCAAACAACTACTGTCTCGATTAAAAAAAGGTACATAAATGAGAATACAAGCAACATGTTTATGGAATTAATGGCTGCATCACCAACTGTAAATGCAGAGACCGTTGATGAACTTCTGGATGAATTCACCTCAAAAATCTCAAATGTTTTGGATGCTGTTGCTCCTATTAAAACTAAGACCATTTCATCCCGAACTAAAACACCTTGGAGGTGTACTACCAACATAATGACTTTGAAATCTAAATGCAGAAAAGCAGAGCGAAAGTGGAGAAAAACTAAACTCCAAGTTCATTTTGACCTGTACAGACAATGTCTTTGTCATTTTAACCAAGAGTTAGTAATAGCTAGACAACAACACTTTTCTGAAATTATTAGTAGGAACCTCAACAATACACGCACTCTATTTGGCGTGGTTGACAAACTTACAAATCCCCCAAATCAAACAGCGCCAGAACTCCTCTCAACAGATAAATGCAATGAATTTGCCTGCTACTTTAGTGAAAAAGTACAAGCCATCAGGTCAAACATTGTTACAAACCAGCAAAATAACAAAACGATGCTGCACTTAAAATCACCTAGGAATAATTTAATTACCATGACAGAATTTGACTCAGTGGATCAAAATACTGTAGTAGACTTGGTTCAGCAATTGAAACCTTCCACGAGCTGTCTTGACACAATTCCATCTGGCTTTTTCAAAACCATTGTGAAATCTGTTCAGATCGATTTACAACAAATAATTAATTGCTCACTTCAATCAGGTGAACTTCCTAAATGTCTGAAAGTAGCCGCCGCCAAGCCCATTCTAAAAAAGAGAACACTGGATGTCTCCCTGCTAGCAAATTATAGACCAATCGCAAACCTTCCCTTCGTAACTAAAATAGTTGAAAAAGTGGTTTTTAATCAACTCAGCAATTTTTTGAGCTTAAACGGACTTTTGGATAAATTCCAGTCAGGTTTCCGACCTCATCACAGTACAGAAACAGCTCTGATTAAAGTACTGAATGATATAAGATTGAGCACTGATGCAGGGAAGGTATCAGTGCTCGTCTTGTTGGACCTCAGTGCAGCATTTGACACGATTGATCATAATATACTGTTAGACAGGCTGGAAACTTGGGTGGGATTAAATGGAACAGTCCTTAAATGGTTCAGGTCCTATTTGGAGGAAAGGAGTTACTTTGTGACCATTGGAAATTTTGAATCTGATCGAAAGGGGGTCCCTCAAGGGTCAGTCCTTGGACCCCTGTTGTTCAGTCTGTATATGTTACCTTTGGGTCAAATGCTTCAGAACATCGATGTTGACTATCATAGTTATGCAGATGACACACAACTGTATTTATCTATGTCCCCAAATGACAGCAGTTCTATTAACGCATTGTGTCATTCTCTAGAGCAAGTTAACAACTGGATGAACCAAAATTTCCTTCAGCTGAACGAAAACAAAACGGAGCTCATTGTTTTCGGCAATAAAGAAAAGAGGATTGCTGTTAAAAAACAGCTTGAGTCACTGTCTTTAGAAACTAAAGACCAAGTTCGAAATCTTGGGGTATTAATAGACTCAGATCTGACCTTCAGTAATCATATTAAATTTATCACTAAAACAGCCTTTTACCAGCTGAAAAACATATCCAGACTGAAGGACTGCATGCTTCAAGCAGACCAAGAGAAGCTTATCCATGCTTTTATCTCCAGCAGACTAGATTACTGTAACGGTCTTCTGACTGGACTCTCTCAAAAGAACATGAGACAATTGCAGCTCATTCAGAACGCTGCAGCTCGAGTTCTGACCAAAACAAAAAGATCAGAACATATTACTCCAGTACTTAAGGATTTACACTGGCTCCCTGTCAGCTGTAGAATCGATTTTAAAGTTCTGCTACTCGTCTATAAATCACTAAATGGTTTGGGTCCTGAATATATCCAAGAAATGCTGATTGAGTACAAGCCCAGCAGGGCTCTGAGATCTACAGACTCGGGCCAACTAGTGGAACCCAGAGTTCGAAGCAAACATGGTGAAGCTGCATTTAGCTATTATGCTGCACACAGATGGAATAGGCTGCCAACAGAAGTGAAGTCAGCCCCGAGTGTAAATGCTTTCAAATCCAGGTTAAAAACTTTGCTTTTTTCTTATACCTTTGATTAGGGACTTTTAAACAGCTTTAATTAAGTGTTTTTTTTAATTATTATTTGTATTTTTATTTTTATTTTTATTTTTTTTTAATTTTTTTATTTTTTTTTTATTTTTTTTTTATTTTTTTTATTTTTATCATTATCATTTTAAACTTCTTTTTGTTAAATTTTTTAAAGTTTGTTGAATAATGTTTTAAGATTGTTAGTTTGTAACCTATTTTTATTTATTTTTCTTCCTCTGAATGTTAACTACTGTTTTTTGATGCTTATGTGTTGTCTTTCCTCGTGTAAAGCACATTGAGTTGCCTTGTGTATGAAATGTGCTATACAAATAAACTTGCCTTGCCTTGCCTTGCCTTTGTGTCCTGAGACACTGAATAGCTCGCAGCTACGTGACTTAGCAGCTAGGGGCTATGCAAAGCTAAAATTATCCGCCCCCAAGGTAGGCGACGCAGGAATTTATAAAGTGGACGTGGGTCTCCCTTCGGAGCTGGAGGGAGCTTGCTCCTTTGCTCCGAGGGAAGACCAGACTGAATCAAAAAAGTCAAAACAGTCCCGCGCCCCGCGAAACCGGAAACCGCGCTCCAAAACCGACTACTCGCGTGACGAGAAATCGGACGGAGAAAAGCAAGCTGACGACCGCCGGCGCTCCAAATTTGCTAAAGGTAAGCCCGATTCGCGCTATCATTCAATACGTGATAAAGTCGAACGCGCGCCAGCAACCGATTCCTGCCGCGAGTCCCGGAACCGCCAAGTCGACTCCGAGACTGACCACAATTCAGTTGCCGACGGCATATTTTTTTATTTTTTATTTATTTATTTATTTTTTTTATTTTATTTTTTATTTTTTTATTTTTTTAACAGCTCAGAATTGTTCATTCGGTAGTCTTACCGATTCAACGTCTTATCATCATTGCTCTTTTTTTTTTTTGTGTGTGTGTGTGCGTGCGTTTGCGTGTGTGCGTTTGCGTGCGTGCGTTTGCATGCGTGCGTGCGTGCGCGTGCGTGCGTGTGCGTGCAAATACGTATACATTTATACTCATTAATTCACCTAAAGCCTTATAAATATCCCATTACCCTTCGCCTTAACCAGGTACTTCAGAATCTTGCCAGAGTCGTGAGGTTTAAATGGTCAGGAGACCAGAGAAAAGGTCAGAAAAAAATAAAGAGAAAAGAAAGATAAATCAAAGTGAAATCCAGCACCGACCAAACACTTCCTGCCTTCCCCATGATTACAAAATCAAAGTCTTACGCCAACCCCGGAAGCCTCTAAATTCCAGCAAATTTAGCGAGAGCTCAAGAGACCAGAGGAAAAACTAAAGAGAGGAAGGAGGGAAGGATCGATAAGGCAGAGTGAGATCCATAGAAGCCAGTACATCCAATCCATCAAAGTGAAATCCAGCACCAACAAAACCCCTCCTGCGTGGTTACAAAACCAGAGTCTTATGCCAACCCCAGAAACCTCAAACTTCCAATAAATTGAGATCTCAAGTGACCAGAGGAAAAACTAAAGAGAGGAAGGAGGGAAGGATAGATAAAGCAAAGTGAGATCCACAGACACCAGCACCCACTGATTCAAGGGGCTGTGGGAGGGAGAGGCTACTTCTGTTGCGTTTCAGTAGATGCTGGTGCGACGGATCTGGCATGCATAAGGACCACCACCAAAGAAAGAAGCCGTCAGCCGCGGTCCAGCAAAGCGAGCACCGCCCCCCCCGAAATCCCCAGGCCGCGGCAGCACCAAGGCCACCCCCAAGCCACCCAAGCGGACACCGGTCGGCGAGCCGACCCAGACGCCCGGATTGCCGACGGCATATTGAAGGCACTCCTGAAATTGTCAAAAGACTCGTCAAAAGACCCGTCTTTATGATTAACCGACGGCCGGATGCCCACTGAAGTGACCCACCAGCAGAAGTCACCAGCGGAGCCTCCAGTAGCCGACACTCAGACACCTACTAACAACTCCGCGCCGTGTCACAAGCTAATCGTCGACCGCTCCGCCTACGGCGGTGCCCACTTACCGTTAGCGCCTTCTCACCTACTAACACAAAGCTGGAGTCTGTCGCGATGGTACACTGGTCCATTGGCCCCATAGAATTCATTCATCCAGTCTATGTGGGACCCATTGAGTCCGTCCCCCTTCTTATTGGCCAAGACCTGTTGTTTTGCTTCCAACCCATCATAGACTACCAGAGACTCCAGATTTGGGCCCAGGTGCGGCAGGCCCTGCCGACCTTTCCTTCTGGCCCTGACCAGGCTCAGCTCTGCACTGTGACTCGGGCGCAGCCACCCCCCGGGGAAGCAGACGACCCCACAGAGAGCTGGGACACCACTCAGACAGAGGCCGGACCCGTCGCGACAAAGGACCGGCTGAGAAGCCATAACACCTTCCTTTGTGACCTTGACCCACCACCGCCTGATGCAGGGTACGCCCCACGCATCATCGGAGGTGTCCACGTGCAAGGTGCACCTGTTCTTGACGCTGTCCTCGCCTTGTGGGCTGACAAATCAGCCATTTCTGCAGCATTCGCTGACAACTTGCGAGATCTCGACCCGAACATTCTTTTCGTCTCCAAGTCTTGCCGGTTTCCGTTGAACACGGAACCTCCTCTTACAATAACTGCAGTGGGCGTGTGCGCCTTAAACCTTCAGTGGAAGCAACACTCACTGACCCACTACTTCTTGGTTGTCCCGGACGCGCCTCACACCCTTTTCGTGGGTGCAGATTTGCTTGTTGATCTTGCCGTCCATGTGGACACCATCAACAACGTGCTGTGGTCCCTCACCAACTCGGAACCTCTAGCTTGTGTTCCCAGTCTTCCAAACATGAAGTCCGGGCAGACCATCCCAGATGCTTGCGAAGTCTTAAACGAGGATGAAGTGATCGCTCCGGCGACCACGATCAACATTCCGATTCGCTTGGTGGCGCGAGCTAACCAGGTCTTGAATGCTCACTCCGCTTTCTTTCAACCTTCATCAGAATTCATGAACCTGTCGTTACTCTTGGAGGCCACGCCCATCGTGGACGCCTCCCTCACCACTCTGATCTTGGTTCACAATCCCCTTGCGTACGACGTTCGCATACCAAAAGCGACCCGTCTGGGCCTGCTCATCCGTTCCGACTTCCACGACTTCACTCTAACGGTGCCTGTGGTTGGACACATCCCATCTGACTTGTTCTTGACTGAAGACACCAGTGGCCGAAGACTCACCAGGCCATCTCAGCTTGTTATGGTCAACCCTGCCGGTCCCACCAACGATGAAGACATCGTCCGGGTGGACCTGGGGACAGACCAACAACTGGTGATTTACGCCTTGAGCGCGTTGCCTCCAGCGCCCTCTAGCATTCCCTCTGGAAACCCAGAGACACCTCAACCAACCACGACTACAAATGGGGACCTTCGACCGTACCCAGAGTTCGAGGTGCACCTCCAAGAAGTTCTGCACCGCGCCGCCGCGCTCCGGTCCGAACAGGACCGCGAACGTTTGCGCACCGTGTTAATGAAATACACACCTTCTTTTGCCAAGGACTCCTTGGATTGCGGGTTGACGGCACTACATGTGGTCCGCATCCCGACTCAGCCCGGCGCTCCTCCAACTTTCGTGCTCCAGTACAAGATTCCGATAGCTTCTTACGAACCAGTACAGAAGACTATCGACGCCATGCTGGAAAAGGGCATCATTCGCCCCTGTAACAGCACCTATTCGGCTCCATTGTGGCCAGTCTTGAAGCCAAACGGCACATGGAGGCCGACCATCGACTATCGCAAACTGAACCAACAGGTTCCTCTTTCGCGATGGCCCATGACACAACTTGAACAGGAACTTCCCAAGGTTCGAGATGCCAAATTCTTCACCACCATCGATGTGGCTTCGGGGTTCTGGACGATCCCAGTAGACCCCAGGGATCAATACAAGTTGGCATTCACCTTTGGCAACAAACAGTACACTTTCAACCGGTGTCCATTCGGCTACGCCAACTCGCCAGCCGAATTTAACATCTTCCTCAACAAGGCGTGCCCTGACGCCGCCGCCAGGGGCAACCTCATTTATGTCGATGACATTATGATGAGGAGCTCCTCTTTGGATGACCACTTGATGGAAATCGACCACGTTCTTGGACAGCTGTCTTCTGCAGGCGCCAAACTGTCCCTCATGAAAGGTCAGTGGTGTCGCATGAAGGTCAACTACGTGGGGATCTTGGTCGGGCCAAACGGGATTGAACCACAATCCAGCCGTATTCAAGGCCTTCTTGACATCAAAACCCCCACCGATGTGTCAAAACTGTGCAGCTTCCTTGGCGTGTGCAACTATTCGCGCCAGTTCATTGAAAACTTTGCTGACATAGCACGCCCTCTTACTAACCTGCTGAAGAAAGATACGGCCTTCGATTGGGGTGACGAACAAAACAACGCGATGAATATGCTAAAACAAAAGCTGGGCTCCGCCCCCTGTCTCGCGTACCCCGATAGCAACAAGGAATTTTTCTTGGAAGCAGGATTCTCCGACCATTGTTTGAGTGCGGGTCTATACCAAATGTACGACCAGGATAAACGCGTCGTGGCGTACGCCAGTAAAACGTTGAACGGCCCCGAGTTGAAATACTCCGACTGCGAAAAAGCCCTGCTTTCCACAGTATGGGCAATCATACATTTCTCAAACTACATTGGATGCCAAAAAGTAACGATTGATACTAACCATCATCCGGTTACTTTTCTTAACAACCAACGTATTCGAGATGGCGTCGTAACAAACGCGCGCATTGCCGGCTGGCTTATGGCGTTACAAAGTTACGATGTTCGAGTCCGGTACACGAAAAACGCAAAGTTACCGCTGGGTACCGATCTAGCGATTTGCCAGAACTGTGTGTCAACTTCCCCGACCCCGCCGACAGACGTCGCCGTGGCACCGATGCCGGAATTCCCGCGTCACCGCTATTTTGAGGAACATGTCTGCAAAGACATGCCTACAGCTTACGTGGATGGCTGCTCTTACCACCACCAAACCCAGCTGCAGGCTGGGGTGGGCATCGCTTGGGTCGACAACACACCGTGCAAACCACTGCAATTCCAATTGGGCCCCCACTCTTCTCAATATGCGGAAATCGCTGGCATCCTGATTACACTCAAATTGGCAGTTGAAAACGGTGTCGCGGTGCTGGTTATCTGCACTGACTCAAACTATGCCCGCCTCGCCTTCACCTGTCATCTACCGGTGTGGCGTCGAAATGGTTTCCTTACGTCAGCGAAGAAACCCGTTAAACACCGCGACCTCATTTTGACATGCGACCATTTGGTTTCCTCCAATGATATGCATGTCTATTGGAAAAAGGTCCGGGGACACTCAAAAGTCCCAGGACCTGACAAACATTTTAACGACCTAACGGACACGTTAGCCAAACAAGGGGCCCTCAATGGGACTCCTTGGACATTTGATACAGCTTGGCTACCCACCCAGCCCACCCCGGAGGTCCACGTTGTCACGCGCCGCCGCGCTGCGGCCGCCGCTGAGTCTCGCGACGCCCCCACACGAACCCCTACGGGGCCCGTGGCGTGCATACCGCCCATCCGAACCTCCGACTTGGTCGCCCAACAGGCCGGCGACCCCGCGCTTTTCAAAATAATTCAGCACCTTTCTGATCCTGTCGCCAACCCCGTGTCGCCTGACGCGTTGAGTGACGACAGCGACTTCAAAGACTTGCTCTCCGTGTTGCAAAGGCTGCGTCTCGTTAAGGGCCTTCTGGTTTATGACTCCGCGTCTCCGCCTGCCCTGCGGTTGGTGGTTCCACGGAGCCAAAGGGGGGTCTTGCTAACATACGCCCATGACGCGCCTTCTGCAGGCCACCGCGGATTCAAGGCCACTGTCACCGCACTACAACAGGTGGCATACTGGCCGCGCATGCATAATGACGTAGCAACCTACATCAAAGGATGCCTGGTTTGCTGCCAGTTTCAGCCAGCAAACCCGAGTCACCGAGCACCACTCCAACAGAAAGGAGTCACCTTCCCATGGTCTGATCTCCAAATTGATTGGGTGGGACCACTGGTCAGATCTCTGAGAGGGAACAAATACTTTCTTAAAGTAGTTTGCGCGTTCACCAAGTGGGTAGAATGCCTGCCTGCTCCAAACGACACCGCACACACCACTGCATGCCTGCTGATGAACCACGTGTTCTCCCGTTTTGGGTTGCCCTCACGGGTTAACTCGGACAGGGGAACCCACTTCACAGCCGAGGTAATGCAACAACTTTGGCAAATGCTCGGAATCAAGGCCCAGTTGCACATTAGCCATCACCCGCAGTCATCAGGACAGGTGGAGCGGACTAATCGCACCGTGGTAAATTTGCTGAAAAAGTTTGTTGTTTCCAACCATCGGGACTGGGACACCCGACTCCCACTGATCCTCATGGCGATTCGAGCCACCCCTCACGAATCCACAGGGGTGGCCCCCTTTGAAATGATGACCGGACGGCGAATGACGCTCCCCCTGCACCTGATGTACCAGCCAGGAGAAACAAACCTAGCCACGGCATACACGGCCTCCCAGTACGTGGAGGACTTGCAAGCCCACCTCTGGGCCACGTTTGCATTTGCTCAACAACGGCTTAAGCAAAGTGCAGAAGGTCAGAAAACCTACTACGATAGGAAAGCCTCACGAACCGAGTTCGAAATAGGTGATCGAGTATGGTACTACTTGTTCGCGCAACCAAATGCTACTACTCCGCGTGCCCAGATGGGCATCGCCCGAAAATTTCTTCCCCGGTGGGCAGGACCATATGAAATCGTCGACAAACTGCCACCCGTCGCCTATCAAATTAGGATGAATAAAGGACGTCAGGGGGACCAACTGAGGTGGGTCCACCGAAACCAGATTAAGAGTCACTGCGGTTTCGAACGTCTGGGAACGCGATCGAGCGAATCTCAGGACCAGCACGCGCGCGAAACTGACAAAGGGGGGTCACCAGCTGACTCCGAGTCAGCGGCCCAACCGACACCCTCGACAGATGCGCCGAACCCGTCGACCGACCTAGCTGACTACGATGTTTAAAAGTATCAGACGTGCAAAAGGGGGGTCAACACCCCGCTACACCTACCGAACCTTTAAGTGACACCACACCGAGCGACGCTAATTCGCTTGTCTTTGTTGGTTGCTAGAGGATTGTGTGATATGATGACGACCCTGATATTGTGCATGACCGCCGGGGTGAGTTGGCCAGAAACGGTTAAACCCGGACTTGCAGCGGAAATTGCCTTGATTGAATAACCAGGATTGCTTACGAATGATTGCGAGAAGTTAGCATACTGTGTTTTTCTACTTACTTACAGACGCTTGATGCAACACTTAAGGATACGGTCCTAGCTGTAACACACAATAGCATTATGCAGAACTAGACTAGACAACTACAAAACGATTTGCAACTCGAATTCAAAAGATTATGTACACTCAAGGTGTTATAATACTTATGAATGGTATGCTGCGTGAAATCAGTTTTTGCTAGCTATAAAAAGCTCCCCCGTACTTAAGGCCTTCAAAAGCAGGTCAGAGTACTCTTTTTAAAGCGTTAGTGAGTCTAGCTAATCTAACTAAGCTCCTTTGCCTTCCTTCCCTTAGTCTAGCGTGACTGCCGAGGATACTCTGATTTTTTTTTCTTCCCTTTCGTATCTTTTTCTCCCCCCTCTCCCTTTTTTTTCCCTTTTCCTTCAGTTATTCTTGGATAGCGCACGACTTTTCGGGTGTTTAATTACGCTATAGGAAGATGCGATAGCTTAGTACCTAGCAACGATAGTGTCGCGCTAACCGACCTAAGACTTTTTTTTTTTTGACGAACACCCCCAGGGGTGGAGATTTGCACCGACACGCAGGTGCCTGAAACAGCATCCCCCTCTTCAAAAGAGAGTTAGGGCCCGTAGTATAGCCCGGGTTTTTGAGTTTTAGAAGGCGAAATCCCCCTTCTTCGTTCTCTCTCTTTTCTTTAATTTGCTGTTCGTTTTCCCTAGTTACTCATAATATGATACTAGCCTTATAGCCTTAGGAAAAGTTTTCTTCCTTTTCTTTTGTTTGGAATTTCGCGTCTTGCGTCTTTCCCAGGCCCACGCCTGTTTTGGGACCCGAGTCCCTCAGTCAGCTGACACAGTACCAATTTAGACACACACTGTTAACTGAATACACATAGAGACCTTTGAAGACACACAGACATACCCTGCATACACATAACCAGGCAGAGGTTAGGGAAAAGTTGCACCAGTGGTATGTCTTGAGTGTTGCAGCAGAGCGTGACTGGGACTCCGGCCGTCTGACCGTGGCCTGGACCCTGGCCACGCATCGTCTGGACCCGCCAACCTGGACATCCTGAAGATTCATCCCGCTTGACGAAGGGGGGTCTGTAACAACTATTGCCTATGGCCCAGTATACTCTCTAATTTTTTTTTTAAGTTTGCTTCTTCTAAAGCAAATTCTCTGCAGTTGCATAAATATTCCACTGCCCAGACAGGATCTAAGCTTGGTTAGCTCTGCAGGTGGTCACCCAACCACCAACAAAGCTCTTTTGAAGCCGCTGACCAGGTGACAAAGGAATTTATGCGTCTGCCGAAGGAGTGTATTCAAGCCCGTCTTCCCGGAGCCCGAACAAATGGCTCCAATGATTTGGAATACACAAACGACTGATCAAAGGAATGTTCATGACCTCTTATCAATCACAAAGGATATTCTGGCGTCTCGCCCTTCCAGGGGGAACGTCTAGATGGAGCAACAGCACCGTCAAGTGGTGAAATTTGGAACTATCCTTAGTGACATTTCATATAAGTAACCGCATTTTACACATTTATACCATGATAATTCTTGACAGATAACTGAACTACGAATGATTCATGTTATGTCTTTGTGTGTATGAACATCCTATTTCATTTGTACTCCATAAAGAATGAAAGATAATCAATATCTTTCAGTTCAGTCAGATTAGACAAGTAGAAGTTACCTCACAAGTTAGTTTATGATGCATTAATTACGATGTGTGTTAAACGGGTTGTGTGGGAAAACTGATTTGCCAGACTGACCAAATTTAATGCCAAATTATTAATCCCTTTAATAATTTTTTTTTAAAGTCTGCGCGAGCGAACAGAAGGGGTGCCACCACCTACTGAAGCCCCGCCCATAGACTTTAAAAAGACGAGGGGACCCCCTCGCTGTTCTCTCTTCCTCTTCCAAAAAAACTCTCTTCCAACATAATCATCCTCAGGCTAACGACCTGCAAGTGTCCCAGCCTGCTCGAACTCTTTGTTCCAAGAAACTTGCCAACCACGTGGCCTTTTTTTTTTCTGGCAGCAACCGTTTCCGAGAGCAGACACTCGCTCCACGCCACGCCAAAGCAGGTGCAAACTACAACGCTGACCCCAAAGACTCTTTTACTCCTTTTTTCTTTTTTTTCTCTTTCCATCGGTGATCGCCCGCCAGCGGCGAGCTCAGCGGCCCCGGGGTACACTCGCTACGTACCGCCGGACTCAAGGTTGTTGCACCTAAGCCGCCCGCACCACCTGCTATTCGGTGGCGCCCCGCCGCGGTGCCAGCTCACCTCCAACGGCTGGCCTTCCCCGTACGCAGGTGCATAGCGGACCGAGCTCCAACACCTGGAGTAGGACAGCTGCCCGGCAGAATCAACCTCGCCGGAGAATCAACCTCGCCGAGTCGCCAACCAATCAAGGGACGAGCCGCGCAACTACGTCAGCCCCCGAGCAGCTTCCCTTGCTCACCTGTGGAATAAACCCTTTTTGATTTTCTAGCCTTTTTTCCAACGAACATTGACTATTTTTCCCCCTTTTTCACAAGACCCTTTTGCTCGTTCGACGCAAACGATTCTCGTAAGTGTGCGTTTGATTTCTAGCTCGGCGTATCCACTGTGTGCCACTTACGTTTGAAACATATCACCAATCTGGCAGGTCAAATTTCTCTTTTCCCTGTTTCCTTATTCATTCGCGTTCCGTCCTTATTTTCATTCGCTTTATTTTATTTCTCTTCTGACGGTAGAATAGTTAGATAGGCAGTGTTTTGATTCTGTAGTGTAGCAATCGTGAATAAACGTATGTTTTATTAACTCTATTCCGCCTAAGTCATCTGTGTTTCCGAGTGGATTATTATTCTTTTGTTAGTACAACGAACCACTGAATATCGAGTGTGGCGACTTTAGATTATAAATGATTGATGAAGGAAGGATTTTGGTCGTTGTTTGCTCCTGTTAACCCAAAGCAAAACCAACGTGGTGCCTCTAGAGGTTATCGAGGTAAATATAATTTACCTCTGTAACGTCCAGATTATTAATTCGTCCAAAAGACGACCCAATTATCGCTACAGTTATAACTAAGTCATTTATGACTATTCTTTTACTTTTCACTACTCAAAATGTTTACTGGCATCAGACCTAACCAAACATACATGTTTTTGTTATTTAGTTTTATTTATTTTTGATAGCCTCTATGGACGTTAAAAGCAGTATCGTGAATGAAGGATATGTTTAATAACTCCCCAGTACATGCTTCAAAAAAATCCCAAACTTGACATGTATATTTATAGTCAAGGCCTGAAGGTATCTCTATGACAAAATTCAGTTATAAATACAGCGCCACCTAGTCCTTGAGGCATAAAAAAACAACAACCCAACCCCACTTACGGTATTTTGTACAAAATTTGTGAACTCATTGTAAGTGTTATAACTAAGTCATTTATGACTATTCTTTTACTTTTCACTACTCAAAATGTTTACTGGCATCAGACCTAACCAAACATACATATTTTTGTTATTTAGTTTTATTGATTTTTGATAGCCTCTCTGGACATTAAAAGCAATATCGTAAATGAAGGATATGCTTCATAACTCCCAGGTATATGCTCCAAAAAATCCCATACTTGAAACGTATATTTATAGTCAAGGCTTGAAGGTATCTCTATGACAAAATTCAGTTATAAATACAGCGCCACCTAGTTCTTGAGGCAAAAAAAAAAGAAATGCCTCACTTACAGTATTTTTACAAAAATTGTAAACTCATTGTAAGTGTGATAACTAAGTCATTTATGAATATTCTTTTACTTTCCACCACTCAATATGTTCACTGGCATCAGACCGATCCAAACATATGTACTTTTTTATTTAGTTTCATTTTTTTGATCGCCTCTATGGACAATAAAAGCAACATTGTGCAATGAGTACGAGCGATGATGTGTATAAGTACTTTTGCAAAAAAAAATACCAATCAGGGCAACTCATTGCCTAAAATAAAAAAAAAGATGCTGATTTTTGCAGATCTTAATCACCAAAACCCATTGAGCTTGACACACCATCACACCTGGCAAAAAAATAAATAAATCCACGTAATGGTTTATCATGCCATTTTCAAAGAAATTCTGCTTCCAATGTGCCAGTACCCCAACGTGCAAGTACCCCAACGTGGCCCGGGCTGCGAGGGCCCTTTTGTAGCTGCTCGCAGCTCTAGTTATTATTATTTTTTTGTAATCATACACCGACTTAAACGTTTTAAATACAACACAAATTCAATTACTGGTGATATGACAAGGATTACCGTCCTTATAACATCATTAACTGCACCACACAATGCATTCTGGGAACAATATATGCAAAACAGGTCGATTTGACACGTCCGGAACGCATACCGGCAAAGTGTTGCCGCGTTCCATTTGCATTCGTGTTATTTTTCGGAACAATATTATAGTTGAGCTCCGTAATTTAGGGCTGGTCCACGAAAATCTGCGTATAAATGACGGCAATTGTTTTTAAGTTATATACAGTTATTTTCCTCATGCGCCCCACTTGATAATATATTTTCCTCCATGCGGCCCCTGAGCTAACATG
Source organism: Festucalex cinctus (assembly GCF_051991245.1). Lineage (NCBI taxonomy): Eukaryota > Metazoa > Chordata > Actinopteri > Syngnathiformes > Syngnathidae > Festucalex > Festucalex cinctus. Next base: position 2,223,946 of record NC_135430.1, on the reverse strand, counting down.
AGTTTGACACCCCTGCTATACAGTATTTCATAATAGCCCACAGTGCTAATGTATTACATTACAGTAGTGGTAGATTTAGTTTAATACCTTCAGACTTCTATCGTTAACGACTTCCTCGACGTTCAGCTCGGACTGCATGAGCTTTAGCTAGAACAAAAAAAGATGGATTAGCTTCTTCTAAGCAGTAACCATGGATGTGTGCCAACGTTGGAAGAGAAAAAAAGTACTTTGGTCTGTTCCTTCCTGAGCTGTTTGATGAGAGCCATGTCAGCACTGTCCTTCGATCTTGCCTCCCGCAGATGCCCCACCACCTCAGACGTGTGTGTGATGCATTCTTTGATGGCTTTGTCTCGGTTGAGATGGGCCTCCACCATCTGTGTTTTTAAGGAAGGACATTCAAACCAACAGGAGAGTCTAAAACGTGTCATGTAAAAAATAAATAAATAAATAAATAAATAAATAAATAAATAAAACAAATACAAAAGCTCATCATCACTTAATGTACCAAAACTGTGTTCAATCGTCACCAAAATTCATCATTCATCAATACATCTCTGCTCATGCTAGGGCTGGGAGATATATTGATGTAGTATTGACGTCAAGATATGGAAATTCATACATACAGTAGATATTAATAACTACAGCTGTCAAACGATTACATTTTTTAATCAGGTTAATCACATCTTAGAATTTGATTAATCACGATTAATTGCTTAATTAAAAAGGCTTTTTATCAACATTTTTTGCCCGCCAAATTTAAAATGCACCTCTTATGCGTTAATTTTTTCGGCATTTAATGTTAAGAGGATGTCGTCAAAATTGTTTTGTTTTTTTGTTTTTCTGCACATGCTCATCCTCCTCTTTTTCTAATCAGTTACTTGCATAATTTAAAGTGGAAAAAAATGACCCCAATAGTTTGACATGAACAAATACTCTGAATGTCATAGGCAAACATTTATTAAATGCTTTACTTTAATGCATGTAGATGTTTATTCCTCAAACGCAATCTGTGCTACCTTTAACGTAGCCATCCGCTAAAAAATTAAAGGATCATCTGCAGTCAAAATTAAAAGTGCGATTAATCTGCGTTAATACATGATTAATGCGCTAATTTTTTTTATGATTAATTAATTAGTTAACGTTTTATCTTTGACAGCACTATTAATAACATATATAAATAATATAGTAATGAATTATTATTATAATAATTAGGGCCCGAGCAGCGGCGGCAGTGGTGCCGCTGAGAGGCCCTATTGTTTCTATAGGAATTCTCTTATTTTTTATTATTATTCTCTGCAAATGATTGCATTTTTGAGACACTAAATGTGAACGAAAACGCACCAAACGTTACATACACACACGCACACACCCACACATCACACACAAACAACCCTGTTAACACTGTCTTCTTTGGAAGACTGTTGCAAGACAGTGATGGCTCAGGATTTAAGGATATCCAAACATCACGATACGATATCATCACAATATGAAGGTCACGATACGATAATTATCGCGATATTGTGGGGAGGTTGGCGATAGAAAAAAAGTCACAATATTGTAAAAAGATAAAATAAAAAAACTCACCCTAAAAAACAATATTGTGCTTATACAGAAATAATATTATAAAAAAAAATAAAATACGATAAAAATATTATTATATATAAAAATACATAAATATATGCATTGAGGCACTTACTCACATATTGACCCAGTTCACAAACATACTGTATTACTTTCCCCTTCATCTGACCATTGGTGTGGATTTTAAACGTATAAGGGCCAAAACATGCCTTGTGAAAATTAAACTGCACTAAAAAAAGAAAAAAGAAAAAAAAAGAAAAACTAGCCATCAGGGGGAGCTAGTACTGCACAATTGGAAATCAACCTGACCTTTTTTAACAGATGTGCTGGTTTTAATGTTGTGACATGACAACGACGATATATTGTAGGAGATTGAATATTGCGATATCACGATATTGCCGGTATCGTTACATCCCTACCAACGCACCTGCCTACTCGGACTGCGACACTAATTCAACATGGTTCATTGTCGCTGTAGAAACAGAATATATAGTGAAAACCCAGAGTACAAATCGATATATTCAAGCGAGCCTGTGGAGTTAGAATCATGCCAAAACCACACAAATAACCTGATCTATGTACAAAAAACGTGATCTACGTACACAAAACCTGATCTACGTGCACAAAACGTGATCTACGTACACAAAACCTGTTCTACGTACACAAAACCTGATCTATGTACACAAAATGTGTGATCTACGTACACAAAACCTGATCTACGTACACAAAACGTGTGTTCTACCTACACAAAACATGATCTACGTACACCAAACACAAGCATATCTTCAAAAATAAATAAATCTTTCAAGTGCAAAAAAAAAAATGTTTTGCGTACGTAAAAAGAAATTCTACAATTACGGATTAAACTCACGTGACTTTTGCCAGTGATCTTCTGCCGAGCAGTTCTACGTGCCGAAAACCCAAGATCCACACGCGCAAAGCCAGTAAAATTTACAGCAGAGGGCGCTGTTGAATCAGAGCCAGATTGAGAGAGAGTTTGGCCAACTCCTCAACTGCTGGTCACATGACATATGGACGCCCTGTCGTTACCATGCTGCTGCGATTACGTAATACGTAATTTGTATTGCAAAAAAAAGTAACACTCATTTGACGAGGTAGAAAGCTGCAGTGTGCAGTCCCACCTACATCAAACTGGGGTATTTTACTTACTTTATTTAACCATAAAGCTAACCCTGCATCATAACGGCACTGCCTGGTTGTGATTGTGAACAACGCCATGCTGAGCAACACGGCATAATTGCAATATGTAAGTGATAATGTCAGGTTCATCAATACTGACACTTTTATAATAATTTTACACAGACACAAAAAGGAGAGAAAGACACCGTAATACCTTTGAACACGCTAGCGAGGAGAGCAGAGGAGAACTGTGCCATACAATTCAAACCTATGCTTCTAAAACAGTCCCTCTGCCCCCTCTCTTTTTATTTGGATTGCCTGGCACACAAAATGAAAATAGGGAGGGGAAGCGAAAGAGATACTGATTATCTTCTCCATCCAGGTTCTTCTTTGACGTTCGATCATGACTTTGCAGAAACTCAATAAACATCACGTTTCATGCAAGGGCACTTTCGATTGCCAACGGATGCGTAATTTTGGTCTCCAGATCTTCAAGAGCAGTTTTGCTCTCGCTGCAAACACTATATTTAATATGAATGATTATGAAACTTAGCAAATGTATGATAAAAACAATATAGTTAAATCAATCAAATCATCTTCTGCTAATCACACTTGTTAGTTAATTATTCTTAATTCAACAATTATTCTATCATTCCCCCCTTTTTATCCTACATTTGCTACCAAAAAGAATATCATTAGAAAGACCTCCCAATGGCTTTACCCCAATAAATCATAAATTCTGCAGCAAAGAGGAAAATCAACACCTGCCTAACACACATTCATATAGACAGGAATATTAATGTAAATAAGAAGTGGCGCAGGAAACAGGTCAGTAAGGGGATAGATATCGTCACCAGTGTTGGCCAGGTCATCCAGCAAGACGTGTTAACCCGAGTTTCATCCTGTCTCACCAACAAAGGGAATAAGTCATTGAATTTAGAATTTGTAGGGGCTACAGCGGCGGAGATAAGGCGGTTGAGGAGAAGGCGAATGCAGGGGATCATTCAACAACCACCAAATGGCAAGAACAACAACTGAGGCGGCAATGGAATCCAGAATAGTGAAACCCAGATTTTTGTACTCGCCAAACATGCTATCCCATCACTCAGCACAGGCAGAGGTGTCCACACCTGAGTGCTCCTTCATCTTGTGGTTCAAGGTGCGCAGGCCATCTATGGCCTTCGAAAGAGCGCCCTCCGTGGCGGTATTTTTGGCACGTAAGTGCAGCAATGGCTGCCAAACATAGCACATAGCACCTTTTTCAGCAAGGAGCATATCGACCGCAGTGCGGTTCTGGAACGCCATGAGTGAGGCAGCAGCCAATTGTTCTCGAATTGCAATAAAGCCAGTCTCAGTGTAATTTCCCAGTTTTTGAACATTATAGTGGATGTAGTTGATCCGACCGCCATTCTTGTTGGGTGTTATCCAATTAAAAATGGACTCCCACCCTGCTGCAATCTAGTCAACCAACTTATACTCATCCGGTACTCCCCGTGGCACGCCAATGGAGTCAATGTAGGTCAGATTCCCGTCCTCCCAGGCAAGCAAGCGCCTCCTGGAACGTTGGAAACGTGACCCCAGCCCTCCAGCGGTTTGGAAGAGCAAGTCTCCCCCACCAGGCTGAAGGCCAGACTCCAGGTTCGACACAGCCAATTGGATGTCTCTGGAAAAACAGACACGGGTAAGAGAAGTGACACAAGCGCAGCCACATGGACCAGTCTAATAAGAGGGCGCAAAGTTTTTGTAAAATAATCAATCGTATAACTTGACCAGTCTCCACTGGTCTCAGCAACCAGTGTTGACAATTTAAATCTTGCCAATATATACCAAACATACCCCTTGCCATCACTATAAGCACTATACCCATGCTCTTCTTCAACCCTAACAGATCTGGTCTCGGTTAGCAAGATGTCAGACCATAGAAATATAAGAATAATAGTAGCACAGCCGGAAGACAGTACATTTTAGTCCGCGGTGGGTGCCCTTAATTGATCAAGGATGCAGGAAGAGGAAAAAAAAATTTTGTTACTGGGCAATTTATCTGTCCGCATTGGTCCGGGTTTAGCGAATGTCACCATTGTAATGGTAATTTTTTTCATTCTTAGTTTTTTTTTTTTTTTTTTTTTTCCCCAGAAGTTCTCTATTAGGTCGACTAGCTACGCTATATGCCTGCATAGCAGTGGTGTACTAGTTTCTTCATTCCCCCCCCCCCTCCGGAAATGTAAACCATCAACTGTGACATAAGAATCAGCCCGATATAAAGCAGACACAACACTGCAGAAATCGTTACCATTATAATGACATAACACGCAGCGGCACATTTCAGACACTTACGACACGTCATTGTCAGCTGAGAAACTCCTACAATGGTTCAGGCGTCTTGTAAATTCTTCACTGGCCCTCAGGTATTTTCAGACACTAAAAATCTGCACCCACCTTTATGCCAGACTTGGCTCACCGTCCCCCCTGAGTTTCTCAGATGAGATGACCTTTTTACAATGTGTGAGATGTATCCAAGTCTTTCTTTCTGCGATCTTTGACAGCTGTTGGTGTAGTCATCAGCACTTGATGCCAATGCTTCCTCTTTATGGCTCGACCCAATCTCCATGCGCAGTCAGCTCTTCCTGTGAGGGGGAAGCACAAACTCCCCCTGGCATTTCTAAATCTTTCCGCTTCTCTAACGTTTTCCGCATATAATCTGCCAAAGTAGCCCCATCGTCTAACTCCCACTGTGTAGTAAATATTTACAGTTTATCCGGTCTCCCAAAAAGAGTTTCAAATGGAGTTAGACCTGCCGCGCTAGTTATATTAATATACAGTTTTACTAGGTCTATACATTGAGTCCACGGCTGTTTTGTTTCCTCCATAAATGTCTTTAGGTGGTTTTTAATTGTTCCGTTCATTCGTTCTACAAAGTCCACGCTCTGTGGGTAAGCGCAATGGTGTTTTAAAATAACATGGAACATTTTGCCAATCTTGTCAATAATTGTGTTCACAAAATGTGTTCCATTGTCACGATAAATAGCTTCAGGAATGCCATATCGCGGTATTATATCTTTACATAATGCCTTGGCTACCGTTAGTGCATCAGGGTGTGATGCTGGAAAAATTTCAACCCACTTTAAAAAGGCATCAATTATGACCAAGCAATATTTTTCCCTTCTCATTTGCTTAGCACAATAAAATCTATATGTATTCTTTTGAAATGGATACGTAGCCTGGGGAAACTGGCCACTCTTAGCCCTAGAATTCCCTTATGGATTATGTTTTGAACAAGTCAGACGAGCTCTACAAAAATATCTTGAATACAAATTAAACCCATATGCCGCATAATGTCTCTCAATCATTTTTGATTTTTGTCATCCCGGCCGTGGACAGATGGACTTTACCATGCGTTAAGGTGGCAGCCCATCTAAAAAGATTTGTTTTTTGTTTTTTTGTGAAAACTGGTTTATTTTCATTACTGATATAAATCCCATTTATCAGTGTCGCCCCTTTATTTTCCCAAAATCTTTTTTTTTTTTTTTTTTCTTGCGCCGGACTTTGCTGTTGCATTTCGAATAGGACGCTGTTTTGCAGAATATCATCTTGTACTATGTTGTCTGCAACCCCTAAAAATGGCCTCATAGCAGCTTGCTTGGCCGTCTTATCAGCAAATGCATTCCCCAGGGTGACACTATCTGTGCCAGTGGTGTGTGCTGCACACTTACATATCGCTACCCTTTTTGGCAACTGAACAGCATTTAGCAGCTCAGTCAGAAGCGCCGCATGTGTCACCGGCTTGCCTGTAGATGTTATCATCCCCCTATTTTTCCAATACTGAGCAAATATGTGACATGTAGAGAATGCATACTGGCTGTCAGTGTAAATGGTAACATCTTTTCCAGCCATCAATTTACACGCCATCGTCAACGCAACTAATTCAGCTGCTTGCGCTGAATAATACGAGGGCAGAGGCTCGACCTTTAACATGGTATCTTGTGTTACGACAGCATATCCTGTTTGTGTTTTCCCCAAATCATTTTTCTTTGACGAGCCGTCCACGTAAAGAATTGCTCCACTCTTCCAAAGGCTGATCCTTTAAATCTGGTCGACATTTAGTAGTCTGTTCCGCAAGCTCCTGACAATCATGCAGCCCCCCATCACAAGGGAGTGGCATCAATGTGGCTGGATTCAAAACGGTGCATCTTTCCAACGTCAGATGCAGTTGCGAAAGCCGGATGGCCATACAAGATAATAGGCCGTCAGGTCACACACGTTTTCGTTCAGTTTCGCTCCACTACCAGGGGCACTAAATAATCTTTACTTCATAAAATAGATTTATTAGTAGTAAGTAAGAATCCGTGGAGTTCACCCTCTGAAAACCTGCCAATTTTGTATTTTCGGTGGTGAAACCCCGGCACTATTTTTGCGATGAGGCGCAGTGATCTCCGGTGTGGGCGTAGTGCCATTAGGTCGGTATTGGTGTGATTTAGGTCACATGAGCCAATCAGGTAGCTGCTGCTTTCTCCTCACCATAGCAACCGCATATCAAAAATGGCGACCACAACGTCGGAGAGCGAAGAAGAGCGAAAGGAGAAAAAAGTTAAAAAGAAAGTGGTGAAAAAACTTCGTTCCCGTTCAGGTTTGCCCATCGCTTCAGCTGGCCCCGTCCTTCCAGCCATCTGCATCATTTGTAAAAATAAATTTCAAAGTATATTCGTCTGGGATCGGAAGGCACACGGAAGAGGGATCATCTCGCCAAAGCAGAAACATTGTCAGCAGGTATGTGCTACACACACGCTTGCCCATTTCTGTTATTAATGTGACCGATATTTTGTATAGGGCTGAAAATAATTTGTTGCTAGGTTAAGTTTTAAGGCTATAGTTTATTAAAAACGCGAGCTGCTGAATGATTTATCGAGTGAATCCAACAGTTGTTACCAAGCTCGAGTTACCTGTGCCCATCAGAGTCATAATAGAGAGTCACAGCTACACGCTCCCTTTTTCCCAAACTCTCTCTCATCAACCTCAACAAACACTTTACTTAAATCTGTGATGTGCATATACTGTAAAGAGGTGATGTGACAATAACACTTATAATGTAATTCTTTTTTGTCTAAAGGCGGGTTGCTGCAGGCAGCTGAGATGAAGAAAGACTGTTCCATTCTTCTGCATATTCAAGACAAAAGACTGTGTCACAATGGAGGTGCAGTTTTGTTTCAGAGATTACACAAGGTTCTTAAAGTCAACAGAAACAGCAACCAGGGACGAACAAATGTGAGTTGTTACATTGCACTATTTCATTGTCACTTTGCTAAAATTACACATTTCAAAAGTAAAGCATTGGTCAGCAATATGTCACTTGTATTCTGTTTACATTTCGAGACAGCATTAATTAGAAAGCATGACTCTGCACATGTTAAGTGAGTGTAGGTGTGTTTCAGACAACCCTATGCTGAGAGCTACAAACTCTTTTGTGAACAAGTAATCTGTCAAAGGATTATAGTTGACAAAGATGTGATGAGAATGGACAAGCTAAGAGGTTTGTGAACAGTGTTAAGAAACATGGGGATCTTGATGCTTCAGACTACAGGTAACGTATAAATCTTCACACTGAAAAACATTGTCTGAAATCTATGGGAAGAGATTTGTCTAAAATCTCACTGTTTCAGAAAAAAATAGTTTGCTGACAAGCTCAATTTAAGTTAAAAATAAATAAATAAATAAAATGGATTCTCTAAAAATGAAAACCAGTTGGTTGTTAATTATTATATGCAAATGTGTTTTTTCGTCTTCTGTATTTATAATTGTTCTTTGACCAAGAAAGTATATAGGCCTATAGGTATATTTTTATTTCTATCCAAATATACGATTATTCACTAGAATTTTCAGTAGGATATCCGAATACCAAAATATTCGATAGCTGCAGCACTAATAATACTAATTTTGAGTTGTGGCACGCCCACACGAGTTATTTTACCACACACCCATGTCAAAACTAGCTTACTGCACACACTGCACCCCAACGTCAAATTTTTGCTAACGTCATAATAATAATAATAATAATAATAATAATAATAATAATAATAACAATAATAATAATATATTATAAATTTTGTTGGATCCAAAAGCAACTTACATAATTATAGTTTCATATGATTGTAATTGTCTTATTTTCAAATGTTTAAATATTTTTCTTGATTTGAACAAAATATAATTGTTTTGAATAATCTTGATTTCAATTATTACCAAAATAATTGTGATGATTATTTTTTTCCATAATAGAGCAGCCCTAATGTGATGTGAATATGTGTATCTTGTGCTCATCTTTCCCTTTAATTTTCTATTTCAGGCAGTATATACTGAAACGAAGATTGAGGTGTGATTTCCCCCAGCTGGTTTTTCACACCCCTTTCCAGCAACAACTCTGCAATGGTTTTTGTAGAGACATTATCAACAACTGACAAACTTTTAGACGGGGTACCTCACTCATCAGATACATCAACTACTGAGTCTACTGACGTAAGCCAAGAAAGTGACACTAACACATAGCTGGTAAAACATCAGGTTGTAAAATCGCAGGGCATACGAGGATACTTTACAGTGCAGGGCTGTAAAATTTGCCATTTTGTTTGTTTCATTATCAAGATGTTAACTCTCCATTTTAACACTTTTCAAGCAAAAATAAAAATGTCTGTATTCCATTTTTCCACAACACAGACCTTTGTTAAATTGGTCTGCCAAAAAAAGAGAGCTGTTCCAATGAAGTTCCAAAGGTTTTATTGTGAATGCACATTTGATTTTAATTTTATTTATTTTATTTTTTTTATTAATATGTTTTGAGTGGGGGGCAGGGGTGGGGGCAGGAGTGGGGGGGCGGGGGGTATAAATGACATGCTGTGATGACACAATCTGATACCTTAATAAATATTCAATATGTTATAATAATCTGGGCTCTGAATGCATCTATTTTCATCTTGTCCATTTTGCCTTGTTCCAGGTTTGTGGTGCATGGTAGTATTTTTGGCCAATGTATGCTGCTTCTTGTGTACCTTTCATGACGTAATAGGTTGTGAATTGTTTTCATATATGAAACATAAACATAGCTAAATGTAACATCCGTGTGCTGGTTTCACTTCTAGTTGAAGCGTTTTTTTGTTTTTTTGGCACAAATTTAATATATTTAATTATCTAAATTCACATGATTGCACCAAACCACCAATACTTGTTTCTGGTGTTAGGTACATGTATTTATAACATCTGGGAATGATTTTCTGTTGCCAAATTTAATGTAAGACGTTTTACAACCAAAAACAGCAGCACAAGATTTTCGTTTTTTGTTATTGACCTAAATATGCATTTCTGGCTTGTGACAAAATTGGGGCAGGAAAACATTGGGTGAACTTTTAACCCAAAGTTCAGAAGGGTATTATCTATCAAAAAATGCATTGAACAAGTAGTGCCCAGACAGTGGAGCGAAACTCATTTTCTAGGCACTTTTTTGGGGTTCACCCCACGGCCTATAAGTGTTTGCGGGTAATAAGAAAGTCATATTAGATTGCAGCAACAAGGCTGACACAGCGTGTGGTACTCTTAATGTCAGAGGGTGAAAAAGCACGATTGTGGAGCTACTTTCTACTGCCATATATGCAGCCACAACTGCTCTGACGCAATGAGGAAGTGCGCAAGCCATCTGGCCTCTCTGACTTTATCTCCAAAGCCTCTAACGTGCTGACCCTCTGATGTACTCATTTCTAATCCTATCCATCCTGGTCACTCTCAAAGAGAACCTCAGCATCTTCATCTCTGCCACCTCCAGCTCCGCCTCCTGTCTTTTCCTCAGTGGCACTGTCTCCAAATCAAACAACATCACTGGTCTCAACACAGTTTTATAAAACTTTCCTTTCATTTTAGCTGAAACTCTTCTCTCACACATCACACCTGACACTTCTCCAAATGTTCCAACCTGCCTGCACACACTTCTTCACTTCGTTTCCACACTCTCCATTGCTCTGAACTGTTGACCCTAAATACTTAAACTCCTCCACCTTCTTGGTCTCTTTTCCCTGTAACCTCACTCTTCCACTTGGATCCCTCTCATTCACACACAGATACTCCGTCTTGCTACAGCTAACCTTCATTCCCCTCCTTTCCAGGGCAAACCTCCACGCCTCAAGTTTCTCCTCCACCTGTTCCCTGCTCTCACTACAGATCACTATGTCATCTGCAAACATCATCGTCCATGGGGATTCCTGTCTAACCTCGTCTGTCATCATGTCCATTACCATAGCGAAGAAGAAGGGGCTCAGAGCTGACCCCTGATGTAGTCCAACCTCCACTTTGAACTCATCCGTCACACCTACAGCACACCTCACCACTGTCTTACAGTCCTTATACGTGTCCTGCACCACTTGAACATACTTCTCCACCACTCAAGACTTCCTCATACAAAACCACAGTTCCTCTCTGGGCACCCTGTCAAAAGCTTTCTCCAGGTCTACAAAGACACAATGCAGCTCCTTCCTACGTTCTCTGTACTTCTCAATCAACATCCTCAAAGCAAATACTGCATCGGCCGTACTTTTTTTTTTTTTTTTTTTTTTTTTTTTTTTAAGCATGAAACCAAACTGCTCCTCACAAATTTTTACCTCTGCCCTCAGTCTAGCTTCCATTACTCTTTCCCATAACTTCATTGTGTGGCTCATCAGCTTTATTCCACTGTAGTTGCCACAATTCTGCATGTCTCCATTGTTCTTAAAAACAGGCATCAGCACACTTCTCCTCCATTCCTCAGGCATTTTCTCACTATCTAAGATCCTGTTGAACATCCCAGTCAGAAATTCTACTGCTACCTCTCCTATACACTTCCATACCTCCACAGGTATATCATCAGGACCGAGTGCCTTTCCACTCTTCATCCTCTTCAATGCCCTTCTCACTTCATCCTTACTAATCTTTGCTACTTCCTGGTCCACAACAGTCACCCCTTTCTACTCTTCGTTCTCTCTCATTTTCCTCATTCATCAACTCTTCAAAGCACTCTTTCCATCTTCCCATCACACCGCTGGCATCTGTCAACACTCTTCCATCCCTACCCTACCCTTAACCTGCTGCACATCCTTCCCATCTCTCTTTGCCTTGCCAACCTGTATAGATCAGTCTCTCCCTCCTTACTGTCCAACCTAGCATACAAGTCATTGTAAGTCACTTCTACTTTCACCTTACACCATATTTCCCTGTATTCCTGTCTACTTTCTTCAGTCCTCCCAGTGTCCCACTTCTTCTTAGCTAACCTCTTTCTGTGGATCCACTTCTGCACCTCCTCATTCCACCACCATGTCTCCTTGTGTCCTTTCCTTCCAGATGACACACCAAGACTGTCCTACCTGTACGCCTGATCACATTTGCTGTAGCTGTCCAGTCACCTGGGAACACATCCTCACTATGCAGAGCCTCTCTCAACTCCTTCCTGAAAGTCATACAACACTCTTCCTTTTTCAGCTTGCACCATTTCGTCTTCTGTTCTGCCTTTGCCCTCTTCATCTTCCTCACCACCAGTCATCCTACACACAACCATCCTATGCTGTCTGGCTACACTCTCACCTACCACCACTTTGCAGTCGCTGATCTCCTTCAGATTACACCGTCTACACAAGATGTAGTCTACCTGTGTACTTCTACCTCCTCTCTTGTAAATCATCCTATGTTCATGCCTCTTCTGGAAGAAAGTATTCACGACAGCCATTTCCATCCTTTTTGCAAAGTCAATTACCATCTGTCCTTCTGCGTTCCTCTCCTGGATACCAAATCTGCCCATCACCTCCTCATGTCCTCTGTTTCCTGCACCAACATGTCCATTGAAGTCTGCACCAATGATAACCCTCTCACTTCTATGGATGCTTTGCACCATTTCATCAAGGTCCAACCAAAAGTTCTCCTTCTCCTCCAGCTCACATCCTACCTGTGGCGCATATCCACGAACAACATTGATCATTACACCTTCGCTTCAGGCTCATCACCCTATCTGACACTTTTTTTTTTTTACCTCTAGAACGTTCATAACAAACTCCTACTCCATTTCTCTTCCTGTTTAAACCTTGATAGAACAATTTGAAACCAGCTCCAAAACTTCTAGCTTTGCTCCCTTTCCACCAGGTCTCCTGAACACACAGTATGTCCAACTTCCTCCTCTGCATTATGTCAACCAACTCTGTACCTTTTCCTGTCATACTTCCAACATTCAAAGTCCTCACTCTAAGTCCTAGACTCGTGGTGTTCTTCTTCTTCCTTCCTACTTACACACCTTCCTCCTCTCCTTCTTCGACCAACAGTAGTACAATTTCCACTGCACCGATGGTGGGCGTTGTTAACCCGGGCCACAACCGATCCGGTATGGAAGTCATATCTTTGATTCGCATGTTTGGTTAGGCCAAAGTTTTACGTTGGATGTCCTTCCTGACACAAGCCTCTGTATTTATCCGGGCTTGGGACTGGCACAAGAAGACACTGGCTTGTGCCCCCTCATGGCTACATTCCAAACTCTCTCTCAATACGGTGCTGATTCAACAGCGCCCCCTGCTGTACTGGCTGTACTGGCTTTGCATGTATGGATCTTGGGTTTTCGGCAGGTAGAACTGCTCGGCAGAATATCGCTGCCAAAAGTCCCGTGAGTTTTATCCGTAGTTGTAGAATTGTTTTTTATGTACGCAAAACATTTTTTTTCCACTTGAAAGATTTTATTTTTTTTTGTAATTGAAGATATGCTTCTTTGTTTACGTAGATCATGTTTTGTGTATGTAGATCAGTTTTTTTGGTAGGTAGGTCACACGTTTTGTGTACGACACGTAGATCAGGTTTTGTGTATCGCTTCCTGCTTTCCTAGTGTGTAGACGCAATCTGCTCTGTTCCTCCTTTGCTTTGCATTCTTTCAGCTGATAACTGCTTTTTTCTTTCTTTTTCTGGGATTTTTCCTGGACATTTGCCTTGATGTGGCTGTACTACCTTTTTGTTTGGTAGATACAACCAGCTGGGCGCATTTTTCAACATTTTTTTGGAAACTCCTCACGATAACGTGAGCACGGCCTGCTAATCAGCACGCGACTGCTACTAGCAGCATGGCTGGACGAATGATGCCTTCCATCTCGACCGATGAATACCACAAACTTCTTCAGAAGATGGCAGTGCTGGAGACAAGAACGCACCGCCTTGAAATGTTTGTGGAGGTGAATGGAAAATCGTGGAATGACACCACACTGCCAATGTCTCCAAACGGTGGTCATGAGCATGCTAACAAACAGCTAGCTCCATCCACCGACCCTCTGTGGAATGTACTGGGAGCAAAGCCAAAACTGAGGAGTCGTCGCCCAACAGCTGGACCTGACCGCCAACTAATGCCTGAGGAAACACGTCGGCCTATGCAAAAGGCTACCTCAACCCCAAGAAATCAGTCTTGGCCGTTGGTACCAGCAAGAAAAAGGAAACCGTCTCTTGGCCGACGAAGACAAAATACTGATATCTAACTGAGAAACAGGTTTGCCGTGCTGTCGCCGAGCCAGCAAGCCTCGGGGGATCACAGCACCAGTCAAAGGTATGAAACCGGACCTTCTCAGCAAATGCGTTCAGCTACTGAGACACAAAAACTGATAATAGGCGACAAAGCCTTGTTTGGTGTTAAACGTCTGTGCAGCAGAAAAAACACAAAAGTTCTGTGTTCTGTGTGTCTGTGTGCTAATGACATGGTGCTGGACATTTCTGAAAAAGTCGACAAGATTGCTACTGACTACCCGACTGTGAGATCGATTGTGATTCACACAGGAGCATTCGATGTGTTGAAAAAACAGTCGGAGATACTGAAGCAAGACTTTATTACCCTTCTACACAAGATAATGATATATAGTAGAGATAGACCGATATGCTTTTTTCAGGGCCGATACCGATTCCGATTATCGGTAGTCAAGGAGGCAGATAACCGATATTTGAAGCCGATATTCATTTGCAGTAAAAGTTAAAATGTTGGCACCAAATTTTTGAATAATGCAAACCCTAACAGTTCTTTACAATGGATTCTCACACTGCACGTTTCATTTTACATCCTTCTATCTGCAATAAGACGTTGGTGGCGGGGGGAGTTAAATGTGGGGGCCAATGTGACATTACCTTTTATAGCATTTGGGATACTTGTAGTTTTATTCTATAAATGTTATATTTTTATATTTTGAAGTAATAGGAGGAACCCTGTCATTCAAAATGTGCATCAGCTGTGGCATTACTTATTACTACAGCAAAAAAAATAAAAAAAATTCCATGAGAAAAACTATTCATCCCTGAACACCATACAGTTCTTGTAGACCTTATTATGATTATTGTTATTGTTACCATATAGACAGTTTTGATAAGCTGAGGATCTTAAATCGAGAACAGCAATATCATGCTACTCCTCTCTACAAGAGAACTGTCAAAAGACACTTCATCATGTAGTTTACTGCCACTTAGGATGCCCCAATCAACGCAGAAAAAGGTAGAGTAAAATAACTTGGTTATAATAATAGTAAGAATAACTTGGTTAAACAGACATTGTTGCGGTGGACCGCTGCCAGTTTCTGCTGTTTAATGTGTTTTACACTTATAGACACGTATGTGTATATGGGCACACTATTCTCTCACTACTGTACTGTACTGTATCACTTAATGGCACAGATGTACTTGTCTAAATAATAACTGGGCTGCAACATTGCTAATTCACATTAACAAGCACTATCTTAGCTGTCCACATGAATAGTTACTAACACACGAGAAAGTTATACAACACACCAAACATGAGCTCATTATTCAAAGTATGATGCACGTAACGAAATTACATCACTAAACATTAATTGCAGCCGTGTACGGCCGTAGATGTTACATATTAGTGGCATCCATTGAGAGGATAATGTCCCAACTGACGGCAGACATGACGTGAAAAGAGAGACAAAACGAGCAAATAAGCACACTATACTTTAGTGCACTTCTCTACTAATGCCAAACATATGGAAGAGAACACGTTCATGTAGTTAAACGGTGTTTGAGACACTTAATTTGTTACGGAGCGGACTTTAACGAGGTGCACAACGAGCTGTCAATCAAATCGACGTCGAAGCTTAAGGCACACAATGGCAAACCAGTGCGACAAATAAACACAATATAAAGTAACTAAACGCTATTTAGTGTCACTGTGGCATCTAACTGCATAATAACCGCTATGCAACAAGTAGTGGACGTGACCCAGAATGCAATGTGTGCGTCACGAGAGGTAAATATAATGACATTACTCTACTCTTAACATGGAACTAGACAATATAATAATGACAACTGTTAATATTTGGAACCTTTCTAACAAACATTATTTACTAGGGGTGTGAATTGCCTAGTACCTGACGATTCGATTCGTATCACGATTCACAGGTCACGATTCGATTCGATACCGATTAATCCCGATACGAATTTATAAGTCGATTGTTGCGATTTTTTTTCATTCAAATTTAGAAAATACTAATCAGTAAGCTTGTAGAGTGTAAGATTTATATGAAAATGTATTATTTATTTATCTGAAATTTCAGTCTTATAGAGGTTGTAATGTTTCCTGTTTGAACAGCATTAAAATAAAATATTAAGGCTTAATGTTCCGTTCATATAACATTCTTCCATGCTCAAGGTGTGAATCCTTAAAAAAAAAAAAAAAAAAAAAAAAATCGATTCTGCCGATTATTGAATCGATTCGAGAATCGCGCGATGTAGTATCGCGATATATCGCCGAATCGATTTTTTTTAACACCCCTATTATTTACTTAATTAAGTGAAAATGTGTGTGATTCCCTCCCCGAGTAGTTCAAGTAGCGAATTAGCTACTGGGTGTTAGCCTCCATGCTAAGCTGAACACACCACTGTTAGCTAGTGGGGATTCAATGCAAGGCAATGCAGCTCCATTCATATAGTGCATTTAATACACAACATAATTCAATGTGTTTAGCTTATCATGGTGAAAAGTTCAGCGGAGTCTCTTCTCTTTTAACTTACCTTCGAAGCATGTGTCTCACGTTGTAGGTGCGTGTGTGACCGTCTACTGTGATACACGGCATACACTACTGATTGGTTCTGGCTCTTGCACGGCTAACCAATCAAATGCTGCTATGGGCGTTACGTTGCTGGAGTTGGACTCCATAACAGACAGAGACGCTCTGGGCTGCATTCGAAGCGAAAAGACGGAGTTTTAAATGGATCGCTCATATCGGCCGTCAGATTAATAAAACAGACCGATACCGATATTTACCAATATGTCAAATATCGACCCCGATTATCGGCCCATCTCTAATATATAGGTACAATACAGCAAACGTCAAAAACTGATTTATGGCCCCCATAAAACCATGATTTATGGCCCCCCCCCCCATAAAACCATTCATAACCCTAACCCTTTGAAGTAAGCCCCGCCCCTTCCGCCTTCTTAGCCAATCAGAAGCCGTTATTTTGAATTAAGCCCCACCCACTTTCCGCCTTCTTAACCAATCAGAAGCCGAGGACAGCTCCTGTCAAAATTGATTGATGACATCCTGCACCCCCCTCCCCACCCCCCTCAGCGTCCTAGCCAATCAGAAGCCGGAAGACGGCTCCTGTCAAAATTGATTGATGACATCCTGCACCCCCCCCCCCCCCCAGCAAACATATGTTTTCCGGTCCCCCCACCCCTTCCCCCTCACAGCCCTAGCCAATCAGAAGCCGGAAGACGGCTCCTGTCAAAATTGATTGATGACATTCCGCACCCCCCAGCAAACATATGTTTTCCGGTCCCCCCACCCCTTCCCCCTCACAGCCCTAGCCAATCAGAAGCCGGAAGACGGCTCCTGTCAAAATTGATTGATGACATCCTGCACCCCACAACAAACACATGTTATCCGGTTCCCCCCACCCTTCTGCACCCCTTCAACAAACATATGTTTCCGGTCACCCCCAACACCCTCACCAATTGTATACGTGCTTCCGGTGACCCCCACCACCAACAACAGCTTTGAAGTCGGGGAGGAAGCGCTCTCCCCACAGTTCTACCATCTGATAACAATAAATCGACATCCTCTTGTTAAAAAACTTTTTTTTCATCTTGCAGGAAGGATCCTACCACAACTACCTTTGAAGTAGCACCCCTGTATTCATGAAATTTTCACACGAATACTGATAAAGCTTCCCCCTTTGAAGTAGACCGGGTATCAAGCGTGGGAAGCCACGACCCCCCTCAACACCACGGCCAAACTGCGCACCCGGGAACCCCCCACCACCGCCCCCCCCCTCTATCGGGCATGTGCGTGCGTGAATGTAAAATAGTACGAGGCTCTCTTAATCGAGTTAAAGTGTTGTGAATATTAAATTTTTTGTATCCATTTGCTTCTTGTTCTTTAAAATAAATAAATAAATAAAAGAAACTTACCGGTGTTTACGGGTACGAAGTTGCGTCTCCTTTAAAGGGTTTTTCTTTTTTTTTCTTTTTTAAATAAAATAAAATATAAAGAGGATCGGTTTCTAACTGAAGGAGTTGGAAATACAGACGAAAAAATAGATTATTCGTGCGTATAGGACGGCTATTTAACCCAATTCAGAACAACAACCCCTATTCCTCGACTGACATTGTAAAAAAGCTGAAACCGATGGAGAGGTCTGAGTGTCACCCCCCGCGGTGAACAGCACCATCTAAAGGTCAAAGGATGTTACAGCCTATGATTAAGAGAGGGAGGTAGGTATTAGAATGTGATAAGTTTGTCTGTATTTTTAATTTTAAATAGAGTGAGGCATGAAATTAATCGGTTGATGTTTTGTGCGTTGTATTTGATAGCAATGTAATAAAGACATTTTGGTAGGATGAACACAATAAAGTTAGTCTACGAAAGTAAATTAGGGTATTAAAATGTTGATAATGAATGTAAAACCTAAAAATTTGATTCAAAGGTATTCAATTTGTAAATTATACATTTTGGATGACGGAACAATGTATGGCATTAGAGTAGCGAAAATTTGTTTACCTTTTTTTTTTGTGTGTGTTTAAAAAAGATAATAATTGACATACTTATATGTTATCCTAAATGTGATTCACTGTGCAAAATAATAATACTAATGACGCTAAATCACGAAAATACAAATAATTCCTATAAAACAAAAGAGGAACCTCACGACGAGGCGTTGCCCAAGTTCGAGTTGTAAACCTGCTTTGGGCATATACATTTTCTACAAATGTACCACTGAGGGATATTTGCAAGCTTGTAAATAAAATACTAAAGGGTTACCAACATGAAAAATTAAATTTTTTGAGCTTTTAACTGTGTTAAAATGCTCTTACTTCACCAAATACATGACCGAATTGGAGTTTTCCTCCATTCGCCCCTCTCTGAGAAATTCTGCTCTACAAAACACCAGCCCCAACCTGAGAAAACAAGCAGCTGGCGGTCTTTGACATCATAAGGTTACCCTCTCTCACGTTTTTGTCGTACGTCTAGCTATGTATTTTATGTTTTTGAGCTGTTGTATATAAGATTGTGTTGTACATAAGAATTTCACCCCCTCTTACGTTTTTGATGCGTTATAAAACTAATAAATGTACTGATTTTTTTTTAAAAAGGATTAGGCTTAGAGAATCTGTTGGTGGCACTCTCATGAGCTGAGTGCGCAAGTTGTTTTAGCCCCTCTGCAGATGCGTACACGTATAAAATGTTATTTTTCTGTTTCTAGTTTTGTTACCGCTAGTGCTATAATTTGTGTCTATGCGATTTTTATCGGATGTCTCTATGTATTTTTGTTGTTGTTTAAGTTTATGAGGTTTGTATATACGAATGCGCTGTGTGGAAATGGGTTTTATCCTCTATCGTTTTTGTAATATTTAAAAAACTAATAAATATACTGTTTTTTTGTTTTTCTTAAACTGATTTATGAAAAGGACTTGTAATCGCAAACTCTTTTTTTTTTAAAGAAGTAACTGATTTAGGAGGTGGAGGGGGAATGTATTGTGGGGATCATACTTTTTGAAATCTTTAAGCTGTTGATTGTAAGAGTCTTCTATCTTGATGTTAGCCTTTTTATCTGAATATGTATGAATGAAATATCTTCTAATTATTAGCTCGGATTCTTTCAATGGATAGCCCTGTAAGGCTTAGGTTAGTAGTTTTTTAGAAAGTATCTGGGTATGAAATATGTTTTTATTCTGTTAGGAATATGGCGCGTACGTGAAGAAGGATGATGTAGTTTTATTTTTGCTTTGTTCCCGTTTTAGTTTTTATCTTATTATGTATGAATGAAATATCTTCTAATTATTAGCTCGGATTCTTTCAATGGATAGCCCTGTAAGGCTTAGGATTGTAGTTTTTTAGAAAGTATTCGGGTATGAAATATGTTTTTATTATGTTCGGGACATGGTGCGTACGTGAAGAAGGATGATGTAGTTTTATTTTTGCTTTGTTTCCGTTTTAGTTTTTAGATGGGTGAAGGCATCGTTTTAAGGTGCCAGGTGTATTTTGTGCAAATAATATAGGGATACTTACTTTTTATTTCTATGTGTACTTGTATAAACGGTTATTTTTCTGTTTCTAGTTTTGTTACCGCTAGTGCTATAATTTGTGTCTATACGATTTTTATCGGATGTCTCTATGTATTTTTGTTGTTGTTTAAGTTTATGAGGTTTGTATATACGAATGCGCTGTGTGAAAAAGGGTTTTACGATCTAACGGTCTTGTAATATTAAAAAAAACTAATAAATATACTGTTTTTGAAATCTTTAAGC
Organism: Festucalex cinctus; assembly: GCF_051991245.1. Lineage (NCBI taxonomy): Eukaryota > Metazoa > Chordata > Actinopteri > Syngnathiformes > Syngnathidae > Festucalex > Festucalex cinctus. The sequence continues at coordinate 2,203,452 of NC_135430.1, read as the reverse complement.
TGTTGTTTGTAAGAGTCTTCTGTCTTGATGTTAGCCTTTTTATTTGATGATGTATGAATGAAATATCTTCTAATTATTACCATGGCTTCTTTCAGCGGATACCCCTGTAAGGCTTAGGATTGTAGTTTTTTAGAAAGTATTCGGGTATGAAATATGTTTTTATTATGTTCGGGACATGGTGCGTACGTGAAGAAGGGTGATGTAGTTTTATTTTTGTTTTGTTTCCGTTTTAGTTTTTTAGGGGGATGCAGGCATCGTTTTAAGGTGCCAGGTGTATTTTGCGCAAATAATATATGGATACTTACTTTTTATTTTTGTTACCGATAGTGCTTTGTTTCGTGAAACCCTTATGTTTTGTTTTGTTTCTTGTTTTTCTAACTTACCCTTCGAGGATAAATAAAACGTCTTTAGACTTATCGCTAGCGAAGATGTAGCACGTTTAACACTAAATAGTTTTATCGCTGCACGACGTATTCGAACTAAGAGATCCCAAGTCTTTGTGAGTTTTTTTTCTTTTCTTTTAAATACTTAGAAATACTCGTTGTTAAATTAGCCTATAAGATATTATTGAATATGATAGTCTGTAAGATTAGCTATACTAAATCACCTGGGTTTAAAACACAAAACTACGAGATTTAATCAGAGCGTAACAATCTACCGCGACGATCTTTTTTAATCTTAAAACCGCTCTTTGCAGCAATTTACCTAAACATATAGTGAACAAACGTGTATCTTGTATGACTAAGAGACATTTAACTTTTGATTGAACGATTTATTTTTTTTCCTTACGAATCGCGCTTACTTTCAGATGGTACGCGTAGGTAAACAATTTTTACACGCATATTTACACATCGGGACTCTTTAATTTACCTACTACGCGTGGGTTTTGTTTTTTTGTTTTTTGTTTTTGTTTTTGTTTTTTTTGTTTTTTCAGGAATTTGGGAGAACACGCAAAGTCTACCCAACAAGGCCTGAGGCAGGACTCGATCTCACAACCCTTTATGCTAAGAAGCCAGCTAACGTACCGCCTTGATTGTGAAATAACAGCTACTATATTACTTAATTTGAATGAATAATATTATTTAAGACGTCTACCCATCTAACGCTTTAAAAATAGCGACATAATTCAGATAAAAATATTATTCGTACTATATTGGTTTTTTTTACAATAGTTTCTGAGTTCTCACAATAGGTGTTCGATGATACTATTTTATAGTTTTATGTTTTTCTTACCGGTATGATTAACTTGTATTACATTTATGACGTTTCGCTATCATCTTAAAACACATTTTTGCATCGTTTTAAGGTGGCCGGTGTATTTTGTACAAATAATATATGGATACTTATTGATTTCTGATCAATTTTACCTACTTTTGCTTTTAGAAGTATGTTAGTTACTTGTATATGAGTGCGTATTCTAACTTTCCCATTCACTTCTTGGTTCCATTCCATCACCCCTGCGAGACCGGACTCGTCTACTTAATATCACTAAAGTCTGTTCAAAAATCATTGGATACCCTGTCAGAGCCTTATCTTCCTTTTGTGACCGAATCCTGCTCGATCCCTCTCACTCACTTCATCGAATGTTTGAGTGGCTTCCATCATCTCAGCAGGCTGAGACGCCCCACTCTGACGAACACACCGACGAAGAAGGAGGAGGACTACATTTGTCCCCAGATCACTAAAATCTCTTGAACAGTGACCCCCCATCCCGGGCCAAATTGCGACAGACTGACTGACACGTAGCACTTTAGTGTGAAGCACGGAGCACTTTCTTTTGTTTTTTTATTGTTATTTATTATTTTTCGTATTTTTTTTTTTTTTTTTTTTTTTTTTTTTTAATGTTCATTGGTTTCATGTTTTGTTTTTTTAACTTCCCCCTCGACGACAAATAAAAGCGTTTTTGAATTGAATTGAATATTTAATTACTTGTGGTATTTTATTCATTTTTAAGTTATCTGGTTTACTTGGTATCATTTTAAGCTGTATGATGTATTTTATGTTAATATATGGATACTTATGTACACATCTACTTCTTATTCATTTCAGATCCGTTTTTATTCGTATATTTACCTACTTTTGATATTAAGTTTACGATGGCTTAGACTGTTTGAATGCGCTGTATAAAATAAACTCGAGTTGAGTTAGTTAGGTACTGTTTTTTTTTTATTTATTTATTTTTTTTATAAAGTCAAATTATTACCTTTATGAAACTTTTTAGTTCTCCTTACGCTTTACTATGAAATGTTTCAAAATACTCGGTCCCTCCAAAACAAAGCAAAACAAAACGTGTTTACACATTTTTACGGATTTTAAAAAATTCTAGGCGTGACTTTGCCGAGTATTAAATGCCCGCTTGTATTTTTATTGAATGCGTACGTATACCGTTAAAATTTGTAATTCATATTTACCTACTCGATTCGTGTATTGACTAATTATTCGTGAGGCTAACGTTTTACAATTTAAAGTTATTCCGAGAGTTTACTCTCTAGCGACGTCTTTACACGCTTTAAACGTCGGCTTAGACCCCTTGTGTCTTTACTGATGAATATTATCGTTAAATGTTTTATCCCGGATTAAAACAGGGGGGACTTATTCAAAGATGTTTTATTTTACGGTAAATGTTTTTATAATAGTCGCATATTGATTTTAATGTGCGAAGGAATCAAGGAGACTCTGACTTTCATTTTAAAAAAAATCTTTTTTTTTTTCTTTTTTAAAAAAAAAGAGAAACTAAAGAAGTCTTTATCACTAGAAGTTTGATAGTTTTTTTAATTCCTATCCACGCACCCCCTGCCACTTCCTTGCTCCACCGGAGGTATAAAACTCGATAAGAAAACAAACGACAAACATGATTTTAATCCATACAGATATATTTTTTATTTAGTTACATGGGACGTCAACAAAAAGACATGATTCTAAAAAGGTGATACATTGTAAAGCACATCAAATAAAACATAGGGACGCACCTTGCTTTCAATAACAGTTTGGAAGTTTTTCAATTCATTTTTTAGATTAAAAGACTCGTCATTGTCGTAACAATATTTAGCACAGTCAATAAACAATATCATGACGGTCATCAAATGTCCCGCTTTAATATTATGGTTACACCAATTATTCAATACATATTCCATCGTGTTAGTCATGTTTACACGGTTCTTCAAATAACTTGGTTGATAAAGATCTTACTATTTCATTCATCAAAATCATTTTCCGACAGTTTTGTTCTCAACGGATGTGTGTGAAATGGTTTTCTCTACAATTTCTATCCAATTATGCAAGCTTTCGAAAAGATTCCCCCACCTCACAGGTACCAATCTGCGATCAGATCTAGCTGTTCATGGCTCAGTCCTCCGTCCCAACAGTTATCGAGAACGATCTTAATTCTGTCTAACACCATACGCTCATGAACGTAGTCGTGTAGCACAAATTCTACGATGCGTTGGACTTCCTCGGTAGTCGTCTCACGATGGGTTATGGTTAAGATACGGTGAATCGTCGACAGAAAACGTCCGTTACACAGTAGTTTCATGATACCTTCAAAATTCCTAGCAAGATAATACGGTTCCCGATCATAAAATAAGCAGGGATGTCTTAATTGGCTCTGTAATTTTAAATCACATCACACAATCAGCAATTCTCTCTGCTATATTTATGGATAGCGCTCATCAACATATAGCTAACAGTCTGCTTAATACAATTATATCTTGCATTTATTACCCAGACGTCCGGCGAGTAGTCCCAAACCAATTCACCCTCCCTCTCCTTAGGCCCGGCAGAAGCCGTCGGTAGACTGGTTAGCGAGTCGTCGTCGTCCGCGGAGGTCTCAAGAGAGGAAACGTTACTTTCCGTACCGTCCTCAGTCGGGCGATCGTCGCGTTGAGGAGACCCGGGCGGAGGGTTGTTCTCCTCTTCCTCAGCAATAGGGTCTATCATCTGTAAATATAAACGTAGGTAACCCTCCTTTATTATTATTATTATTATTATTATCGATGTTATTAGGCTACATCGATTCGTCAAAAGTAGTTTACCGGGATAGGTGCCGTAGACCCGAAGTCAGCAGACGATGTTGAGGGTAAGTTGCAAGCGGTCATGGGGCTGGAACTCCGGTAGGGTCCGTCGATAAGGGTTACGTTTGCCTCATCCTCTTCGACGTCCGAACGCTCCGGACTAGATGTTGTAAGATTTGGCGGCTCGCTGAAAGTCTGCATACTTCTGGAGAGTCGTGGGGATGTCCAGATCGTTCTAACTCGATCCCCCGGAGGTGGTGGCACTGGTAAATCTCCTCAAAGATTATTAAACGTTCGCAATGTTAGGTTTTTTTTTCTCGAAGGGGGAGTGTTAGATGACGGCCGAGCGGTCTTTATTAGCACGAGACCCCCACTGGGGGCGTGGTTTTTACCCCAAAAAAAACTATCAATCTTCTAGTGATAAAGACTTCTTTAGTTTCTCTTTTTAAAAAAAAAAAAAAAAAAAAAAAAAAAAGATTTTTTTAAAAATGAAAGTCAGAGTCTCCTTGATTCCTTCGCACATTAAAATCAATATGCGACTATTATAAAAACATTTACCGTAAAATAAAACATCTTTGAATAAGTCCCCCCTGTTTTAATCCGGGATAAAACATTTAACGATAATATTCATCAGTAAAGACACAAGGGGTCTAAGCCGACGTTTAAAGCGTGTAAAGACGTCGCTAGAGAGTAAACTCTCGGAATAACTTTAAATTGTAAAACGTTAGCCTCACGAATAATTAGTCAATACACGAATCGAGTAGGTAAATATGAATTACAAATTTTAACGGTATACGTACGCATTCAATAAAAATACAAGCGGGCATTTAATACTCGGCAAAGTCACGCCTAGAATTTTTTAAAATCCGTAAAAATGTGTAAACACGTTTTGTTTTGCTTTGTTTTGGAGGGACCGAGTATTTTGAAACATTTCATAGTAAAGCGTAAGGAGAACTAAAAAGTTTCATAAAGGTAATAATTTGACTTTATAAAAAAAAAAAAAAAAAAAAAAAAAAAAACAGTACCTAACTCAACTCAATTTTATACAGCGCATTCAAACAGTCTAAGCCATCGTAAACTTAATATCAAAAGTAGGTAAATATACGAATAAAAACGGATCTAAAATGAATTAGAAGTAGATGTGTACATAAGTATCCATATATTAACATAAAATACATCATACAGCTTAAAATGATACCAAGTAAACCAGATAACTTAAAAATGAATAAAATACCACAAGTAATTAAATATTCAATTCAATTCAAAAACGCTTTTATTTGTCGTCGAGGGGGAAGTTAAAAAAACAAAACATGAAACCAATGAACATTAAAAAAAAAATAAAAAAAAAAATACGAAAAATAATAAATAATAAAAAAACAAAAGAAAGTGCTCTGTGCTTCACACTAAAGTGCTACGTGTCAGTCAGTCTGTCGCAATTTGGCCCGGGATGGGGGGTCACTGTTCAAGAGATTTTAGTGATCTGGGGACAAATGTAGTCCTCCTCCTTCTTCGTCGGTGTGTTCGTCAGAGTGGGGCGTCTCAGCCTGCTGAGATGATGGAAGCCACTCAAACATTCGATGAAGTGAGTGAGAGGGATCGAGCAGGATTCGGTCACAAAAGGAAGATAAGGCTCTGACAGGGTATCCAATGATTTTTGAACAGACTTTAGTGATATTAAGTAGACGAGTCCGGTCTCGCAGGGGTGATGGAATGGAACCAAGAAGTGAATGGGAAAGTTAGAATACGCACTCATATACAAGTATCTAACATACTTCTAAAAGCAAAAGTAGGTAAAATTGATCAGAAATCAATAAGTATCCATATATTATTTGTACAAAATACACCGGCCACCTTAAAACGATGCAAAAATGTGTTTTAAGATGATAGCGAAACGTCATAAATGTAATACAAGTTAATCATACCGGTAAGAAAAACATAAAACTATAAAATAGTATCATCGAACACCTATTGTGAGAACTCAGAAACTATTGTAAAAAAAAACAATATAGTACGAATAATATTTTTATCTGAATTATGTCGCTATTTTTAAAGCGTTAGATGGGTAGACGTCTTAAATAATATTATTCATTCAAATTAAGTAATATAGTAGCTGTTATTTCACAATCAAGGCGGTACGTTCGCTGGCTTCTTAGCATAAAGGGTTGTGAGATCGAGTCCTGCCTCAGGCCTTGTTGGGTAGACTTTGCGTGTTCTCCCAAATTCCTGAAAAAACAAAAAAAACAAAAACAAAAACAAAAAACAAAAAACAAAAAAACAAAACCCACGCGTAGTAGGTAAATTAAAGAGTCCCGATGTGTAAATATGCGTGTAAAAATTGTTTACCTACGCGTACCATCGGAAAGTAAGCGCGATTCGTAAGGAAAAAAAATAAATCGTTCAATCAAAAGTTAAATGTCTCTTAGTCATACAAGATACACGTTTGTTCGCTATATGTTTAGGTAAATTGCTGCAAAGAGCGGTTTTAAGATAAAAAAAGATCGTCGCGGTAGATTGTTACGCTCTGATTAAATCTCGTAGTTTTGTGTTTTAAACCCAGGGGTGATTTAGTATAGCTAATCTTACAGACTATCATATTCAATAATATCTTATAGGCTAATTTAACAACGAGTATTTCTAAGTATTTAAAAGAAAAGAAAAAAAACTCACAAAGACTTGGGATCTCTTAGTTCGAATACGTCGTGCAGCGATAAAACTATTTAGTGTTAAACGTGCTACATCTTCGCTAGCGATAAGTCTAAAGACGTTTTATTTATCCTCGAAGGGTAAGTTAGAAAAACAAGAAACAAAACAAAACATAAGGGTTTCACGAAACAAAGCACTATCGGTAACAAAAATAAAAAGTAAGTATCCATATATTATTTGCGCAAAATACACCCGGCACCTTAAAACGATGCCTGCATCCCCCTAAAAAACTAAAACGGAAACAAAACAAAAATAAAACTACATCACCCTTCTTCACGTACGCACCATGTCCCGAACATAATAAAAACATATTTCATACCCGAATACTTTCTAAAAAACTACAATCCTAAGCCTTACAGGGGTATCCGTTGAAAGAAGCCATGGTAATAATTAGAAGATATTTCATTCATACATCATCAAATAAAAAGGCTAACATCAAGACAGAAGACTCTTACAAACAACAGCTTAAAGATTTCAAAAACAGTATATTTATTAGTTTTTTTTAATATTACAAGACCGTTAGATCGTAAAACCCTTTTTCACACAGCGCATTCGTATATACAAACCTCATAAACTTAAACAACAACAAAAATACATAGAGACATCCGATAAAAATCGTATAGACACAAATTATAGCACTAGCGGTAACAAAACTAGAAACAGAAAAATAACCGTTTATACAAGTACACATAGAAATAAAAAGTAAGTATCCCTATATTATTTGCACAAAATACACCTGGCACCTTAAAACGATGCCTTCACCCATCTAAAAAACTAAAACGGAAACAAAGCAAAAATAAAACTACATCATCCTTCTTCACGTACGCACCATGTCCCGAACATAATAAAAACATATTTCATACCCGAATACTTTCTAAAAAACTACAATCCTAAGCCTTACAGGGCTATCCATTGAAAGAATCCGAGCTAATAATTAGAAGATATTTCATTCATACATAATCAGACAAAAACTAAAACGGGAACAAAGCAAAAATAAAACTACATCATCCTTCTTCACGTACGCGCCATATTCCTAACAGAATAAAAACATATTTCATACCCAGATACTTTCTAAAAAACTACTAACCTAAGCCTTACAGGGCTATCCATTGAAAGAATCCGAGCTAATAATTAGAAGATATTTCATTCATATATATTCAGATAAAAAGGCTAACATCAAGATAGAAGACTCTTACAATCAACAGCTTAAAGATTTCAAAAAGTATGATCCCCACAATACATTCCCCCTCCACCTCCTAAATCAGTTACTTCTTTTAAAAAAAAAGAGTTTGCGATTACAAGTCCTTTTCATAAATCAGTTTAAGAAAAACAAAAAAACAGTATATTTATTAGTTTTTTAAATATTACAAAAACGATAGAGGATAAAACCCATTTTCACACAGCGCATTCGTATATACAAACCTCATAAACTTAAACAACAACAAAAATACATAGAGACATCCGATAAAAATCGCATAGACACAAATTATAGCACTAGCGGTAACAAAACTAGAAACAGAAAAATAACATTTTATACGTGTACGCATCTGCAGAGGGGCTAAAATAACTTGCACACTCAGCTCATGAGAGTGCCACCAACAGATTCTCTAAGCCTAATCCTTTTTTAAAAAAAATCAGTACATTTATTAGTTTTATAACGCATCAAAAACGTAAGAGGGGGTGAAATTCTTATGTACAACACAATCTTATATACAACAGCTCAAAAACATAAAATACATAGCTAGACGTACGACAAAAACGTGAGAGAGGGTAACCATATGATGTCAAAGACCGCCAGCTGCTTGTTTTCTCAGGTTGGGGCTGGTGTTTTGTAGAGCAGAATTTCTCAGAGAGGGGCGAATGGAGGAAAACTCCAATTCGGTCATGTATTTGGTGAAGTAAGAGCATTTTAACACAGTTAAAAGCTCAAAAAATTTAATTTTTCATGTTGGTAACCCTTTAGTATTTTATTTACAAGCTTGCAAATATTCTCAGTGGTACATTTGTAGAAAATGTATATGCCCAAAGCAGGTTTACAACTCGAACTTGGGCAACGCCTCGTCGTGAGGTTCCTCTTTTGTTTTATAGGAATTATTTGTATTTTCGTGATTTAGCGTCATTAGTATTATTATTTTGCACAGTGAATCACATTTAGGATAACATATAAGTATGTCTTTAAATCTGGTAAATGTGGAAAATTCCATTTTGAATTGCTACAGCCCTAAAATAAAAGTGTACACACCCTTCTTCATGTACAAATACATCTATGGTGTCATAAATTCAAACCGTGGATCCTTTCTAAAAAACTATTAGCCAAGGGCTTACAGGAATACCCTTTGTAAGAGACTAAGGTGTTAATCTATTAATAAGAAGCTGATTTTGGTTAAATTGTTGCAAAGATCGGCTTAAAGATTAAGGGTTAAGCAGAGTATAAATCTATTAACGTATCAAGAAACTCAAAGTTTCATACTTTCAATTCTCTTAGTTTTAAAAAGAAGCAGACGTCTGACCAATAATGTCCACATGCAGTTCCTACCTGAGTTTGTGATTACATATTCTCTCCAGAAATCAGTATTTTTTAAACTAGTACAATTATTATCTTTTTTAAACACACACACACACACGTTCCCGGGTGCGCAGTTTGGCCGTGGTGTTGAGGGGGGTCGTGGCTTCCCACGCTTGATACCCGGTCTACTTCAAAGGGGGAAGCTTTATCAGTATTCGTGTGAAAATTTCATGAATACAGGGGTGCTACTTCAAAGGTAGTTGTGGTAGGATCCTTCCTGCAAGATGAAAAAAAAGTTTTTTAACAAGAGGATGTCGATTTATTGTTATCAGATGGTAGAACTGTGCGGAGAGCATTTCCTCCCCGACTTCAAAGCTGTTGTTGGTGGTGGGGGTCACCGGAAGCATGTATACAATTGGTGAGGGTGTTGGGGGTGACCGGAAACATATGTTTGTTGAAGGGGTGCAGAAGGGTGGGGGGAACCGGATAACATGTGTTTGTTGTGGGGTGCAGGATGTCATCAATCAATTTTGACAGGAGCCGTCTTCCGGCTTCTGATTGGCTAGGGCTGTGAGGGGGAAGGGGTGGGGGGACCGGAAAACATATGTTTGCTGGGGGGTGCGGAATGTCATCAATCAATTTTGACAGGAGCCGTCTTCCGGCTTCTGATTGGCTAGGGCTGTGAGGGGGAAGGGGTGGGGGGACCGGAAAACATATGTTTGCTGGGGGGGGGGTGCAGGATGTCATCAATCAATTTTGACAGGAGCCGTCTTCCGGCTTCTGATTGGCTAGGACGCTGAGGGGGGTGGGGAGGGGGGTGCAGGATGTCATCAATCCTGATTGGTTAAGAAGGCGGAAAGTGGGTGGGGCTTAATTCAAAATAACGGCTTCTGATTGGCTAAGAAGGCGGAAGGGGGCGGGGCTTACTTCAAAGGGTTAGGGTTATGAATGGTTTTATGGGGGGGGCCATAAATCATGGTTTTATGGGGGCCATAAATCAGTTTTTGACGTTTGCTGTATTGTACCTATATATAATATGCCTAAACGCAGAGGTTTTTCTGAGTGTTCCTCTGCCTACTGTCCGAACAGGTGATGAGCGTTTCAGTCGGATTATGTCACTCTCGAGATGGCTGAAAAGCATCTGTGCTTCTTACTCAGCGAACTTTATTGACAATTTTTCTATGTTTTGTGAACGTCGCCATCTTTTCCAACGCAATGGGATTTATCTCAATAAGCAGGGAGTCAGATTACTGACAGCCAACATCTTCCATAGCGTGCGTCACTGGATGTTATGTTCCCAAAACAAAGGACATGAAACACAACAACCGATAAGAAGAGGATCTGGTGAGGCTGGCTCACTATCTTGCACTCCCTGCCCTTCAGAACAGATTGATTTGTCCTCATCTGCCCACACTCCAAACACCGAACATCCAGCTCCCCTGCTCCCGAACGACACCTGTCAAACACCACCACGACCACCACCACCACCACCAGTTTCACTACCAGATGCACCCTTGCGCTGTTCATCGCCCCCAAGCGACACCTGCCAGACAGCGCCACTACCGGATTCACTGCCGGATGCACCCCCGTGCTGTGCACCGCCACCGAATGACCCGATGAATGACTCGCCAGCGAGTCTCACCAATAGGTTGAGCAATCTGGTCAATCTCTCCATATAGCTAAATAAAAGTCTCTCCAGGCAGCTGCCTGCTGATGACGGCAGCCTCAGCAAAGAGCTCCCCACCCGCCGACCTCCATCTTTGGTTATGGAGAATCTCAACTACAGCTCGGTCTGATATGCTTTGGGTCCAGACTACATATACAATATAAAAGATTCCCAGAATAAGTCAGGACCCAAGGAAGCTTGTAGCATTCCTGTGATTACAAGAAATAGAAAGTTGGCAAAAGAAATGAGAAGAAATAAGTCAGAAGCTACAAACCTAGTCAGTATAGCTTGTCAACCTCTGACTAAACCAGCGTCTCCGATTACCACTGTGAAACTAGCACTACTAAATATAAGATCACTAGTTAACAAATCATTGTTGATTCATGACATTATTATGACATATGATCTTGACTTATTTCTCCTCAGTGAAACATGGCTAACAGAAGGTTCCTGCAACACTGTTCTCAATGAGGCAACACCAACAAATTTTAGTTTCATGAACAAATGTCGTAATGGCAAAAAAGGCGGTGGACTTGCTGCCATTTTTAAATCTCTATTTCAGTGTAAAGAAATTTCATTGGGAGGCTTTAATTCATTTGAATATCTTAGTCTTTTGGTAAAATGTGAACCAAACATCGTCATTGTCATAATTTATAGACCTCCAAAACAAAAAGGCAGATTCATGGAGGAATTTGAAGAAATGCTGTCAGTAATTTGTACCAACTATGACTATCTGGTCTTAACTGGAGACTTTAACATTCATGTTGACAACAACTTGGATAAAAATACCAAAGAAGTTTGTAACTTGATACTTTTGGTCTCTCACAACATGTAAAAGGTCCAACACACAATCAAGGTCACATTCTTGATCTCGTCATCTCTAAAGGTGTTGACATTTTATCTGTTGAGGTGAAAGATCTGGCTATTTCAGATCATTCCTGTGTGTTTTTTGAATTACAAACAATCCCAGAAGTTCAAACAACTACTGTCTCTATTAAAAAAAAGGTACATAAATGAGAATACAAGCAACATGTTTATGGAATTAATGGCTGCATCACCAACTGTAAATGCAGAGACCGTTGATGAACTTCTGGATGAATTCACCTGAAAAATCTCGAATGTTTTGGATGCTGTTGCTCCTATTAAAACTAAGACCATTTCATCCCGAACTAAAACACCTTGGAGGTGTGCTACCAACATAATGACTTTGAAATCTAAATGCAGAAAAGCAGAGCGAAAGTGGGGAAAAACTAAACTCCAAGTTCATTTTGACCTGTACAGACAATGTCTTTGTCATTTTAACCAAGAGTTAGTAATAGCTAGACAACAACACTTTTCTGAAATTATTAGTAGGAACCTCAACAATACACGCACTCTATTTGCCGTGGTTGACAAACTTACAAATCCCCCAAATCAAACAGCGCCAGAACTCCTCTCAACAGATAAATGCAATGAATTTGCCTGCTACTTTAGTGAAAAAGTACAAGCCATCAGGTCAAACATTGTTACAAACCAGCAAAATAACAAAATGATGCAGCACTTAAAACCACCTAGGAATAATTTTATTACCATGACAGAATTTGACTCAGTGGATCAAAATACTGTAGTAGACTTGGTTCAGCAATTGAAACCTTCCACGAGCTGTCTTGACTCAATACCATCCATCCATCCATCCATTTTCTTGACCACTTATTCCTCACAAGGGTCGCGGGGGGTGCTGGCGCCTATCTCAGCTGGCTCTGGGCAGTAGGCGGGGGACACCCTGGACTGGTTGCCAGCCAATCGCAGGGCACACAGAGACGGACAACCATCCACACTCACAAGCACACCTAGGGACAATTTGGAGCGCCCAATTAACCTGCCATGTATGTCTTTGGAATGTGGGAGGAGACCTGAGTACCCGGAGAAGACCCACGCAGGCACGGGGAGAACATGCAAACTCCACCCAGGAATGGCCGAAGCCTGGACTCGAACTGGAGTCCTCAGAACTGGGAGGCGACGTGCTAACAAGTCAGGCACCGTGCCGCCTGACTCAATACCATCTGGCTTTTTCAAAACCATTGTGAAATCTGTTCAGATCGATTTACAACAAATAATTAATTGCTCACTTCAATCAGGTGAGCTTCCTAAATCTCTAAAAGTAGCCGCCGTTAAGCCCATTCTAAAAAAGAGAACACTGGATGTCTCCCTGCTAGCAAATTATAGACCAATCGCAAACCTTCCCTTCGTAACTAAAATAGTTGAAAAAGTGGTTTTTAATCAACTCAGCAATTTCTTGAGCTTAAACGGACTTTTGGATAAATTCCAGTCAGGTTTCCGACCTCATCACAGTACAGAAACAGCTCTGATTAAAGTACTGAACGATATAAGATTGAGCACTGATGCAGGGAAGGTATCGGTGCTCGTCTTGTTGGACCTCAGTGCAGCATTTGACACGATTGATCATAATATACTGTTAGACAGGCTGGAAACTTGGGTGGGATTAAATGGAACAGTCCTTAAATGGTTCAGGTCCTATTTGGAGGAAAGGAGTTACTTTGTGACCATTGGAAATTTTGAATCTGATCGAAAGGCCATGACGTGTGGGGTTCCTCAAGGGTCAGTCCTTGGACCCCTGTTGTTCAGTCTGTATATGTTACCTTTGGGTCAAATGCTTCAGAACGCCGATGTTGACTATCATAGTTATGCAGATGACACACAACTGTATTTATCAATGTCCCCAAATGACAGCAGTTCTATTAACGTATTGAGTCATTCTCTAGAGGAAATTAACAACTGGATGAACCAAAATTTCCTTCAGCTGAACGAAAACAAAACGGACCTCATTGTTTTCGGCAATAAAGAAAAGAGGATTGCTGTTAAAAAACAGATTGAGTCACTGTCTTTAGAAAATAAAGACCAAGTTTGAAATCTTGGCGTACTAATAGACTCAGACCTGACCTTCAGCAATCATATTAAATTAATCACTAAAACAGCCTTTTACCAGCTGAAAAACATATCCGGACTGAAGGACTGCATGCTTCAACCAGACCAAGAGAAGCTTATCCATGCTTTTATCTCCAGCAGACTAGATTACTGTAACAGTCTTCTGACTGGACTCTCTCAAAAGAACATGAGACAATTGCAGCTCATTCAGAACGCTGCAGCTCGAGTTCTGACCAAAACAAAGAGATCAGAACATATTACTCCGGTACTTAAGGATTTACACTGGCTCCCAGTCAGCTGTAGAATCGATTTTAAAGTTCTGCTACTCGTCTATAAATCGGTAAATGGTTTGGGTCCTGAATCTATCCAAGAAATGCTGATTGAGTACAAACCCAGCAGGGCTCTGAGATCTACAGACTTGGGCCAACTAGTGGAACCCAGAGTTCGAAGCAAACATGGTGAAGCTGCATTTAGCTATTATGCTGCACACAGATGGAATAGGCTACCAACAGAAGTGAAGTCAGCCCCGAGTGTAAATACTTTTAAATCCAGGTTAAAAACTTTGCTTTTTTCAGATACCTTTGATTAGGGACTTTTAAACAGCTTTAATTAAGTGTTTTTTATTATTTTAAACTAACTTCTGTTAAAAGTTTTAAAGTGTGTTGAATAATGTTTTAAGATTTTATTGCATGTTCTTTTTAGTAAATTTGTAACCTATTTTCATTTATTTTTCATCCTCTGAATGTTAACTACTGTTTCTTGATGCTTATGTGTTGTCTTTCCTTGTGTAAAGCACATTGAGTTGCCTTGTGTATGAAATGTGCTATACAAATAAACTTGCCTTGCCTTGCCTATGTAGAACAGGTTTTGATTCACCCTTAGCTCAGTAGTATATGAGATGGGGCATACAGTCACTCACATAACACAGGCCTGGCCCTTAAAATGGGCCAATTTCAGCAAGACACAAATAAAAGGGTGTGTTAAGTATTCTATAATTTATCCTTAGAGTATTTCAACAAATGGATATAATTACACCCATGAACTGTTTTCAATAGTGAGAACAAAAAGTTTTATAAATTCCGTTTACACCGCAATGGCACTCACTGAATCATACAGTTGCTTGCAAGTTTGTGTAGCATTCACTTTGCCAGAGAAGGAGGCAGTGGGGATGGTGGTGTTTAGAGCATGGATTATGCGATCGTCCATGGTGCGCATAAGTTTCAACACCTCCTGTAAGACACAAAAAGGTCACAAAATAGCTCAAAGAAACTACTGATGTAATGGCTTGTATATCCAATAGTGCTGTCAAAGTTAAATCGTTAACCAAATTAAACTGAATTAATCACAAAAAATATTGCATTAATCACGTATAAATGCAGATTAATCACACTATTCATTTTGACCACAGATGATCCTTTAGCTGACAGCGGATGCTTACGTTAAAGGCAGGGCTGTCAACTTTTGACCAAACCTTGGAGTGAGAAATCGGTCGTTCCCCAGTTGGATAGGTCAGGTTATGGTTAACTATTTATTCACATAAATTGACTAAACTAAAAACAACGAAAATGCACCGAGAATCAGGACACGCCAAACCCCCCTTGGGCAGCGGAGAAGCACAGCAAAACAGTGAGCAATAATACGGCAAAACACACACAATTATCAGACCCTTATATAGACAGTTAATCAATCTCATTGGTTGTGGCTAGACATGTGTGTACCAGTACTGACATGGAATTCTCTGATTGGCTGTTAACCCAGTAATTACAGTTTCTGACATCAACAATCATCGTATAGCATAAAAGATTCCTGACATCACATAGTCCAGACATCCTATAGCCTAAAACTAGTTGAAACTGGATGCTGTTACAGCAATACCAAAACAGACACGTAACGGGTCGTGAACTCTGGCGCACGGTCATGAACTCTACTCACACTTAACCCAGGCATACCCCAGACATGAGACAAGATCCAAACATTACTCCTGCATGACCCGAGTCATGACAATAAGCGCCAATATCGTATTTTCTGACTTTGGGAATTAAATTGTGGTCAATGATTATTTGGAGGGAAAGCAGATATGTTGTATAAAGAAATGTGTTTTTATATTGTACAATTACAATATAGGTCGCTTGCACATGTCGTCACTTCCGCCTCGGATTTCTCGTAGTCGCCATGCTGGGTGGCCTCCATTTACGTAGCGATTCGGTCTAACACGTATCTATCACGTTTGTTTTCTGCGTTTAAAATGGTACATTGTTGCTGCATCGTTGGCTGTTCGAACAAAGCCAAGGGGGAAAATGGTCGGTCTTTTTTCCGAATTCCGAAAATAATTAGGAACCAGGGCCTGGAGACAGAGGAGTGCGGACTCCGGAGGGAAGTCGTTACTTTGGGCTCGTGTGTGCAGCGATCACTTTGTGAGCGGTAAGCTTGTTTACCTTTATTTAATGCATGAGGATTAATAACGTTTCGACCGCCCATATATGGGCAAGTTGCTTATGTTTTGGATTCATGAGCAAGCAAGTTCGGTAGTACAAGCTGGCTAGCGGACGTTAGCCGAAAGCTAACATCGAACATTTTCACCCAAGTAGTGCCAGTGCAAAGTGTTTACTGCTGAAATTGGATTGATTAGTCTTGGGCTTTTAATGCCGATAACATGTTTTTTGGTGGCAAAATGTAAACTTGGAAAAAAAAGAGACAGAAGGGGCTGATGCAAGAAAACAGACCCCCGGGGGTGATGCAAGAAAACAGACCCCCGGGGGTGATGCAAGAAAACAGACCCCGGTAGCCTACACATCATGCTAAAGAACTTATTCACGGCCACCCTACTGCGGTAAAATAACCAGTCTTTCCATATTTTATTTGTTTAAATATTTGTTTATTTTAACAGGTCGCCCTGCGCCCGTTTTTCTGTCCAATCATCCCGACTGGGCTCCAACATTAAAGTTGGGTCCCAAGTTACAACATCTATGTCTCAGCCCAGTCGGTGCCAAGATATGAACGTACACAGGAGAGACAAGCAAAGAAAAGACGACTCGAAGTGGCAGAGATTGTTGCAGTTATGCAGCCAGATGGCTCCAGTAACCTGTACCCTCAAGTACTGCTGACATCATTGACTCTGGTATGCCACTCAGAATTCATTACATGATATATTGTATGCATGAGTGAATGTATGTGTTTGTTTGTGTGTGTACACGCACCTTATATTTTAGAGACATTTGGAAGTGTTTATAGAAATAAGTATTTGCCTGTAGCAATGTTCATACATGAAAAAAATGCAACAAAATGTGTACATTTCTTTTACACTGACAAAAAAACTATACTACTTTACTATATTAAACCTATTACTGGTACCGTATTTTTTTGTGATTTTTTTCTTTATTTTTTTCTTTAGGGATCTCATGCCACACCGACTTGATTGCCAATGACATGATGGAAACAAAGGCGAGCATCAAAGCATTGGAGGAGGACAACATGCGACTGTTTGTTTGGCGCTAATAAAGGCAGCGTTTATACAAATTCTATTGTTGGGTTTGTTTACAAAGCTATACATAATACAAATGACAGGATTTGACTCAATGTGCAATATGGTCCCTCTTAAAGTAATGGCATAAATCTCTATTATTTCTAAAAGCACAAAAAATGAAGTGAATAATGATTAGATGTAGTAATTTCAGGGTTAAAAATTGAACTGTTAATTAATGTAGTTTATTTTAGCACAGGTGCCTACCATCCTGAGATGACGGTATGATGTAATGTTGATGGGGTACGCAATGACTTTCATTATGCTATTGTAGCGATAATTGGGTCGTCTTTTGGACGAATTAATAATCTGGACGTTACAGAGGTAAATTGTATTTACCTCGATAACCTCTGGGGCACCACGTTGAATTTGCTTGGGTTAACAGGAGCAAACAACGACCAAAATCCTTCTTTCATCAGTCATTGATAATCTAAAGTCGCCACACTCGATATTCAGTGGTTCGTTGTACTAACAAAAGAATAATAATCCACTCGGAAACACAGATGACTTAGGCGGAATACAGTTCATAAAACATGCATTTATTCACGATTGCTACACTACAGAATCAAAATACTGCCTATCTAACTATTCTACCGTCAGAAGAAAAGAAATAAAATAAAGCGAATGAAAATAAGGAAGGAATGCGAATGAATAAAGAAACAGGGAAAAGAGAAAATTTGACCTGCCAGATTTGTGAGGTTTCAAACGTAAGTGGCACACAGTGGATACGCCGAGGTAGAAATCAAGCGCACTTACGAGACCTGGAGTTGCGTAGCAACGAACAGAAGTGGCGGCCTTTTTGACAAGGGGGAAAAATAGTCAATGTTCGTTGAAAAATGCAAGAAAAAAAAAAGTTTATTCCACAGGTTAGCGAGGGAGCCGCGCCAGGGGCCTGACGTAGTTGCGCGGCTCGTCCCTTGATTGGTTGGTCGACTTGGCGAGGTTGGTTCTGCCGGACGGCTGCCCGGCTCCAGTGTTGCAGCTCGGTCAGTACGCGCCTGCGTACGGGGAAGGCCAGCCGTTGGAGGTGCGTTGGCACTGCGGCGGAGCGCCACCGAGTAGCAGGTGCGGTGCGCGGCTTAGGTGCACAACCTTGAGTCCGGCGGTGCGTTGCAAGTGTACCCGGGACCGAGAAGGTCGGGCGGGTGAGCACCGATAGTGGAACAAAAAAACAAAAAAAACGAAAGAGTCTTTAGTCAGCGTTGCAGTTGACTTGCTTTGGCGTGGCGTGGAGCGAGGATCCGATTTCGTTAACGGATCCTGCTAGGGAAGAAAAAGGCCACGTGGTTTGCAAGTCTCTTAGAACAAAGAGTTCGAGCAGCCTGGCTGGGCCACTGGCAAGTCGGGCCAGAGTTTTTGGAAGAGCTTGTGAGAGCAGGAAGAGGGCAAGAGCGCAGGAAGAGGGCAAGAGAACGGGCAGTGGTCTGCTCATCCTTTTTATAGTCTCTGGGTGGGGCGAGCAGGTGAAGGCACACCCTTCTGTTCGCTCGCGCAGACTCTCAGAGGAAAATTATTAAAAAGATTAATAATTTGGCATTAAATTTGGTCAGTCTGGCAAATCAGTTTTCCCCACACAACCCGTTTAACACACATTGTAATTAATGCATCATAAACTAACTTGTGAGGTAACTTCTACTTGTCTAATCTGACTGAACTGAGAGATATTGGTTATCTTTCATTCTTTATGGAGTACACATGAAATAGGATGTTCATACACACAAGATATTACATGAATCATTCGTAGTTCAGTTGTCTGTCAAGAATTACCATGATATAAATGTGTAAAATGCGATTACTTATGTGAATTGTCACTAAGGATAGTTCCAAGTTTCGCCACTTGGAGGTGTTGTTGCTCCATCTAGACGTTCCAGGAAGGGCGAGGCGCCAGAGTATCCTTTTGTGATTGATAAAAAGTCATGAGCATTCCTTTGATCGGTCATTTGTGTATTCCAAACCATTGGAGCCATTTGTTCGGGCTCCGAGCAGACTGCTTGAAATACACTCCTTCGGCAGACGCATAAATTCCTTTGTCACCTGGTCTGGCTTCAAAAGAGTTTTGTTGGTGGCTGGGTAGCCACCTGCCGAGCTGACCAGGCTTGGATCCTGTCTGGGCAGTGGAATATTCATGCACTGCAGAGAATTTGCTTTAGGAGAAGCAAACTTAAAAAAAAATTAGAGGGTGAAATGGACCTAGGCAATAGTTGTTACAGACCCCCCTTCGTCAAGCGGGATGAATCTTCAGGATGTCCAGGTTGGCGGGTCCAGATGATGCGTGGCCAGGGTCCAGGCCACGGTCAGACGGCCGGAGTCCCACTCACGCTCTGCTGCAACACTCAAGACATACCACTGGTGCCACTTTTCCCTAACCTCTGCCTGGTTATGTGTATGCAGGGTATGTCTGTGTGTTTTCAATGTGTCTCTATGTGTATTCAGTTAACAGTGTGTCTAACTTGGTACTGTGTCAGCTAACGGAGGGACTCGGGTCCCAAAACAGGCGCGGGCCTGGGAAAGACGCAAGACGCGAAGTTCCAAACAAAAGAAAAGGAATAAAACTTTTCCTAAGGCTATAAGGCTAGTATCATATTATGAGTAACTACGGGAAACGAACAGCAAATTAAAGAAGAGAGAGAGAGAACGAGAAAGAGGCTTTCGCCTTCTAAAACTCAAAAAACCCGGGACTATACTCAGGCTATAACTCTCTTATAAAAATAGGGGGGTTGTCTCAGGCACCTGCGTGTCGGTGCAAATCTCCACCCCCTGGGGGTGTTCGTCATAAAAAAAAAAAAGAGAAGTCTTAGGTCGGTTAGCGCGACACTATCGTTGCTAGGTACTTAGCTATCGCATCTTCCTATAGCGTAATTAAACACCCAAAAAGTCGTGTGCTATCCAAGAATAACTGAAGGAAAAGGGAAAAAAGGAGGAGGGGAGAAAAAGAAATGAAAGAAAAAAAAATCAGAGTATCCTCGGCAGTCACGCTGGACTAAGGGAAGGAAGGCAAAGGGCTTAGTTAGATTAGGTAAACTCACTAACGCTTTAAAAAGAGTACTCTGACCTGCTTTTGAAGGCCTTAAGTACGGGGGAGCTTTTTATAGCTAGCAAAAACTGATTTCACGCAGCATACCATTCATAAGTATTATAACACCTTGAGTGTACATAATCTTTTGAATTCAAGTTGCAAATCGTTTTATAGTTGTCTAGTCTAGTTCTGCATAATGCTATCGGTGTTACAGCTAGGACCGTATCCTTAAGTGTTGCACCAAGCGTCTGCAAATAAGTAGAAAAACATAGTATGCTAACTTCTCGCAATCATTCGTAAGCAATCCTGGTTATTCAATCACGGCAATTTCGCTGCAAGTCCGGGTTCAACCGTTTCTGGCCAACTCACCACAGCGGTCATGCACAACATCAGGGTCATCATCATATCACACCATCCTCTAGCAACCAACAAAGACAAGCGGATTAGCGTCGCTCAGTATGGTATCACTTAGGGGTTCGGTAGGTGCAGCGGGGTGTTGACCCCCCTTTTTCACGTCTGATACTCAGCTAGGTCGGTCGACGGAGTTTGGCGCGTCTGTCGAGGGTGTCGGTTGGGCCGCTGACTCGGAGTCAGCTGGTGACCCCCCTTTGTCAGTTTTGCGCGTATGCTGGTCCTGAGACTCGCTCGATTGCGTTCTCAGACGTTCAAAACCGCAGTGACTTTTGATCTGGTTTCGGTGGACCCACCTCAGTTGGTCCCCCTGACGTCCTTTATTCATCCTAATTTGATAGGCGACGGGTGACAGTTTGTCGACGATTTCGTATGGTCCTGACCACCGGGGAAGAAATTTTCGGGCGATGCCCCTCTGGGCCCGCGGAGTAGTAGCATTTGGTTGCGCGAACAAGTAGTACCATACTCGATCACCTATTTCGAACTCGGTTCGTGAGGCTTTCCTATCGTAGTAGGTTTTCTGACCTTCTGCACTTTGTTTGAGCTGTTGTTGAGCAAATGCAAACGTGGCTCGGAGGTGGGTTTGCAAGTCCTCCACGTACTGGGAGGCCGTGTATGCCGTGGCTAGGTTTGTTTCTCCTGGCTGATACATCAGGTGCAGGGGGAGCGTCATTCGCCGTCCGGTCATCATTTCAAAGGGGGCCACCCCTGTGGATTCGTGAGGGGTGGCTCGAATTGCCATGAGGATCAGTGGGAGTCGGGTGTCCCAGTCCCGATGGTTGGAAACAACAAACTTTTTCAGCAAATTTACCACGGTGCGATTAGTCCGCTCCACCTGTCCTGATGACTGCGGGTGATGGCTAATATGCAACTGGGCCTTGATTCCGAGCATTTGCCAAAGTTGTTGCATTACCTCGGCTGTGAAGTGGGTTCCCCTGTCTGAGTTAACCCGTGAGGGCAACCCAAAGCGGGAGAACACGTGGTTCATCAGCAGGCATGCAGTGGTGTGTGCGGTGTCGTTTGGAGCAGGCAGGCATTCTACCCACTTGGTGAACGCGCAAACTACTGTAAGAAAGTATTTGTTCCCTCTCAGAGATCTGACCAGTGGTCCCACCCAATCAATTTGCAGATCAGACCATGGGAAGTTGACTCCTTTCTGTTGGAGTGGTGCTCGGTGACTCGGGTTTGCTGGCTGAAACTGGCAGCAAACCAGGCATCCTTTGATGTAGGTTGCTACATCATTATGCATGCGCGGCCAGTATGCCACCTGTTGTAGTGCGGTGACAGTGGCCTTGAATCCGCGGTGGCCTGCATAAGGCGCGTCGTGGGCGTATGTTAGCAAGACCCCCCTTCGGCTCCGTGGAACCACCAACCGCAGGGCAGGTGGAGACCCGGAGTCATAAACCAGAAGGCCCTTAACGAGACGCAGCCTTTGCAGCACGGAGAGCAAGTCTCTGAAGTCGCTGTCGTCACTCAACGCGTCAGGCGACACGGGGTTGGCGACAGGATCAGAAAGGTGCTGAATTATTTTGAAAAGCGCGGGGTCGCCGGCTTGTTGGGCGACCAAGTCGGAGGTTCGGACGGGCGGTACGCACGACACGGGCCCCGTAGGGGTTTGTGTGGGGGCGTCGCGAGACTCAGCGGCGACCCCAGCGCGGCGGTGCGTGAGAACGTGGACCTCCAGGGTGGGCTGGGTGGGCAGCCAAGCTGTATCAAATGTCCAAGGAGTCCCGTTGAGGGCCCCTTGTTTGGCTAACGTGTCCGTTAGGTCGTTAAAATGTTTGTCAGGTCCTGGGACTTTTGAGTGTCCCCGGACCTTTTTCCAATAGACATGCATATCATTGGAGGAAACCAAATGGTCGCATGTCAAAATGAGGTCGCGGTGTTTAACGGGTTTCTTTGCTGACGTAAGGAAACCATTTCGACGCCACACCGGTAGATGACAGGTGAAGGCGAGGCGGGCATAGTTTGAGTCAGTGCAGATAACCAGCACCGCGACACCGTTTTCAACTGCCAATTTGAGTGTAATCAGGATGCCAGCGATTTCCGCATATTGAGAAGAGTGGGGGCCCAATTGGAATTGCAGTGGTTTGCACGGTGTGTCATTGACCCAAGCGATGCCCACCCCAGCCTGCAGCTGGGTTTGGTGGTGGTAAGAGCAGCCATCCACGTAAGCTGTAGGCATGTCTTTGCAGACATGTTCCTCAAAATAGCGGTGACGCGTGAATTCCGGCATCGGTGCCACGGCGATGTCTGTCGGCGGGGTCGGGGAAGTTGACACACAGTTCTGGCAAATCGCTAGATCGGTACCCAGCGGTAACTTTGCGTTTTTCGCGTACCGGACTCGAACATCGTAACTTTGTAGCGCCATAAGCCAGCCGGCAATGCGCGCGTTCGTTACGACACCGTCTCGAATGCGTTGGTTGTTAAGAAAAGTAACCGGATGATGGTTAGTATCAATCGTTACTTTTTGGCATCCAATGTAGTTTGAGAAATGTTTGATTGCCCATACTGTGGAAAGCAGGGCTTTTTCGCAGTCGGAGTATTTCAACTCGGGGCCGTTCAACGTTTTACTGGCGTACGCCACGACGCGTTTATCCTGGTCGTACATTTGGTATAGACCCGCACTCAAACAATGGTCGGAGAATCCTGCTTCCAAGAAAAATTCCTTGTTGCTATCGGGGTACGCGAGACAGGGGGCGGAGCCCAGCTTTTGTTTTAGCATATTCATCGCGTTGCTTTGTTCGTCACCCCAATCGAAGGTCTTTCTTCAGCAGGTTAGTAAGAGGGCGTGCTATGTCAGCAAAGTGTTCAATGAACTGGCGCGAATAGTTGCACACGCCAAGGAAGCTGCGCAATTTTGACACATCGGTGGGGGTTTTGATGTCAAGAAGGCCTTGAATACGGCTGGATTGTGGTTCAATCCCGTTCGGCCCAACCAAGATCCCCACGTAGTTGACCTTCGTGCGACACCACTGACCTTTCAGGAGGGACAGTTTGGCACCTGCAGAAGACAGCTGTCCAAGAACGTGGTCGATTTCCATCAAATGGTCATCCAAAGAGGAGCTCCTCATCATAATGTCATCGACATAAATGAGGTTGCCCCTGGCGGCGGCGTCAGGGCACGCCTTGTTGAGGAAGATGTTAAATTCGGCTGGCGAGTTGGCGTAGCCGAATGGACACCGGTTGAAAGTGTACTGTTTGTTGCCAAAGGTGAATGCCAACTTGTATTGATCCCTGGGATCTACTGGGATCGTCCAGAACCCCGAAGCCACATCGATGGTGGTGAAGAATTTGGCATCTCGAACCTTGGGAAGTTCCTGTTCAAGTTGTGTCATGGGCCATCGCGAAAGAGGAACCTGTTGGTTCAGTTTGCGATAGTCAATGGTTGGTCCCCATGTACCGTTTGGCTTCAAGACTGGCCACAATGGAGCCGAATAGGTGCTGTTACAGGGGCGAATGATGCCCTTTTCCAGCATGGCGTCGATAGTCTTCTGTACTGGTTCGTAAGAAGCTATCGGAATCTTGTACTGGCGCACGAAAATTGGAGGAGCGCCGGGCTGAGTCGGGATGCGGACTACATGTAGTGCCGTCAACCCGCAATCCAAGGAGTCCTTGGCAAAAGACGGTGTGTATTTCATTAACACGGTGCGCAACCGTTCGCGGTCCTGTTCGGACCGGAGCGCGTCGGCGCGGTGCAGAACTTCTTGGAGGTGCTCCTCGAACTCTGGGTACGGTTGAAGGTCCCCATTTGGAGTCGTGGTTGGTTGAGGTTTCTCTGGGTTTCCAGAGGGAATGCTAGAAGGCGTTGGAGGCAACGCGCTCAAGGCATAAATCACCAGTTGTTGGTCTGTCCCCAGGTCCACTCGGACGATGTCTTCATCGTTGGTGGGACCGGCAGGGTTGACCGTAACAAGCTGAGATGGCCTGGTGAGTCTTCGGCCACCGGTGTCTTCAGTCAAGAACAAGTCAGATGGAATGTGTCCAACCACTGGCACCATTAGAGTGAAGTCGTGGAACGAAAGGGGGTTGTGAACCAAGATCAGAGTGGTGAGGGAGGCGTCCACGATGGGCGTGGCCTCCAAGAGTAACGACAGGTTCATGAATTCCGATGAAGGTTGAAAGAAAGCGGAGTTAGCATTCAAGACCTGGTTAGCTCGCGCCACCAAGCGAACCGGAATGTTGATCGTGGTCGCCGGAGCGATCACTTCATCCTCGTTTAAGACTTCGCAAGCATCTGGGATGGTCTGTCCGGACTTCATGTTTGGAAGACTGGGAACACAAGCTAGAGGTTCCGAGTTGGTGAGGGACCAAAGCACGTTGTTGATGGTGTCCACATGGACGGCAAGACGAACAAGCAAATCTGTACCCACAAAAAGGGTGTGAGGCGCGTCCGGGACAACCAAGAAGTAGTGGGTCAGTGAGTGCTGCTTCCACTGAAGGTTTAAGGCGCACACGCCCACTGCAGTTATTGTAAGAGGAGGTTCCGTGTTCAACGGAAACCGGCAAGACTTGGAGACGAAAAGAATGTTCGGGTCGAGATCTCGCAAGTTGTCAGCGAATGCTGCAGAAATGGCTGACTTGTCAGCCCACAAGGCGAGGACAGCGTCAAGAACAGGTGCACCTTGCACGTGGACACCTCCGATGATGCGTGGGGCGTACCCTGCATCAGGCGGTGGTGGGTCAAGGTCACAAAGGAAGGTGTCATGGCTTCTCAGCCGGTCCTTTGTCGGGGACGCGAGGGGTCCTGCCTTGGACTGAGTGGTGTCCCATCTCCCTGTGGGGGCGTCTGCTTCCCCGTGGGGTGGCTGCGCCCGAGTCACAGTGCAGAGCTGAGCCTGATCAGGGCCCAAAGGAAATGTCGGCAGGGCCTGCCGCACCTGGGCCCAAATCTGGAGTCTCTGGTAGTCTATGATGGGTTGGAAGCGGAACAACAGGTCTTGGCCAATAAGAAGGGGGACTGACTCAATGGGTCCCACATAGACTGGATGGATGAATTCCATGGGGCCAATGGACCAGTGTACCATCGCGACAGATTCCAGCTTTGTGTTAGTAGGTGAGAAGGCGCTAACGGTTAGTGGGCACCGCCGTAGGCGGAGCGGTCGACTGTTAGCTTGTGACGCGGCGCGGAGTTGTTCGAACACCGTGTTGGACATCACCGTGATGTCCGCGGCGGGATCTACAAGGGCTTCGTAGGTTAGAGCTCGCTCCAGGGTGACGCTCAGATAGAATTTACGAGCCATCCCCCTGGTGGTGAGATCACCTAAAAGCTGTTGGAACGGTCTCACGTCATCGGTTGATCGCGATACATGCGGGTCTGCTGTATTTGGATCAGCCTGCAGTACCAATATTGTTGAGTCAGAAGGCAGTTTAGTAGGTGTCTGAGTGTCGGCTACTGGAGGCCCCTCTGGTGACCTCTGCTGGTGGGTCACTTCAGTGGGCATCCGGCCGTCGGTTAGTCATAAAGGCGGGTCTTTTGACGAGTCTTTTGACAATTTCAGGAGTGCCTTCAATATGCCGTTGGCAACTGCGTTGTGGTCAGTCTCGGAGTCGGCTTGGCGGTTCCGGGACTCGCGGCAGGAATCGGTTGCTGGCGCGCGTTCAACTTTATCACGTTTTGGATGATAGCGCGAATCGGGCTTACCTTTAGCAACTTTGGAGCGCCGGCGGTCGTCAGCTTGCTTTTCTCCGTCCGCTTTCTCGTCACGCGAGTAGTCGGTTTTGGAGCGCGGTTTCCGGTTTCGCGGGGCGCGGGACTGTTTTGACTTTTTGGATTTAGTCTGGTCTTCCCTCGGAGCAAAGGAGCAAGCTCCCTCCAGCTCTGAAGGAGGACCCACGTCCACTTTATAAATTCCTGCGTCGCCTGCCTTGGGGGCGGATAATTTTAGCTTTGCATAGCCCCTAGCTGCTAAGTCACGTAGCTGCGAGCTATTCAGTGTCTCAGGACACAAAGCCAGTCCCAAGTAGTGGTTAAGGTTTTGTTGGAGGTTTCGGACAAACAACGTTTTAAAACCAGGATCTTCCTCCATGTTGGGCTCGTTACGAGTCCCAAAATAGGCATCGCGAAGACGACTATAGAAAGCCTGAGGAGCCTCCTGCTTTCCCTGTTTGACGAACATGGCGACTTCCATGCCCGACAACCCAGGAGAACCGTCAAACTCGCGTGAGATGGCTTGGTGCAGTGCCAAGGGGTCAGACAACACATCAGCGGGCTGCCGTTCCAGCAGTCTGTTGATTGCTCGGCTGGACGTCATTTTGATCAAGTACAACTTATCTTCCACGGTTGCCATTGGGAACCGCTGGAGATGATAGTTGATGTCTTTCAAGTACTCTGTTGTGTTGTGGGGCCCCCCTGGTTTCGGTTCGAATTTGGTTATATTTCGAGCCAGCTTGTCCAAATCTTTCCAGGCCACGCCCATTTGTCCCTCCAACGGGGGAGTCGACATGGGTCCACGTTGGAAACTGTCATCACCTGATGGCCCGAAAGCGTGTGGGGAGGCGGCCATTGGAGGTGCCAGGCCTAAAGCGGCGGTGGTCACTGGCGGCGTCCTCCAGGCGGTTCCGGACTCAGGTGGCAGTTTGAGCTGTGGTGCTGTGGCTCTGGGATCAGGAGGTCTGTGTGGGGGTGGAGCTCCCGGCCGGGAGGCTCCTCGGGAGACCTCATGCAACTGCTGCGCGCGTTGTAACTCATGTTTAATATGAGCTAACTCTGTCTCATATTCCTGCTGGCATTGTCGGAGGCGGGTAACCTCGGCTTCAGTCAATGCTAATTTGGTTCGCAGGTCATATGAGCGGTCCACTTCGGCATTACGTTCCTCCCTAAAGGTCTGTACCTGAACTTGGAGGCGCTTCACTTCATCGGTTGACTGAGCTAGCGACGAACTCACCCGAAAGTAATTAGCTTCTGCTAGCCGAAGTTGGTCTTTGGCTATGCAACCCACAGGTTACACTATAGTTGTGAAAAATCAAT
This sequence comes from Festucalex cinctus, assembly GCF_051991245.1. Classification (NCBI taxonomy): domain Eukaryota; kingdom Metazoa; phylum Chordata; class Actinopteri; order Syngnathiformes; family Syngnathidae; genus Festucalex; species Festucalex cinctus. Next base: position 2,175,725 of record NC_135430.1, on the reverse strand, counting down.
TCCAGTTATCAAAACAAACAGCAACAAAAATAAAATAATAAATAAAGAAAAATAAAAAAATTAATAATACTAACTTCAACTTGATTCACTCAGCAAAGAATAGCTTAAATGAGGGACAGAGTAACTCTGAAATGTTACAGCGGTCAATCCCAAAAGCTAAATCAAAAAAAAAATTACATTTTTTTTTTTTTTTTTTTTTTTGGAAGTTGAGTTAAAAGTTGAAATTAAAATTAAATTAAATAAACAACAAAGCAAAAAAGGGGAAAATAAACTTAAAAGGGGTTAATAGTCTTAGTCAAATGACTGATTACAGTGTTAGTACAGTTTTATGCAAATATCTTGTGGACGGGGTTTTTGGGACACAAAAACTGCAAAACTGTACAGAAATATTAGAGCTGCCTCTCTAATAATAGCTCACTCGAACTCACACCTTCTTATTAACTAGACACAACCGAAAAACAAAAACAAAAGAACAAACAAAACAAAAAAATTAAAAATAATGGATAAAAATGAGAAGAAAAGCAAATAAAAGGGAAAGAAATAATAATAATAATACTAGATCTACCAAATCAACTAAACAAACACAAAACCCTAAATTAAGTAGAATGTTAAGTCGAGAATACAGCTAGTTAGCCTAGTATGAAACTGGATAAGAGGGAATATGAAAAAAAAAAGAAAAAAGAGAAAAACACGGCAGTGTAAATAGTTCCTTTATATTAATTTGACCCAGCAGTATGTTTTGTTGATGCAACCGTAATTGCTCTCACGCTAGGCAGCGTAAAAGACTAGAATGCGGTGGCTATTACTATAATCGTTAAACGCAAGCAGTCAATTAAGCCTACAACTGCGTTTAATCGGACGTGGATAATTCTTTTATTATCCTTGCGTACTAACAGTGACGACAATCACTACGTACAACGCTCGACACGGAAAACAATTCAAAAAGCAATGTGAAGTGACATTGAATCAGAATTATCGCGGAGCCAGGAACACCGGCTTAAAGCAGCAGTGGGGGGGCGTCAGTTGTCTATTGACAGTGGAGCAAGCTCGAGTGATCTGTGTCACTCCAAACACTGAATGACAACTGACAGCTTGCAGAATTCACTCCCTTTCGGGTCGTCTGCAGGCGTGGCTCAAACTCGCCAACGAGAAGGGAGGGGGAGGTACTCAACCACGCCTCCACGAGCCACACAGCTCTTCACAAGGACTATGGCGCCACCTTGTGGAAATGCGTACACGGTACAGGTAAGCAGCTAACGTCTTAGCGCTCTGTTCATCCGCTCGCCACGAGCTGCAACTTTGAGTCGGCGGCTACAAAAGCTCAGTCACGACTCAAACTTCTCCCACAAGCTAGGTGTAGGAGGAACACGGGGAAAGTGACTCGGACGTCGTTTACGTTGCTCGCGGTTAGCTACTCCGAAGCACGTAACTCGAGTCGGATCAACGCGACGCACGTAGGCTGTCACGTGACTTCCCACAATTTCCGGAAACACAACAACACAAAGACAAACAACTTCAAATTCAGCCAGCTGAAATCTAAAAGTTGCACAACTCGAGCTCTATCACGTACGTTTTCAAATACAAGCCACCATTTCCTCAAACGGTGACCGGCTCTTACCTAACTTCCAACAATCAATCCCGTTACTCTCGTTTACTTATCGCAAACCACTGCGGTGGTGACACACACAATATGGCGGCTTAACAGACGCTTGATTCAAAGCTGAAGGGGAAAGTCAGTGCAGTTCTATGTAAGAAGAAATGTTTACCTTCTTACACAGAGACAAATGATTAGGTACCCTACGTGAAATGTGTTTTACTTTTCACGTCCAAAGTCTTGTATTTTCGAGTGGATCTTCTTATGTTTTGTAGCCTCACACGGCCGGCACCATTATGTAGCGATAATTGGGTCGTCTTTTGGACGAATTAATAATCTGGACGTTACAGAGGTAAATTGTATTTACCTCGATAACCTCTGGGGCACCACGTTGAATTTGCTTGGGTTAACAGGAGCAAACAACGACCAAAATCCTTCTTTCATCAGTCATTGATAATCTAAAGTCGCCACACTCGATATTCAGTGGTTCGTTGTACTAACAAAAGAATAATAATCCACTCGGAAACACAGATGACTTAGGCGGAATACAGTTCATAAAACATGCATTTATTCACGATTGCTACACTACAGAATCAAAATACTGCCTATCTAACTATTCTACCGTCAGAAGAAAAGAAATAAAATAAAGCGAATGAAAATAAGGAAGGAATGCGAATGAATAAAGAAACAGGGAAAAGAGAAAATTTGACCTGCCAGATTTGTGAGGTTTCAAACGTAAGTGGCACACAGTGGATACGCCGAGGTAGAAATCAAGCGCACTTACGAGACCTGGAGTTGCGTAGCAACGAACAGAAGTGGCGGCCTTTTTGACAAGGGGGAAAAATAGTCAATGTTCGTTGAAAAATGCAAGAAAAAAAAAAGTTTATTCCACAGGTTAGCGAGGGAGCCGCGCCAGGGGCCTGACGTAGTTGCGCGGCTCGTCCCTTGATTGGTTGGTCGACTTGGCGAGGTTGGTTCTGCCGGACGGCTGCCCGGCTCCAGTGTTGCAGCTCGGTCAGTACGCGCCTGCGTACGGGGAAGGCCAGCCGTTGGAGGTGCGTTGGCACTGCGGCGGAGCGCCACCGAGAAGCAGGTGCGGTGCGCGGCTTAGGTGCACAACCTTGAGTCCGGCGGTGCGTTGCAAGTGTACCCGGGACCGAGAAGGTCGGGCGGGTGAGCACCGATAGTGGAACAAAAAAACAAAAAAAACGAAAGAGTCTTTAGTCAGCGTTGCAGTTGACTTGCTTTGGCGTGGCGTGGAGCGAGGATCCGATTTCGTTAACGGATCCTGCTAGGGAAGAAAAAGGCCACGTGGTTTGCAAGTCTCTTAGAACAAAGAGTTCGAGCAGCCTGGCTGGGCCACTGGCAAGTCCGTCCAGAGTTTTTGGAAGAGCTTGTGAGAGCAGGAAGAGGGCAAGAGCGCAGGAAGAGGGCAAGAGAACGGGCAGTGGTCTGCTCATCCTTTTTATAGTCTCTGGGTGGGGCGAGCAGGTGAAGGCACACCCTTCTGTTCGCTCGCGCAGACTCTCAGAGGTAAATTATTAAAAAGATTAATAATTTGGCATTAAATTTGGTCAGTCTGGCAAATCAGTTTTCCCCACACAACCCGTTTAACACACATTGTAATTAATGCATCATAAACTAACTTGTGAGGTAACTTCTACTTGTCTAATCTGACTGAACTGAGAGATATTGGTTATCTTTCATTCTTTATGGAGTACACATGAAATAGGATGTTCATACACACAAGATATTACATGAATCATTCGTAGTTCAGTTGTCTGTCAAGAATTACCATGATATAAATGTGTAAAATGCGATTACTTATGTGAATTGTCACTAAGGATAGTTCCAAGTTTCGCCACTTGGAGGTGTTGTTGCTCCATCTAGACGTTCCAGGAAGGGCGAGGCGCCAGAGTATCCTTTTGTGATTGATAAAAAGTCATGAGCATTCCTTTGATCGGTCATTTGTGTATTCCAAACCATTGGAGCCATTTGTTCGGGCTCCGAGCAGACTGCTTGAAATACACTCCTTCGGCAGACGCATAAATTCCTTTGTCACCTGGTCTGGCTTCAAAAGAGTTTTGTTGGTGGCTGGGTAGCCACCTGCCGAGCTGACCAGGCTTGGATCCTGTCTGGGCAGTGGAATATTCATGCACTGCAGAGAATTTGCTTTAGGAGAAGCAAACTTAAAAAAAAATTAGAGGGTGAAATGGACCTAGGCAATAGTTGTTACACTATGTACAGAGGAAAAAGTTGCTCTCTTTTAAATTTGTTTAATGTAAGACAAGTACCAGTACTGTGTTACAGTTTTCCCAATAATCCTTGTTTCACACTTGTCACAAAACCACTGTCCTTTTGGCAGTCTAGATTGGCACACTTCAAGTGATATCATTTGATTTTACAATCTGCTGCAGCACAAAAAACTACTTTATTCCGCATCTTTGAAGTACATGAGCAAGTGGTAGGTGACAGCGGCTGAGCAGGAACACTGGAAGTCCACTGCTGATCTAGTAAACGCTCTCCCGAGCAGTTCAGGTAAGGAGGGGATTTTGGGGAAAAAAAACTCTGGCTTTTCCAACTGGCCAAAACGAGCGATCTGGGTGGACTCGCTCAATCACACTTTGTCCACACCACAAAGTCGCAGAAGTCCGTCCAGTTAAACTCATCTGTGCCTGAATCTGAAAATATTACAAACATTGTAATGAAAATATGAAACATAGAATTAAATAAGAAACTACAAAAAGTAAAGCCATACATACCTGGTAATACTATTGGTGTTGTCGTGACAAGTGATGGGAATTGTTGCCATCTGGCACCAGACAGAAATTGGGTGTTGTGACAGCCTCCTTAACCGTGAGATCATAAGAAAAGCTGTCAGTATGCTCAGTAGTTACCATGAACACGTTTTATTGTACTGGAAACTGAAACTAAAAATACGTCCTCTGAGAGTGGTTAACCTTAACCATTTAGAATAAGTTGATTAAGTAACATGTAACTAGTGAAAGGGTAGCATTAAATTTAATTAAGCCACGGGGAGGCTGTGCATAGTTACTTTTTATTCTTATACGCTCTGCCATATTTGCCTGTTATAAAATTGTTAGAAAAACCACATCAGGTAAACCTAGCTGTGCATGTAAACACAATGATAACAGGAAGCCTGAGAACAAATCAACATTTTTGTGTGCAGAATTACCAACACCATGTGGTTTACTTACGTGCAACAGCAACAGTTTCTTCTGATGCGATGTTAAAGTTTACACTCTGTATCCACCCGCTTACAAAATAATTGTAAGCCTCCAGGGATTTGTTGGCGTGTTATGGAGCATGTTGTCAACACGAGGTAGGGAAAGATGTCCAGAGATGTCACATTTGGCCAGCAAGCTTTCTCCGTCAAAAAAAAATCACCCTTGGTCAGGACGTAATTAGGATCAATCCCGCCACACAGAGACACCTTCTGCCTGTATCGTTGTTTTTGATCTTCCGGTAAATCGTGAAAATACTGCGAAAATTACATCAGGTTGATAAGCTCTACCGTGTAACTCGCGAGTGTACCTTGTGAACCGGCGGACACCCAATATGGCGCCCGAAGGAAAAACTCCCATGATGCATTACGATGTGCAAGCGACCTATTGCAGTCCAATCACATCTGGTACTGATAGTAGACAGAAAATGTCTGGGCAAAAGCAGAAATGGTATAGGAGCTGTCTCACCAAAGTGGCAGTAATGAACTCTGTAACAAATGGATAAATTGTGCCATTTCAAACGGCAACAGAGCCAAAAGGATGGACATTTTTTTTCTTAACAATTTTGGAAGTGAACTTTGTCTTAAACTTAGGATCAAAGATACTTTATGCATAATCAATAAAGTAGGCTTTTTTGGGGTGAGGGTTAGGGGGTTAACCCTGATAAAAACTTAGTCATGCTCAATGACATTGAATATAATGATGGTAAATGTTTTTTGCTGATAAAATGTACAAACAAGTGACTAAACATTTCAGTCATAAAATACAAAAAAAAAAAAAAAGAAAACACCCACTCACTCTGGCCAGCAGATGGAAGCATTGTATCTCTTTTCAATGGGATCCCGTGGACGCTTCGGTTCCGCGATCATGTGTTTTTCCACCGAATTAAGCACGGTATCGGAACAACGTATCGAGACACTTCTTGTCGCAAGCGTTCGACACTTGCCGAGCGTCTGCTTCGAGTGTAACATCACAAGCATTTACCACTACAGCAGGCCATGTTTTACAATTTTTGACAAGAAAAAATGGCTGTTCTCCAGAGATTTCAGTTTTAACTTCCATCCATCCATCCATCCATTTTCTTGACCGCTTACTCCTCACAAGGGTCGCGGGGGGTGCTGGCGCCTATCTCAGCTGGCTCTGGGCAGCAGGCGGGGGACACCCTGGACTGGTTGCCAGCCAATCGCAGGGCACACAGAAACGAACAACCATCCACACTCACAAGCACACCTAGGGACAATTCGGAGCGCCCAATTAACCTGCCACGCATGTCTTTGGAATGTGGGAGGAGACCGGAGTACGCGGAGAAGACCCACGTGGGCACGGGGAGAACATGCAAACTCCACCCAGGAAGGCCGGAGCCTGGACTCGAACCGGAGTCCTCAGAACTGGGAGGCGACGTGCTAACCAGACATCCACCGTGCAGCCCAGTTTTAACTTATAATAAAAATGGGTGGGGTGCGGGGGGGTCGTGGGGGGGGGCGGGGGCTGGGGACCGGTGGGGCGCTGTGGGGGCCCGCCGGGCCTTGTTCTGCGGCCTTGGGCTCGGGGGTGTGGGCCGGGGCTGGGGCGGGGGTGTTCCGGGCGTCTGGGTCGGCTCGCCGACCGGTGTCCACTCGGGTGGCGTGGGGGTGGCCTTGGTGCTGCCGCGGCCTGGGGGATTCCGGGGGGGGCGGTGCTCGCTTTGCTGGGCCGTGGTTGACGGCTTCTTTCTTTGGTGGCGGTCCTTATACATGCCAGTTCCATCACACCAGCATCTACTGAAACTCAAACAGAATTCGCCACTCCCTCCCACAGCCCGTTGAATCAGTGGGTGCTGGTGTCTGTGGATCTCACTTTGCTTTATCTATCCTTCCCTCCTTCCTCTCTTATGTTTTTCCTCTGGTCACTTGAGATCTCCTCAATTTATTTGAAGTTTGAGGTTTCTGGGGTTGGTATAAGACTCTGGTTTTGTAACCACGCAGGAGGGGTTTGGTTGGTGCTGGATTTCACTTTGATGGATTGGATGTACTGGTTTCCATGGATCTCACTCTGCCTCATCGATCCTTCCCTCCTTCCTCACTTTAGTTTTTCCTCCGGACTCTTGAGATCTCGTTAATTTGTTGGAATTTAGAGGCTTCTGGGGTCAGCGTAAGAATCTGATTCTGTAACCATGGGGAAGGCAGGAAGTGTCTGGCCGGTGCTGGATTTCACTTTGATTTATCTTTCTTTATCTTTTTTGACCTTTTCTCTGGTCTCCTGACCATTTGAATTTCACGACTCTGGCGAGACTTTGAAGTACCTGGTTAAGGTGAAGGGTAATGGGATTTTTATAAGGTTTAAGGTGAATTAATGAGTATAAATTTATACGTATTTGTACACACATGCACACACGCACGCAAACGCACGCACGCACGCACACATAAACACACCCAAAAAAAAAAGAACAAAAAAAAAAAGAGCAATGATGATAAGACATTGAATCGGTAAGACTACCGAATGAACAATTCTGAGCTCTATTAAAAAAAAAATAATAATAAAAATAAAAATCAGTGTCAGTCCCAAGCAGATGAAGAGAAAAAAAAAAAAAAAGTACTGACTTTTACTGAGCTAAACAAAATAATGTTCACATGAGTTAAGTTATACGAAATGATTGACTTCTTTTGATCGACACTGCTGTTGCAGGCAAACCTTGTGTTCCAATCAAATATTTAGCAACTATATCGAGTTGTGTATGCCTAAGGTCATGCTGCACCTCCACAAAAATGGAGCGACCAAATCCTGTGCTGTGCGAGCAACTAAAAATGTTACTCGCACTTGTGCTAGTAGTGGAAAAGTTAGTGTAGAGCCCTGCGTAGCGGGACAGGGATCCGTTAAACCTATTTAGACCAGTTAACACCTTTACCCCCAAGCAGGGGCCAAATGATCTCATTACCTAACAAACCCAGAGAAGGGCCTTTTGGCCCCGCACATTTGTATTAATTTAATCGTTCAAGTATTAGCATCCACCTATCATTTGCGAATGCATACCAAGGAGGGTGCGGTTGGCCCTTCCCTCTTCGAATACCAGATGAGGTCCAATTGTCCCTGCACTTTTGAACGAGTTGTTGTCCGATCGCTTAGCCACCTATCATATGTAAATGCAGCCACTACACAGCCATTATGCTGGAATGTGCCCCATTTGTCCCACACACCAATATTCAACTGAATCTGAGGCCAAATGGATCCAGATGTCCCTGTTTCTTGTTGAGAACAGTCAAAGTTGAAAATTTGGTTGGGTGACTAGAATGAACCAGTTGTATTCTCTACAACTGTATAAAACTACCACACGGTCACTTACTAATGTCTCCGCACTTGGGCATATTAGCAACGTACTGCTATCCTCAATGTCATCGGATTCATGGGATGCACTATTTACGTTTGAAAGGTTGTAATTATGGGAATGCTGAAAGCATTCCCACATATGTGATTGAGATTACTTATCCATCCATCCATCCATTTTCTTGACCGCTTATTCCTCACAAGGGTCGCGGGGGCTGCTGGCGCCTATCTCAGCTGGCTCTGGGCAGTAGGCGGGGGACACCCTGGACTGGTTGCCAACCAATCGCAGGGCACACAGAGACAAACAACCATCCACACTCACACGCACACCTTGGGACAATTCGGAGCGCTCAATTAACCTGCCATGCATGTCTTTGGAATGTGGGAGGAGACCGGAGTACCCGGAGAAGACCCACGCGGGCACGGGGAGAACATGCAAACTCCACCCAGGAAGGTCCGAGCCTGGACTCGAACCGGAGACCTCAGAACTGGGAAGTGGACGTGCTAACCACTCGACTACTTACGAGATCACTTATTATTATTATTATTATTATTATTATTATTATTATAGCATTTTATTCTCCACTTTTTTGCCGTCAAACTACTCTCACATAATACTTCCGATTTACACCGTTCAAATTTCAACTTGCTGAGAATTCATGCCTTTCGGGGTATATATCGTCTGACTCCATATTACTTACAGTACAGTGATACCTCGGCTGACGAACGCTTTAGCTCACGAACTTTTCGCCTCACGAACATTAAATTCGCGAGAATTTAGTCTCTGCTGACGAACTACTTTTCGGCGGACGAACCAAACCACGCGGTCGAACAGCACCACGGTGGCGGCCACGAGAAGCTGACGCACGCTCACGGCATCCCAGTTCGTCACCCCTTTCTTTTAGTGCGGACGCGGTTTGTATTTGATAGACATTTTGAGTGTACTTTTGCTATTATGGGACCGAAAAAGACCCCACCACAGGCTAGTGTTAAGCCTAATGCTTACCAGCGAGGGACGGCGATTCGGCGGCGCGTTTGCATTGTAGTCAATGGAGTTCGCGCCACTAAAAAAAGCGAAAGTGCCATCACGTACCTCAAAAAAGGAGAAAATCGTGCCACGGCTGTTTAGTCCCAGGAAAGAGGTGAAAGTAGTTGGCGGTGCTCACTTTTTGTTGACTCGCTAAAGTGCTCCACTTCCTTGTCACCAAGGGACACACCTCCTCCGCTCCGGTGAGCACGAAAGTGCGAATGAGCGACAACCGTTCCATAAACACTCTACGCGGTGAAACGCTCGCGAATGAAGTAAGTCTACCATTGCTACTATCCTTAAAGAACTACCATCACAAAGTAAAATAAAACGACTTTATTATACAGTACAATTTATTTCTTTAATTACAATACAATAGCACATTTATTCTACATAAAATTAGGTGTATTTTTGTGTAGTTTTAAGGCTTATTTAGTAGAAAATTATGTTTTATAGGGACCTGGGAACGGATTATTCTCATTTTAATGGTTTCTTATGGGAAATAAATGTTCGGAAGAAGAACTTTTCGGCTTACACACACTCTCTGGGAACCAATTAAGTTCGTGAGCCGAGGTATCACTGTACTCGCATAATTTAATGTTAAATTTCCCCATTCATTTTAATGTGACTGACACTGAATTTTTTCTAAGTCACACTTTCCACGCCCACTTCCATACATACAACAGACCATCTTGACCGGCTTTCTGATACTGCTCAGTAGCGCAGTTGGGAGAGTGCATGTACAGTAAGCAGCAGGTCGCAGGTTCAAAGCCCACCGCTGACTGTACATTGCACATGTATCCGTGGCTATTACGTTAACGGATATTAAGTATACCAACTGACTATCATACCAGGAAATGCGTTATACTGACATGGTTAAACACATGTGTTCCAAATCAGTGCTGATGGCTCGGCATTAGATGACACTTTGTAAGACAAATACGGCAATTTGCTCTGATTTGCAGCGAGCCCCATTAGCTCACCGGTTAAGTAACTTGCACTGTATTCTAACCCAGGTTCTCCATGCGGCAGGCAACTAAGCTATCCACTGACCTAACTTGTCTGGCTCAAAACTCATGGCTTATAGTGTATATATATATTGAAAAGTGACATATGATGCTGAATAATGGGGTCACTTGTTCAATCACTTCAATGAAATTATAGAATGCATTATGAAATATGGATTAATTTTGAAGAAATAGTTTGTCAAATGACATTTAACGAAATAGATGTTAACTTGTTGTATTATGATGAAACTGAAAAAAATAAATAAAATAAAGATACTCCATCCGGGGTTTGAACCGGCGAACCATTCGTAGGGTTGTCTTTGCTATGCACCTAACTCAAGCGCTTAACCCCGTGAGCCAACCGGACCTGTGAGCATCAGAGCGAATTGGCGTACAGTGTTCCCTCGTTTTCCGCTGGGGTTAGGTTCCAAAAAATACCCACAATAAATGAAATCCGCGAAGTAGTTATCTTTATGTTTTACAATTCTTAGAAATGTTTTAAGGCTCAAAAATCCCCGACCGCACAATTTATACACTTTTCTCATTGAGGCATTTACAAGTTCTCCCATTTCTCTCTTGTTCAAACATTGACAATGTTCAAACCTTCATAAATTTTATAAAATGGGTATATTACTGTAAAAACATATGCAAAATTGCACTTAAAAAAAATCTGCGATACAGCGAGACCGCGAAAAGTGAACCGCATTATAGCGAGGGAATACTGTATTTGTATTTTAAAGTGTCACCTGATGAAAGCCATCAGCGCTGATTTGGGACACATGTGTTTGATCATGTCAGTATAACGCATTTCCTGGTATGATAGTCAGTTGGTATACTTAATATCCGTTTATGGAATTGCCACGGACATATGTGCAATGTACAGTCGGCGGTGGGCTTTGAACCTGCGACCTCCTGCTTACTGTACATACACTCTCCCAACTGCGCCACTGAGCAATAACAGAAAGCCGGTCAAGATGGTCTGTTGTATGTATGGAAGTGGGCGTGGAAAATGGGACTTAGAAAAAATTCAGTGTCAGTCCCATTAAAAATGAATGGGGAAAAGTTGATCTGTAACATTAAATTATGCGAGTACTGTAAATAATATGGAGTCAGACGATAAATACCCCGAAAGGCTCAACTTTGGGTTAGGGTGAGAAGCTCGGTCATCCGGGAGAGACTCAGAGTCGAGCCGCTGCTCCTCCGCGTTGAGAGGAGCCAGCTGAGGTGGCTCGGGCATCTGGTTCGGATGCCTCCTGGACGCCTCCCTAGGGAGGTGTTCCGGGCATGTCCCACTGGCGGGAGGCCCCGGGGACGACCCAGGACACGCTGGAGAGACTATGTCTCTCGGCTGGCCTGGGAACGCCTTGGGATCCCGCCGGAGGAGCTGGTTGAAGTGGCTGGGGAGAGCAAAGTCTGGGTTTCCCTCCTGAAGCTGCTGCCCCCGCGACCCGACCCCGGATAAGCGGAAGAAGATGGATGGATGGATGGATGGGCTCAACTTTGTAGTAGATTGCATGAACACATACAGTATTGTACTCAAAAAATATTCTTTGTTTGTTTTGTTTTATATTTGTTGTTGTTCACTACAATTACATAAAATGTCACAATCATTTAACTACAAGTTACTGCTTAATAATTACTAGTAATACTACTACTGTTTCTACGACTACTACTACTACTACTACTATTATTACTAATAATTAATAGGTAATTACTTTGTAATTTTCACAGTTTCTTTGTTTCCTTCATTAGCATTCAGCTATTAGCATTCAGCTTAGCATTCAGCTATTAGCATTCAGCTTTCAGCATTCCCACGCAATTTCTCCAGAAATTGCTTAGTCTAGTTGTGGGATGCTGAAACCTTTATTATTATTATTATACTTATTATTATTATTATTATTATTATAGCATTTTATTCTCAACACTTTTTGCAATCAAACTACTCCTAAATAATACTTCCGATTTACACCGTTCAAATTCCCCTTTCGGGGTATTTATCGTTTGACTTCATATTACTTACAGTACTCGCATAATTTAATGTTAAAGATCTACTTTTCCCCATTCAGTTTTAATGGTAGTTTTAATGGTTTAGTCCCACTTTCCACGCCCACTTCCATACATACAACAGACCATCGCTTTCTGATACTGCTCAGTGGTGCAGTTGGGAGAAGTGCATGTCCAGTAAGCAGGAGGTCACAGGTTCAAAGCCCATCGCCGACTGTACATTGCACATGTGCCCATGACAATTATGTATACGGATATTAAGTATACCAAGTGACTGTCATACCAGCACATGCATGACATGATTAAACACGTGTCCCAAATCAGCGCTTATGCCTTTCAGCATCAGGTGACACTTTAAATTACTTGGGTTTATTTACGTTTATTTCCAATTTCAGTCCATACATTTTGTTATTTAAATGACATCTTTAATATTTTCTTTCCAATGTTTGACATCAACTGGACAATTTCCAGCCAATCCTGTAGCGGGACGTGTTCATTAGGCGACCCGATACGATACGATACGATCTGGCAGCCCGATCACATCTTACACCGACACCGGACTGTAACGCACGCGGTGTGAATTACAGTCCTTGCGGAAGCTGGGCGGAAGCCGTACAGAAAACGTACCGCGTCCTTTCCGCAATAAGTGTGAATGGGTTATATGCCAAGAGGCGGGACTTCCGACTTCCATCCTTTTGCACATAGCATTAGCATTGATTCCAGTTCCGGGTTGCAACGTGTGGGCAGCGTTCCAACCCTCGCATCCACCACCCGCGTGCTTGCGTCGAAGGGCGGGAGCGCGCAGGGCATCTCAGCTCTCTGAAGTGCTTTAGACAACTGCCAGACACTCTACACACTTGCACCCGTCGACGGGAATGCGCAACAGAGGGGCACAAAGTAAGAAGCACAAGTATTGGGACGCAGCCCACACGTCGAACGGGAACCGGAATCAAAGCTGACATGCAAAAACAGCCCCGTCTCTTCCGTGGTATATTATGGAATCAGATTTGTGCCAAAAAGAATCAAGCAAAACTTCTTGAAGCGTAGACAAAACTAAAAGGACTCAAGCAAAATTGCTTAAAGGTACACTCAGTATTATACAGTGGCATCTAGTGGTGAAATAATAATTCATTTATTTAAAAAAAACAAATGTTTGTGTTAGTAGTTATATCGCATAAACGTACTTTTTTAAAATATAACGGTAAGTCTAGAAATCACTAATTATTTTACATGTCCGCGCCGTGCCTTCTAGTGTCCGCCATGTTTCGCCGCCATCTTTCTGCTACGGGTGCCGTCAAAAACAAATTTCAGCAATCCATTTCTTAACGCGTTTTTGGAACGCCTTTGCAGACGCACTTCCGGTTTGTATGGCGACCGCATGTAAACGAAGAAGAGTTTCCGGTCCCCGAAGAGAGCATTATCAAGCATCACAATTGCTTTGGGAATTTATTTTATTTCAGTGGGACAAAACAAGAGTTTATATTGTAGCCACATTTGCCAGATGGAGAGAAATGAGGAACAGACTAGGTTTGGGAAGTGCCGGTGCCTTCGACTGCTTTCTACTTGACCGGAAAGTAAGAGTACATTTGTGTTTACGTTTTGAGAGCGAGAGAAAAAGTATGCACCGTAATAATTAATACGATGTTCGTACCATTGTTTTACGATCACTGTAGCTGTTGATTAGCAACTCCACACCACTCAAATGATTTCGTTATGTAGCTACTTTGCTTTGGAAAAAAAAAAAAAAAAAAAAAGATTCCCGCTGGAACGTTATATTCAGAGTAAATGCGCAAGTTATTGTGTAATGTAGTGTAACTGTGATTTCGGAGGTATATTTGCCCATAACTTCAATTGAGAATCTAAAGCATACTGTATTAGTGGAGGAGTTGAAAATTATTATTTTCGTTGTGTTTGGTGAAAATAGTGTTCTCGAAATTAATTTTCGGCAGGGAATAACTTTCTGGACTTAACTGCTGGCTGTACCGTAAGCCCTGCTCGAGTCTGAACTCTCTCACTCAAATGTGTACTGGTCCATTGTGTAATTGGGTGCACAAGAATTTACAGGCTACTACGTTTTTCACGGAAACTCGACAAGCAAGCCTTTGCATATTCTATGCAGTATGCAGTCAAGTTACTTTTATCTAGGTAATACAATGTTTTGGGGGCTTTGTTGGAAATGTGGTGACATATAGTAATATCATCAATTATTTTATTTTTTTTTTCATTTTGTTTTTGTTTGTGTCACACTAGATCAACAGCCAAACTTGAGGGGTTCCAGAACCTTATTCTGATGTATGCAAGCATTCATGCACCATTTAAATACATCACCGACCTGCAAGAAAAAAAACATCAACGGGAGAGTCAGCAGCCAAATTGGAATGCCCCGAATGAGGACACTTCGGATGGAGGACTCCAGAAGGCTTCGGTGTTGTACCACCAGTTTCTCCACCTACCATATCTGAGCTGCAACAAACTGAAGTCAGCCAAGGTCTTGGTATGTCATTTACATATGGTGCAGGAGGCCAACGAAGCAGGGAGGCAGAGGTGCTCAAAAAAGAATAAATTTAATTAAACCAAAACTAACTCCAAAACATAACCAAAACATGAGGGAAACAAAGTGGCAGCAAGGGGTGACAAAAACAACAGCAACAACAATGAAGCAACAAGAACTGAACGGAAAACAGGGGACTAAATACACAGACTAATTGACAATGACTAGACACAGCTGGGCAAGACACAAGTGGCAAGGGAAGCTGATTGGTGGATACACTGGGAAGGGAAGACACGCAGGTGGACAAGGTTAACAATAACGAGACTAGGGGAGACAAACCAGAAAGCAGAAACAAACTTGACCAACTCAAAAACCCAACAAAAGTAGCAAAACCAAACCCCAAACCATAACAGTACCCTCCCCTCAAGGGACGGCTACCAGACGTCCCCCCAAAAAAAACAGGCAAAGTCCAAAACGGGGCGGGCGGAAGGGGGCACGGAGGCGGGAACACGGCCCAAACAGCCGTCCCAGACAAAGGCAGTTCAGGAGGGCGTCCATGACGCCAGACGAGAGTCTCGTCGGGGCCGGTCAGGAGGGCCCGACGGGGCCAGTCAGGAGGGCGTCCTCGACGCCTGACGAGGAGGGCCCAGCAGGGCCGTTCAGGAGGATGTCCTCGACGCCCGACGAGGAGCAGAGGTGGCGGCGGGGCGTACGCCGCCGGGCGAGGAGCAGGAGGCGTGGGCATCAGGTCGTGCGCCGCCAGGGTAGAAGCTGGAGAAGGCGGCCACTGGCCGGGCGCCGCCGGAACTGGTGGTGGAGAAGGCGGCCGCTGGCCGGGCGCCGCCGGAACTGGTGGTGGAGAAGGCGGCCGCTGGCCGGGTGCTGCCAGACGAGGAGCCGGAGGTGGCGGCCGCATTCCACGCGCTGCCGGACGAGGAGCAGAAGGTGGCGGCCGCATTCCATGCGCCGCCGGACGAGGAGCAGAAGGTGGCGGCCGCATTCCATGCGCCACCGGACGAGGAACAGGAGATGGCGGCCGCAGGGCGTGCGCCGCCGGACGAGGAGCTGGAGGTGGCGGCCGCATTCCATGCGCCGCCGGACGAGGAACAGGAGGTGGCGGCCGCATTCCATGCGCCGCCGGACGAGGAACAGGAGGTGGCGGCCGCATTCCATGCGCCGCCGGACGAGGAACAGGAGGTGGCGGCCGCATTCCATGCGCCGCCGGACGAGGAACAGGAGGTGGCGGCCGCATTCCATGCGCCGCCGGATGTGGAACAAGCGGTGGCGGGCGCAGGGCGTGCGCCGCCGGACGTGGAACAAGCGGTGGCGGGCGCAGGGCGTGCGCCGCCGGAGCAGAGACCGGGACTTGAGGCTGAGGCCGCCGTGGAGCCAGCATAGGCGAAGTGGCCAGGGGCTGCGGCGGCAGCGGCACAGGCGAAGCGGCCAGGGGCTGCGGCGGCAGCGGCACAGGCGAAGCGGCCAGGGGCTGCGGCGGCAGCGGCACAGGCTGCGGCTCTGGTCGCCTCTGCCTCCTTTGTGCTGGGGCTTGTGTCACAGCCTGTTGACCAAGGGATTGGGGAATACAAGAAACACTAGGGACCGAAGATACAGAGACTGAGGGAACGTGGCTTGAGTGAACAAGACTAGAGTGACTAAGTGGTGTGGGGACAGGTTCTAATTGGCGTGACGGGGAACGTGAAAACAAAAAACTATAAAAGCTTTCACTCGCGCTCAAACCAAAATCGGGGTACTCACTCTCTTCACACTCATCCTCTAAATCTAAATCTAAATCTAACTATGCGACAGGGTCAACAAAAACGTGGGGTGGAAAAATTGCATCATAAGGAAGTGCACTGGGGGAACTGTCAGGTAAACAAAAACTAGTGTCTAAATCAAAATCATCTCAGTATCCGTCAAATCAAAATCTGAATCATCAAGGAAAAAACTATGTGATAAGAAATGAGGTGGTAAACCAGGTGAAGACAATACAACAGGTGAGGGGAACGCGGACGAATGGGTACCAGACATAAAAGCGGAGCCTACGTGGAGGGAGTGAGGGAGGTCGACAGGCTGACTGCGTTTGACAGTCGACCGGCGGCGTGCCGGTCGAGGTCGGGATCTCTCTGCTGGGTCCTGGTATGGTTGCTTCATTCTGTCAGGTTTGGTGTGGTGGTGGAACCAGGTGCAGAGGGTTTTCTCAAAGGCAGGGGAAATCATATCCAAAAAAAAGGAATCGACTGAGCCCCAACACAGTCAAAATGATTTTATTCCTTAACAAAAAATCAATAAAATACACCATTCCCTCTAGCCAATGTGTGTACCAGTTACACAAGCACATCAAGTAACTGAACATAAAACTGACAAATATACGGACAATATTTAATGGACAAAACTTCCATTATTTTGTGCACAGATTTACTGATTTGTTGCCTGTGAACCACATAACATCTGCGTTACACCAAATGACCAGCAGATGTCAGCTCTACTAAATGAGCTATTAAATGAGGCCTCGACTGATCAGCCTTTTGGCTAAGCAAATGGCCCAAAAGACTCGATACATTCACGGGGCTTCATCCCGCCATCACTACTGTCAAGTTCGTTTAGTGTGGTGGTGGACCCAGGTGCAGGAGGCCAACGAAGCAGGGAGGAAGAGGTGCTCAAAAAAGAAGTAATTTAATTAAACCAAAACCAACTCCAAAACATAACCAAAACATGAGTGAAACATGGTAAACAAAGTGGAAGCAAGGCGTGACGAAAACAACAGCAACAACAATGAAGCAACAAGAACTGAATGGAAAACAGGGGACTAAATACACAGACTAATTGACAATGACTAGACACAGCTGGGCAAGACACAAGTGGCAAGGGAAGCTGATTGGTGGATACACTGGGAAGGGAAGACACGCAGGTGGACAAGGTTAACAATAACGAGACTAGGGGAAACAAACCAGAAAGCAGAAACAAACATGACAAACTCAAAAACCCAGCAAAAGTAGCAAAACCAAACCCCAAACCATAACACAGTCACGTGCCAGCAGACACCAAAGCAGCAGAGGTTTGTTGTAAACATAATACATTTATTTAGGACATCTATGATGCAAAAAACGAGTCGATACACATTACTTGTGGCTCGTAAAAACACACGTCCACGCCAGAGTATCGCTGGATTGTTTGTCTAAAAGCAAAATGGCTGCCACACATGCGCAATACACTGTTCTGACAGAACATAGATAAGCATAGATACATGGCATAGATGCATCTGGTACGTCCGGGTCACTGAGTTGTCACTCAAAAACAATCAGCCAATGAAAATGCATTCTCTATTAAGCCCGCCCACCCGTGAGGTTTGTGCCAAAACTCAGAAGCAAAAGTCTGAGCTTCAACGCAAAATGAGGAAGCGCACACGAGGGAGCGTAAACGAAAATCGAAGGAGCGTGAATTAAAATCGAGGGAGCGTAAACGAAAAACAGGGAGCCTAAGTGAGAAATGTCATCGAGAGCAAACGCTTTTCTAACTCAAAGTTTTTGTTTGCACTTCAAAAAAAATTGTTTGAAACTAAAAGTTTTGTTTACACTTGAAGAAATTTTGCTTGACTCCTTTTAGTTTTGTTTACGCTTCAAGAAGTTCTGTTTGATATTTTTTGGCACAAATCTGTGTGAGGTTTGTGCCAAAAGTCAAAAGCAAAACTGAACGTCAACGCAAAAGAAGAAAGCGCAAACAAGGGGGCGTAAACGAAAAACGAGGGAGCGTAAAAGAAAAAACAGGAAGCGTAAATGGAAAATGATGTCATCGAGAACAAACATTTTTCTAAAATCTTAGTTTTTGTTTGCACTTCAAAAAGTTTTGTTTGAAACTAAAAGTTTTGTTTACACTTCAAGCAATTTTGCTTGACTCCTTTTAGTTTTGTTGACGCTTCAAGAAGTTTTGCTTGATTCTTTTTGGCACAAATCTGATTCCATAGCATACCCATTGGGTGGGACACAGATGCTGTAGTTACACTTTGGGCCAGAGATGGCAGTGGCGAGTAAAAAAAGTGACATTATTATCATTATTTATTTATTTATTATTTATTTATTTTGGTTTAGTTTTTTTTAACATTCAGCATTTTCCCTGTATACATTTATTTAGAAACATCTTTTCATTCACGTTCCAGGGTCCATTCAGTTCGGAAAGCGTGGCTGCATTACACGTAAAATAAAATAAAATAAAATAAAATAAAAATAAAAAAACGAGCGATCTCTAAATCGTCTCGAACTGGAACCTTAAAATGCATGTTCACAGCGCAAAAGGCTTACGAGAACGAAAGAAAAATGTTTTTCAAATTACCTGAAACATCGAAAAGTCCTCACAATTTAATGTTCCTCCGGGCGCCGCCATTGTGGGCCAAGCGGTCCTCTTGCAAAACAGTGTTCCACGCAAAGCCTTTATGCACATAAATCGTTTTTCTTTGCGAAATAAGTATGTAGAATGAAACATTTGAATTGTACTATTTTATTTGTGTTATAAATGGAAATTCGTGACCTTGTCAATTAATTTAATCAGAATGTCTGATTTTATTTTTTATATTTATTTTGTATTTTCATCAGGCAACACGGACAACAAGTATTTAAGGTGGTCTTTTGTAGCACAAGGTTACTATGCTAGTAGTACTAGCGGCTATCATTTATTTAGCACTTCCGACAACAAATTACGCACCATAATATTAACATCAGTGGATACTGGGAGCTTGACTGTCAGGAACGGACGTTTTGACGTGTTTGCATGCACGTCGGAACACAGATTCACAATATGAATTTCGTCAGATCCCGACTTTCAAATCTTTTGGGTTCGTATGAGTTTCAATGTTATTTCCTAATCGAGATGATCAACTATTGAACTGTTTACTAACTTTACGGTCCGCTTTCCTTAAGTGTTATAATTTCCTGGTTGAGTAATTGTATATTAACTGTAGTGTAACACACATTATATTTTATCAATTTGTTTTCTTACGTAATCGTCAGTATCTACTGTATATTGACAGTTGTTAACAAAGTGGCATAAAGCGACACATGATTGTAAGGTTCTTGAGTTATAATTTATTTAACACTTTTTATTTTCTTTATTTAGGAAGTGGCTAGTTTGTCGTGACCGGCAACTCTCTTGCTAGCGCTATTTTAACGTGAACGTTTCTGACGTTTCAATTGAGGGACTTCTGTCGACATCACCAGCCTGATCTTAACAATTCACGGCAAAATAGCGCTAAGTGACGAGTTGCCGGTCCGAGAAAAATATAAATTTCCTTGAGGAAAAGCGGTCAAGAAAATGCCACACAAAAGTGGGGTTGTCAGAAAGAAGACCCTAGTGACTACAAAATGTCTAAAATTGATGTTTAGTGAGCAAATATTGTGGCCACGGTGACGAGTTGAAGTGAGATTTTTCGTTTTTTTATTTTATTTTTTTTATTTTTTTTTTGCGCCACTCTGGCAGACGCAATTGAGTATTTTAGTCGTGACGTCAGCGCCCGCTCAGCCATACTTCCGGGTCCAAGTGCTGAAATGACTCATCCTCAGTGCTGTGTACCTAGCTGTTTACAGTGTTCCCTCGTTTTCCGCTGAGGTTAGGTTCCAAAAAATACCCGCAATAAATGAAATCCGCGAAGTAGTTAGCTTTATGTTTTACAACTCTTATAAATGTTTTAAGGCTCAAAAATCCCCGACCGCACAATTTATACACTTTTCTCATTGAGGCATTTACATGTTCTCCCATTTCTCTCTTGTTCAAACATTGACAATGTTCAAACCTTCATAAATTTTATAAAATGGGTATATTACTGTAAAAAAATATGCAAAATTCCACTTTAAAAAAATCCGGGATACAGCGAGACTGCGAAAAGTGAACCGCGTTATAGCGAGGGAAGACTGTCCACCGAACTGAGACCAAAACAACGACGAAACTGTCATTCTATCACTTTCCCCCAAACGACAAAGACAAGAGGAAATGGTTGCAGTTGATAAGGTAAGTTGTAATTTGAAGAAATACATAGAAAAACTAAGTTTATCGCCGATGTTAGCGCACACCCTGTCGAAACGTTACTAAAGCAACATAGGCAGATATTTCATTTCTTTAGTTTGGTCAATCTGCTACAAAACTACAATCCATAGCAAGGATCGATGTATTGTGCATTATTAGATGCTTTTATGATGAATACAGTTTAAATCAGGGCACATGTAGCCTATGTAACCTACTGTCTATGTAGCCTAGGACACTACAACCCTGTCTGTAAGAGAAAGGGCTAGCGCATTTAGCGGCAGCGGCAGCTGTCGTGGCATCGGTGACGTCACTTCCGCTTATGCCGCAGCACCAGCGACTTCACTTCCGCGTATTGCCGCGGCATCACGTACGTCACTTCCGCTTATGCCGCGGCATCGGTGGCTGCCGTTGCCTTTCCTCTTTCCCTCGGGACATGTCGCGACTCCATTCGACTTGGTGCCGCTGCCATTACTCATTGTATGCATTTATAAATGGATTACGAGTCTTTTTGTGTGTGTTTGTTTTGTTTAGTCACTTTGCTAAACACTTCACTTCCTTAATTTCGATGTTTTTTTTTTAATTATTATTATTTATTTAAGTGCTCTGGAAATTAAGTTGAATTAAGGTATTCGCACTCCGTCATTAGCAATCACTTCCGTGGACCGGTCCATATTTGGAACGGTGCCAGGGAGATGGCCGCCATTATGACACGGCTCAATATACTGAGCTGCATATAATACTGGATAGCCGATAAACCTTTCACGCCGGCGCAAGCCGTTGAAGCCACAGAGCTGTCAGCTATCCAGTATTACATACAGATCAGTGGCCCAGCGGACGAGCCGCAGCCGCCATTGTGGCATCACCAGATGCCACAATGGCTGACAGGAATAGGACCATATTTGGATGTCAGTGTTTTTTTTTTTTTTTTTTAAATCAATCTTTATTGTACAAATGTTTTAAACATACACATCTATATGAAAAACAAATATATACATGTGATACGTGACGAAAAATGTTAATGCTGTTGAAATATATTAGATAGATAGATCAGGGGTTCTCTCTCTCTCTCTCTCAGGCAATCTCTTTCTCTCTCTCTCTAGTGTGCATAATGTGACCAATGATGTCCTGCTGGAGTATTTGTAATTTTCAGTGTTCAATAAATTGTTTGAAAACGTATCTCATTCAAATCGTACGATATTTGTTGATAAATGTGTCATTGCATGTCATTCCTGTGTAAGTCACAAGATGTCGCTGTTGCATCTGTTGCATTCGACATGTTGCCTTCGCTCAACAGAGTGCATTACTTGTCTCGTCTTGGCTGTACTGCATTGTATTCTGTGTTCAATAATAATAAACCACCTAACACAAAAAAACAAAAACAAAAAAAAACTCGTGGAACGGTGCCAGGGAGATGCCACAATGGCGGACGAGCCGACACAGCTCAATATACTGAGCTGCATGTAATACTGGATTTTACGCCGGCGCAAGCCGTTTAAGCCACAGAGCTGTCAGCTATCCAGTATTACATACAGATCAGTGGCCCAGCGAGATGCCACAATGGCGGACGAGCCGCAGCCGCCATTGTGGCATCCAAATATGGTCCTATTCCTGTCGGCCATTGTGGCATCTGGTGATGCCACAATGGCGGCTGCGGCTCGTCCGTCATTGTGGCATCTCGCTGGGCCACTGATCTGTTGTAATACTGGATAGCTGACAGCTCTGTGGCTTAAACGGCTTGCGCCGGCGTAAAATCCAGTATTACATGCAGCTCAGTATATTGAGCTGTGTCGGCTCGTCCGCCATTGTGGCATCTCCCTGGCACCGTTCAAATATGGACCGGTCCATGAGTTTTTTTTGTTTTTGTTTTTTTGTGTTAGGTGGTTTATTATTATTGAACACAGAATACAATGCAGTACAGCCAAGATGAGACAAGTAATGCACTCTGTTGAGCGAAGGCAACATGTCGAATGCAACAGCGACATCTTGTGACTTACACAGGAATGACATGCAATGACACATTTATAAATAAATATCGTACGATATGAATGAGATACGTTTTCAAACAATTTATTTAACACTGAAAATTAAAAATACTCAAGCAGGACATCATTGGTCACATTATGCACACGAGAGAGAAAGAGATTGAGAGAGAACCCATTATCTATCTAATATATTTCTACAGCATTAACATTTTTCGTAACGTATCGCACATGTATATATTTATCTTTCATATAGATGTCTATGTTTGAAACATTTGTACAATAAAGATTGATAAAAAAACAAAACAAAAAACACTTTGGCATCCAAATATGGTCCTATTCCTGTCGGCCATTGTGGCATCACCAGATGCCAAAATGGCGGACGAGCCGTATAAGGGGAAGTGATGCCGCGGCATACGCGGAAGTGAAGTCGCTGGTGCCGCGGCATACGCGGAAGTGACGTCACCGATGCCACGACAGCTGCCGCTGCCGCCAAATGCGCTAGCTTTTACTGGTCTGTAAAGAGATGGCGAGTTACTGGGGGGTTTTGTGAGTCAGATGAACTAATTACATAATCATAGTCCAGACAATCTGCATTCTTATACATTGCTAGTCCATAGTTTGCTTAAACCTCCATATACACTAAAATATTTTGATGCAATCATGAAAAGACTACATTACACAATGTAGATTCATCCTCTTTTTGTTGTGTTGCTATACCTATTCTCTTTTGTTGATTCTCTTTTGTGGTTGGTTTAAAAAAAAAAAACTAATACAAAATAATCACAAAACAGACTAGAATGTAGTCTTGAATTTTTCCAAAGTTTTGTCAAAACGCTTATAGTATATATAGGAGGCATAAATGACCATCAAAAACAAGATGATACATTCTGATCTCTCATCTCCCTTACTTTTTACAGGTGTGCCAACTTCACACCAAATGCCAACTCAAAGGTGTGTGTGGTTGGCATAGATGAAAAAGCTGGTGAGCCATCACGATTTGCATGGAACCAGGACAAGACTTTTCTAAGCCACCTCAGCCATGCACCCAAAAGAAAAAAAAAAGCAATGATTCCATTTCCTACCAGTGTTCAAGAGGAAGAAGAAACATCAATGTTTATCTTGTAATGCTTCAACTATTTAAAAAAAGAATCCTGTTTAATAAAAGATCCTGTTCAATAAAGAATTTTGTGTACACTACAAATAATGAAATTTTACATTAATTACTTACCTAGTGATGTAGATGGTATCATCATAGAGACTCTCTGCGATAATCTCGTCAGATTTAGGCAGCTTGGCCTTATTTCCACGCACATTCCACATCCGTGCGCGACATAAATACTATGGTTTTTAACTATAGTATTTATTATGTATGCTTTTTTATGTTTGATTTTAATGCCTTTATTGATTTAATGCCTTTTTGCATACTTGCTCGTATGCCATTGAATTGCCCCTCGGGGACAAATAAAGTTTTTGAATTTGAATTGAAAAAAAAAAAAAAAAAACACATTTTTCTCCACCCAAATCAGTAAAGCTGCCATATGGTGGCTCTTGTCTTTGCCAAGTGGGTACTGGCATGTGCTGTACTTCACCTGCTGACTTTCTACGTGCACCTGTATTGAGAAGAACTACATCCCTTACACCAACCCTAACTTTTTAAACATCACATTTGCAATAGCCCAGGGAGGGCTTATCATTAACCAGAACATGGAACCTGCTAAAGAACGTGGCATAATAATTTTATATACCTGGACAAGATATGAAAGGCCAGGGAATGTGGTGGCAACAACCATAACGATCATGGTACACTGAAAGCTAGTCCTGGTCCATAGCCTAATGCATCTTACTGCTCTTGCATTTATGATTAAATGGATGGATGGATGGATGGACCATCCTAACCAATGGTATGGAGACTGAGCAGGCAGACTCTTGTTTTCGTTGTGTCACACAAATGTTTATATTAGCACTCCTCAACGACAGACGGGTCGCGCACACAAGTTTTGCATCGTGTATTAGTCCCTAATCATGGGTTCAAAGAAAGCAAGTGCATTTTGTTTTTGTTTTTTTTCATCATTTTAGATAGGATATCTTCTATTAAAATAAAACTAGTGTCTATTTCTACCCTTTTTTATTTATGGTAAACAGTATACAGTGCAGTTTATGGTGTAAAATAGTAAAAAAAAAAAAAAACTTGGAAAAAGTTTTTTGGACTTGGAACGGATTAAAATTATTTACATTAATTATAATGGGAAAAATTGTTTCGGATTTCGAACAATTCGCTTTTGGAACAGCATTCTGGAATGGATTATGTTTGAAAACCAAGGTTTGACTGTATTGTTGACAGCACTTAACGTAATGAGATATCTTTAGGTTAACCGTAGAATGCAATATGTTGCACTGCTGGGAAACCTGATGTTCCTGTAAATCGCTAGTTTTGTCATGGGTATTAACTCCAAACACTGCCAACAAAACACAAATAGTGCTGTTTAGGCCACATAACACTCAGTGAATCAATTGCCAATGTGACATGCTGTAATAATATAGAATATAAAGCCAACACAACATGGAAACGTTTCTCTAATTAAAAAGTGACAGTGACTGGAAAACAATTTCTGTCTTTTGTTCTGTCAGTCTATTAGTTTCGCTACACGTACATCCGTTAGCAAGCTTTGTGATGCTTCTCTCTGTTCCATCGGTTTCAGGATATTGACAAAATAATTTTTTTTTTTCAGTTTGAGCCTCTTTTACGTTCGTTCGGATCTTTCTTTTCTATCTGGAAATTGGGAAGAGTTGAAAGGAAGTTTACAAGCGTACACATTAGGGCTGCACGATATTGGAAAAACATGCGATATGCAATATAGTTTCTGAATATAGTGATATCAATATTATTGAGATATTTAACATGTACCTAAAGAAATGACATTTTTATTAGGGATGCACGATAATGCTATTTTCAGCCGATACCAATAATTTAGACGTGTCGATAACCGATAAGTAAGCCGATAATCGTTTGCAAAATTAACGAATACAAATATATACTTTCGAGTCCTATTGTAAGTCTAACAAATACATTGAAACATTGTATAAACTTTGCACAATGTTTCAATGTATGTAAAGCACCATGAAGCTAAATTTTATTGATATGAGCCACAACAGATGGACCAACGTGGCATGTCTAATTACTGCTGGATTTCTATATTATCTGGTTTATCTGGATGAAATCAAATTGCCGATAATCATCGGCCACCGATATTATCGTGCATCCCTAATTTTTATTATCTAATGAACAAATTACATTTTTGCCATGCGGCAAAATAATCAAACTCAATGTATTCTTAATGAATTGCAATTACCTTTCGATAATGTTCAACTATTGGATGGCAGTGCACATTTTCGTTATTTACACTGTGTTCCAACTATGTTTTGCACTTGCATTATTAGGGTTGGACCACCCATGTAACTAGGGGCATGGAAACCAAATAAAAAGAGAGGGTGAGGAGGGGATTTTTTCAGAGTGCAGTAGTGAATTGTATCAATCAGTTCCTCTCCTCTCTCCTAGTGAGCTTTGAACTGAGTGTCTTCTCTCCTTTTTTGTCAGGTTTAATAAATGTCAAACAGGTAAACCTGACAGTCTGACTGGTCAAATTCAGATAAGAGCAGAAAATTCCATATCAAACTCATTGCATGTCTTTGCGATATGCATATTGCATAGGCCAATCTTGCGATATCAATATTTTTTCGATATATTGTGCAGCCCTGGTACACATGCGTCTTGTTCGAGCTTCACAATTATGTTTTTTGCCTATACACTCCATTCGGACAATTAAAAATGGCACAAAGTGCTCCTGTCGTTTTGTCACTTTGGGCTGAAAGCTGTTTAAACAATGCTTGCCCTCCTTCCTCCCTTTAGTTTTTCCTTTGGTCTCTTGAGATCCCCTTAATTTGTTTATTGCCCGTAAAGATACCAGGGACAAAACTTATGGAACAGTGCATTCATTCTAGGACTGTATACCATTTTTGTGCACAGGTCTGAGGTGCAGACCGGTTACGGAAGCATGGAGCCTCAGGGGAATGTGTAATAAACCGCAGGAGGCCAAAGCAGAGCCTCCAGCCGCAGTTCCAGCAGAAAGTAACACGCACACAATGCACGCATACACACTAAGGCTGGGCAATATGTCGGGAAAAAATATTGATATCGCATATATGCATATCTCAAAGGCCTGTAATAAATTTTATATTGAAGTGTATGCTTTTATTTGAATGTGACCATTCAGACACAAACTTAAATGTGAATCACCATCCAATAGTTGAACATTATGTAGGGTGATTACAATTAACGAAGAATATATTGAGCTTGCATACTTTGCTTTGTTATTCTTTCATTTGATAATAAAAATGTTATGTCTTTAGGTACATGTTAAATATCACAATATCGATATATTGCAGTGTTCAACAATTATATCGCATATTGCACGTCTTTCCAATATTGTGCAGCCTTATACATGCGCACACGCACCCCTCCTCGAACACACGCAAACACACACACATGACGCATGGTATTTTGGCAGCCAGCCCTCGTCTCGGCTTCAAGATCCCCGGCTACAGTCCCTCCAAGCTGGACAAAAAGATGCTGCTGTGGTCAGGACGTTACAAGACAGCCGACCAAATCCCTGAGCTGGTGTCGTAAGTGGACTCATTCCCTTTGTTTGTAGTCTGTCCGTGAGCAACATCACAGGATAGGGGTGGCGCGTCATTCAGGGGTAATTGTGCTGCTTCCCGAGATGCTGCCATGATACGTCTCAAATAGGGGTGGGAGAAAAAAATCGATATCGCAATATATTGTTGCACTCTCTGTTGCAATAAATTATCGATACACTGAAGGTAGATATCGATGTAATGTGTCCAGTTGTGCACTGTTATTATAAATGTTTATGCACTTTAATTTGTCTCACTTTACAATGTTTACAGTTAAAAGGATTATTATTATTATTAATTCAATCGCTGGTGTAATAACCTTATTTATTGATTGATTGAATTTTTATTTTATTATTATTATTATTATTATTATTATTATTATTAATTCAATCTCCGGTGTAATAAACTTATTTATTGATTGATTGATTGATTTTTATTTTTTATTTTATTTTTATTAGGGCCCGAGCAGCGACCGCTGCGAGGTCCCTATTGTTTTTGTAAAAATTATAATTATTATTATTAGGGCCCGAGCACTGACCGCTGCGAGGTCCCTATTGTTTTTCGATCGGATTATTATTATTATTATTATTATTATTATTATTATTATTAGGGCCCGAGCAGCGGCAGCACCGGCGGCGGTGCCGCTGCAAGGCCCTATTGTTTTTGTAGGAATTCTTCTTATTATTAGGGCCCGAGCAGCGACCGCTGCGAGGTCCCTATTGTTCCTGAAGGAATTCTTATTATTAGGGCCCGAGCAGCGGCGGCACCGGCGGCGGTGCCGCTGCGAGGCCCTATTGTTTTTGTAGGAATTCTTCTTATTAGGGCCCGAGCAGCGGCGGCACCGGCGGCGGTGCCGCTGCGAGGCCCTATTGTTTTTGTAGGAATTCTTCTTATTATTAGGGCCCGAGCAGCGGCGGCGGCGGTGCCGCTGCGAGGCCCTATTGTTTTTATAGGAATTCTTCTTATTAGGGCCCGAGCAGCGACCGCTGCGAGGTCCCTATTGTTCCTGAAGGAATTCTTATTATTAGGGCCCGAGCAGCGGCGGCGGCGGTGCCGCTGCGAGGCCCTATTGTTTTTGTAGGAATTCTTCTTATTATTATTATTAGGGCCCGAGCAGCGACCGCTGCGAGGTCCCTATTGTTTTTCAAGGAATTCTTATTATTCTTCTTCTTTTTATTTGTTATTATTCTTTTCCGCAAACAATCACATTTTTGAGACACTAAACGTGAACGAAAACTCACCAAACTTTACACACACGTCAGGCCTGGCGAAAAATTTGATATTTTAAAGTCGCCATAGGTGATAACAGAAAAATGGCTCCATAGCGCCACCTACATAGGTTAAACAGATCCCTGGCCCGCTACGATTGTCCGACGGCTATGAAAATTGTGTGGCACCTGTAGCACATCCAGATGAACAAAAACCTCTTTGATGTGTGTACCCTAAAATAGACAGGAAGTGAGATATGAGTATTTAAATGTCCAATTTTGGCCAATTTTTGCACATTTACAGGGGTCATACTTTTGCCTGCTTCTCCTACACGGTTAATCCAATTGACTTCAAACTTGGGATGTACCATCTCAAGACCTGGGACAACACCATGGTAAAAAATCTAAAGTTTTCGACATACTATATGACGGCAGTGGGGCATCAAATTTAGAGTTTCAAAACTCTTACTAAACGTAGTATTGCCCGTTGTATGTTTAACCTAGAGCTATGAAAATTGGTACACATATGTAACAGACTATGACCTACAAAAAAGTCTGTTGGTGCCATATGCTAAACCCAACTGGAAGTCCGCCAGAGGCGGGGCATCAAATTTGGAGTTTCAAAATTCTTACTTAATGAAGCATTCCCGGCTGTACGTTTCACCTAGAGTTACCAAAATTTAAAGACATATGTAACAGCCCTCAAGGTACAAAAAACTCTTTTTGAACCATATGCTAAACCTAACAGAAAGTCCACCATTTTGATTTACTTTGGAACGTGTTCCCATTTTTTTGGCCATTTCATAGGGGTCCTATTTTAACGAACTCCTCTTACAGAGTTTATCCGATCATCTTCAAACTTGGTGTGATTCATCTTAAGATGTTGAAGATGAAAAGTTATTGAAAGCTTTTTATTTCGCTGCACGCTGTTGTCGTGGCATGCACTTGTTTGCAAAGGAAAAAAATTCTTCTTAATGAAGAATTCTCAGTTGTACGAAGCAGCTAGAGCTACGAAAATTTGTAGACATATGTAACAGCCCACGATGTACAAAAAAAGTCTCTTGCTGCTTTGTGCTAAACCCAACAGGAAGTCCCGCAAGGGCCGGGCATCACTTTTTGAGCTAAAAAACTCCTCTTTAACGAAGCATTCCCGGTTGTACCTTTCACCTAGCGCTATGATAATTTGGAGGCATACATAAGAGCCCACGATGTACAAAAAAGTCTTTTAGAACCATATGCTAAGCCAAACAGGAAGTCCGGCATTTTGATTTACTTTGCTATTTGTAGCCATTTTTTGGGGGCCTTTTATAGGCCTCATATTTTCTACAAAACTTATCAGATTGTCTTCATTCTTTGGCATGTTTCATCTGAAGTATTGCCGGTTATACGTTTAATCTAGAGCTACGAAAATTGGTACACATATGTAACAGACTATGATCTACAAAAAAGCCTGTTGGTGCCATATGCTAAACCTAACAGGAAGTCCGCCAGAGGCAGGGCATCAAATTTTGCATTTCAAAATTTTTACTTAATGAAGCATTTCCGGCTGTACGTTTCACCTAGAGTGACCAAAATTTGAAGACATATGTAACAGCCCTCGAGGTACAAAAAACTCTTTTTGAACCATATGCTAAACCTAACAGGAAGTCTGCCATTTTGATTTACTTTGGAACATGTTGCCATTTTTTTGGCCATTTCATAGGGGTCTTATTTTAACGAACTCCTCCTACAGAGTTTATCCGATCATCTTCAAACTTGGTGTGATTCATCTTAAGATGTTGACGATGAAAAGTTATTGAAAGCTTTTTATTTCGTCGCACGCTGTTGTCGTGGCATGCACTGTTGGCAAAGGAAAAAAAAATCCTTCTTAATGCAGCGTTCCCAGTTGGACGAAGCAGCTCGAGCTACAAAAATTTGTAGACATATGTACACATTTGTCCACATATATATATTTACATATGCATGTAAAAAAATTATGTCAGGCTAAACTAAATGGTTGATTAGGCCCCACACATTCTCACCTTACCATACCCGGCCCTCTTTGCAAAAGGTTTGAACACTCCTGGCCTAAACCTAGGTGTATACTCAAACTATGCACGCACATAAAGCCTGGAACAAAATGTGTAATTTAGAGGGTTCTTGTTTTGTTTTTTGTATTCCTTATATTTCATGTCATTATACTTGACACACTATTTTTACTACTCACTGAATCAGTTATAAGAACATTTAATTGATACAATCCAATCACATCCTAGAGAATTGAAAACACATTCAATCATGAGGTTGTTAAGACACATTTACTTCTGTAGCACTTAACCACAAACAAGTTGCGACATCCCCTGATCTAACCCTCCAACCGGGCAAGGAAAAACTTTCAGGGGTCATATTTTAACGAACCCCTCCTACAAAATTTATCCGACTGTCTTCAAACTTGGTGTGTTTCATCTTAAGATGTTTAAGATGCAAAGTAATCGAAAGTTTTTTATTTTGTAACACGCTGTTGCCATAGCAATGCATTGTTTGTCAAGTGCTGCTTTTTTTTTTTATACACATGAAAACTCATGGAACTTTGCAAACACATCAGACTTGTCATGAACATGAATTTTCAGAGATTTATTGTGCAATTTGAAATAAATAGCGCCCTCTAGACCTTTTTATGAAGCATTTCCGATTGTATGATTATGCTAGACCTACAAAAAAGTATTATGTAGCCATTTGCCAAACCAAAGAGGAAGTCCGCTATTTTGATTTTATTTTGGGAATTATACATAATTTTTGGCCTTCTTCATTAAACTTTGCACAGACAAGGCATGGAAAAAACTAACATTTTAAATGGTCCTTGTTCCATGTAACAGTACCCCAACGTGCCAGTACCCTGACGTGCAAGTAACCCAACGTTGTGCTCAATAGCGCCCTCTATGCATTTTTATGGAGCATTTCCAATTGTATGATTCAAGCGATACACAACTAAAGATGACTTGACCTAGATTTGTGAAAACTGGGAGGCATACCTATTAGCTTAAGACCTACAAAAAGTATTCTGTAGCCGTATGCTAAACCTAAAAGGAAGTCCGCCATTTTGAATTTATTTTGGGAATTGCGCACCATATTTTGCGTTTTGATTAAACTTTGCACACACAAGGCTTCTCAAAAACATTTTAGATGGTCCTTGTCCTATTTGACAGTACCCCAACGTGCCAGTACCCCGACGTGCAAGTACCCCAACGTGGCACGCCTTTGCTGTAGCGATGCATTGTTTGCAAAGAATTTTTTTTTTTTATATGATTCAGCTAGATGTGTGAATATTGGGAGGCATACCTATCAGCCGAATACCTCGACAAAGCATTCCATAGCAATGTGAACAAACACAAAAAGCATGGCAAAACATTTACAATTTAGACGGTTTCTTATGAAACAGTACCCTAACGTGCCAGTACCCCGACGTGCAAATACCCCAACGTGGCACGGGTTGCGAGGGCCCTTTATAGCTGCTCGCAGCTCTAGTTATTCTTATTATTATTATTATTATTCTCCGCAAACGATCACATTTTTGAGACACTAAACGTGACCGAAAACTCACCAAACTTTACACGCACATCAGGCCTGGCGAAAAATTTGATATTTTAAAGTCGCCACACATGATAACAGAAAAATGGCTCCTTAGCGCCCGCTACATAGGTTAAACGGATCCCTGTCCCGCTACGATTGTCCGACGGCTATGAAAATTGTGTGGCACCTGTAGCACATCCCAATGAACAAAAACCTCTTTGAAGTGTGTACCCTAAAATAGACAGAAAGTGAGGTATGAGTATTTAAATGTCCAATTTTTGCACATTTACAGGGGTCATACTTTTGCCCGCTTCTCCTACACGGTTAACCCGATTGACTTCAAACTTGGGATGTACCATCGCAACACCTGGGACAACATCATTGTGAAAAATGAAAGGTTTTTGATATACTATATGACGGCGGCGGCGCATCAAATTTAGAGTTTAAAAATTCTTACTTCACGAAGCATTGCCGGTTGTACGTTTAATCTAGAGCTACGAAAATTGGTACACATATGTAACAGGCTATGACCTACAAAAAACTCTTTTTGAACCATATGCTAAACCTAACAGGAAGTCCGCCATTTTGATTTACTTTGAAACGTGTTGCCATTTTTTTGGCCATTTCATAGGGGTCTTATTTTAACGAACTCCTCCTATAGAGTTTATCCGATCATCTTCAAACTTGGTGTGATTCATCTTAAGATGTTGACGATGAAAATTTATTGAAAGCTTTTTATTTCGTCGCACGCTGTTGTCGTGGCATGCACTTGTTTGCAAAGGAAAAAAAATCCTTCTTAATGAAGCATTCCCAGTTGTACGAAGCAGCTCGAGCTACGAAAATTTGGAGACATATGTAACAGCCCACGATGTACAAAAAAGTCTCTTGGTGCCATGTACTAAACCCAACAGGAAGTCCCCCAGGGGCCGGGCATCACATTTTGTGCAAAAAAAAAAAAAAAAGCCCTCCTCTTTAACGAAGCATTCCCGGTTGTACGTTTCACCTAGAGTTATGATAATTTGGAGGCATACATAAGAGCCCACGATGTACAAAAAAGTCTCTTGGAACCATATGCTGAACTAAACAGAAAGTCTGCCATTTTAATTTACTTTGGTATTTGTAGCCACTTTTTGGGGCCTTTTATAGGGGTCATTTTTTCTGCAAAACTTATCACATCGTCTTCATTCTTTGGCATGTTTCATCTTAAGATATTTAAGATGAAAAGTTATTGAAATTTTTTATTTTGTCACACGCCTTTGCTGTAGCGATGCATTGTTTGCAAAGAATTTTTTTTTTAGAGAGTCTAAACATGGGCAAAAACGCACAAAATATTGCACACAGATCAGATCTCTCACAAACATGAATATTTTATAATTTGTTGTGCAATTTGTAATAAATGGCTCAATAGCGCCGTCTAGATATTTTTATGAAGTATATCCGATTATATTGTTCAGCTAGATGTGTGAATATTGGGAGGCATACCTATCAGCCTAATACCTCCAAAAATTATTCTATAGCCATGTGCCAATCCATTTTGATTTTATTTTAATTGTGCATCATTTTTGGCCTTCCATGAATGTCAAAAACATTTACAATTTAGACGGTTTCCTATGAAACAGTACCCCAACATGCCAGTACCCGGACATGCAAATACCCCAACGTGGCCCGGGTTGCAAGGGCCCTATATAGCTGCTCGCAGCTCTAGTTAGGGCCCGAGCAGCGGCGGCGGCGGTGCCGCTGCGAGGCCCTATTGTTTTTGTAGGAATTCTTATTATTAGGGCCCGAGCAGCGACCGCTGCGAGGTCCCTATTGTTCCTGAAGGAATTCTTATTAGGGCCCGAGCAGCGACCGCTGCGAGGTCCCTATTGTTCCTGAAGGAATTCTTATTAGGGCCCGAGCAGCGACCGCTGCGAGGTCCCTATTGTTCCTGAAGGAATTCTTATTATTATTCTTCTTTTTATTTGTTATTATTCTTTTCCGCAAACAATCACATTTTTGAGACACTAAACGTGAACGAAAACTCACCAAACTTTACACGCAGATCGGGCCTGGCGAAAAATGTTATATTTTAAAGTCGCCATACATGATAACAGAAAAATGGCTCTGTAGCGCCACCTACATAGCTTAAACGGATCCCTGTCCCGCTACGATTGTCCTACGGCTATGAAAATTGTGTGGCACCTGTAGCATATCCAGATGAACAAAAACCTCTTTGATCTGTGTACCCTAAAATAGACAGGAAGTGAGATATGAGTATTTAAATGTCCAATTTTGGCCAATTTTTGCACATTTACAGGGGTCATACTTTTGTCCGCTTCTCCTACACGGTTAATCCGATTGACTTCAAACTTGGGATGTACCATCTCAAGACCTGGGACAACACCATGGTAAAAAATCTAACGTTTTTGACATACTATATGACGGTTTATTAAATTAAATTTACAGTTTCAAAATTCTTACTTAACGAAGCATTGCCGGTGGTACGTTTAACCTAGAGCTATGAAAATTGGTACACATATGTAACAGACTATGATTTACAAAAAAGCCTGTTGGTGCCATATGCTAAACCTAACAGGAAGTCCGCCAGAGGCGAGGCATCAAATTTTGTGTTTCAAAATTCTAACTTAATGAAGCATTCCCGGCTGTACATTTCACCTCGAGTTACCAAAATTTGAAGACATATGTAACAGCCCTCAAGGTACAAAAAACTATTTTTGAACCATATGCTAAACCGAACAGGAAGTCCGCCATTTTGATTAACTTTGGAACGTGTTGCCATTTTTTGGGCCATTTCATAGGGGTCTTATTTTAACGAACTCCTCCTACAGAGTTTATCCGATCATCTCCAAACTTGGTGTGATTCATCTTAAGATGTTGAAGATGAAAAGTTATTGAAAGCTTTTTATTTCGTCGCACGCTGTTCCCGTGGCATGCACAGTTTGCAAAGGAAAAAATTCCTTCTTAATGAAGCATTCCCAGTTGTACGAAGCAGCTAGAGCTACGAAAATTTGGAGACAAATGTAACAGCCCACGATGTACAAAAAAGTCTCTTGGTGCCATGTGCTAAACCCAACAGGAAGTCCCTTGGGGCCGGGCATCACATTTTGAGCTAAAAAAACACCTCTTTAACGAAGCATTCCCGGTTGTACGTTTCACCTAGCGCTATGATAATTTGGAGGCATACATAAGAGCCCACGATGTACAAAAAAGTCTCTTAGAACCATATGCTAAACCAAACAGGAAGTCCGGCATTTTGATTTACGCCTTTTTTAGGGGTCACATTTTAACGAACTCCTACGAAATTTATCCGACTGTCTTCCAACTTGGTGTGTTTCATCTTAAGATGTTTAAGATGCAAAGTTATCGAAAGTTTTTTTTATTTTGTCGCAAGCCGTTCCCATAGCGATGCATTATTTGCCAAGTAAAATGCTTTTTTTTTTTCTTTTTTTTTTGTCTAAACGAGCGAAAACTCATGAAACTTTACACACACATCAGACTTGTCATAAACATGAATATTTTAGAGATTTCTTGTGCAATTTGCAATAAATGGCTCAATAGCGCCCTATAGACATTTTTATGAAGCTTTTGGAAATGTATGATTCAGCTAGATTCGTAAAAATTGGGATACCTATCAGCCTAAGACTGACAAAAAAGTTTCTAAAGCCATATGCTAAACCAAACAGGAAGTCTGCCATTTTGATTTACTTTGCTATTTGTAGCCATTTTTGGGGGCCTTTTATAGGCCTCATATTTTCTACAAAACTTATCAGATTGTCTTCATTCTTTGGCGTGTTTCATCTGAAGATATTTAAGATGAATAGTTATTGAAATTGTTTGTCACGCCTTTGCTCTAGCGATGCATTGTTTGCAAAGAAAATGCTTTTTTTTTTTTTTGAAAGTCTAAACATGAGCGAAAACTCAAAACTTTGCACACAGATCAGACCTCTCAAGAACATGAATATTTTAGAGATTTGTTGTGCAATTTGTAATAAATGGCTCAATAGCGCCCTCTAGACATTTTTTATGAAGTATTTCCGATTATATGATTCAGCTAGATGTGTGAATATTTGGAGGCACACCTATCAGTCTAATACCTACAAAAATTATTCTATAGCCATGTGCCAAACCATTTTGATTTTATTTTGTTAATTGTGCATCATTTTTGGCCTTTCCATGAAACTTTGCAAGCACAAAGCCTGGCAAAAACATTTACAATTTAGACGGTTTCCTATGAAACAGGACCCCAACATGTCAGTACCCCGACGTGCAAGTACCCCAATGTGGCCCAGGTTGCGAGGGCCCTTTATAGCTGCTCGCAGCTCTAGTTAGGGCCCGAGCAGCGGCGGCAGCGGTGCCGCTGCGAGGCCCTATTGTTTTTGTAGGAATTCTTCTTCTTATTATTATTATTATTAGGGCCCGAGCAGCGACCGCTGCGAGGTCCCTATTGTTCCTGAAGGAATTCTTATTCTTCTTCTTCTTCTTCTTCTTTTTCTTTGTTATTATTCTTTTCCGCAAACAACCACATTTTTGAGGCACTAAACATGAACGAAAACTCACCAAACTTTACACGCAGATCGGGCCTGGCGAAAAATTTTATATTTTAAAGTCGCCATACATGATAACAGAAAAATGGCTCTGTAGCGCCACCTACATAGGTTTAACGGATCCCTGTCCCGCTACGATTGTCCTATGGCTACGAAAATTGTGTGGCACCTGTAGCACATCCAGATGAACAAAAACCTCTTTGATATGTGTACCCTAAAATAGACAGGAAGTGAGGTATGAGTATTTGAATGTCCAATTTTGGCCCATTTTTGCACATTTACAGGGGTCATACTTTTGCCCGCTTCTCCTACACGGTTAACCCGATTGACTTCAAACTTGGGCTGTACCATCTCAACACCTGGGACAACATCATGGTAAAAAATCTAAAGTTTTTGACATACTATATGACGGTGGCGGGGCATCAAATTTACAGTTTCAAAATTCTTACTTAACAAAGCATTGCCGGTGGTACGTTTAATTGAGAGCCACGAAAATTGGTACACATATGTAACAGACTATGATCTACAAAAAAGCCTGTTGGTGCCATATGCTAAACCTAACAGGAAGTCCGCCAGAGGCGAGGCATCAAATTTTGTGTTTCAAAATTCTTATTTAATGAAGCATTCCCGGCTGTACATTTCACCTAGAGTTACCAACATTTGAAGACATATGTAACAGCCCTCAAGGTACAAAAAACTCTTTTTGAACCATATGCTAAACCGAACAGGAAGTCCGCCATTTTGATTTACTTTGGAACGTGTTGCCATTTTTTGGGCCATTTCATAGGGGTCTTATTTTAACGAACTCCTCCTACAGAGTTTATCCGATCATCTCCAAACTTGGTGTGATTCATCTTAAGATGTTGAAGATGAAAAGTTATTGAAAGCTTTTTATTTCGTCGCACGCTGTTGCCGTGGCATGCACAGTTTGCAAAGGAAAAAATTCCCTCTTAATGAAGCATTCCCAGTTGTACGAAGCAGCGAGAGCTACGAAAATTTAGAGACAAATTTAACAGCCCACGATGTACAAAAAAGTCTCTTGGTGCCATGTGCTAAACCCAACAGGAAGTCCCGTAGGGGCCGGTCATCACATTTTGAGGTAAAAAACTCCTCTTTAACGAAGCATTCCCGGTTGTACGTTTCACCTAGCGCTATGATAATTTAGAGGCATACATAAGAGCCCACGATGTACAAAAAAGTCTCTTGGAACCATCTGCTAAACCTAACAGGAAGTCTGCCATTTTGATTTACTTTGGAACATGTTGCCATTTTTTTGGCCATTTCATAGGGGTCTTATTTTAACGAACTCCTCCTACAGAGTTTATCCGATCATCTTCAAACTTGGTGTGATTCATCTTAAGATGTTGACGATGAAAAGTTATTGAAAGCTTTTTATTTCGTCGCACGCTGTTGTCGTGGCATGCACTGTTGGCAAAGGAAAAAAAAATCCTTCTTAATGCAGCGTTCCCAGTTGGACGAAGCA
This sequence comes from Festucalex cinctus, assembly GCF_051991245.1. NCBI lineage: Eukaryota > Metazoa > Chordata > Actinopteri > Syngnathiformes > Syngnathidae > Festucalex > Festucalex cinctus. The sequence goes on along the minus strand of NC_135430.1, from coordinate 2,137,590 downwards.
GCTCGAGCTACAAAAATTTGTAGACATATGTACACATTTGTCCACATATATATATTTACATATGCATGTAAAAAAATTATGTCAGGCTAAACTAAATGGTTGATTAGGCCCCACACATTTTCACCTTACCATACCCGGCCCTCTTTGCAAAAGGTTTGAACACTCCTGGCCTAAACCTAGGTGTATACTCAAACTATGCACGCACATAAAGCCTGGAACAAAATGTGTAATTTAGAGGGTTCTTGTTTTGTTTTTTGTATTCCTTATATTTCATGTCATTATACTTGACACACTATTTTTACTACTCACTGAATCAGTTATAAGAACATTTAATTGATACAATCCAATCACATCCTAGAGAATTGAAAACACATTCAATCATGAGGTTGTTAAGACACATTTACTTCTGTAGCACTTAACCACAAACAAGTTGCGACATCCCCTGATCTAACCCTCCAACCGGGCAAGGAAAAACTTTCAGGGGTCATATTTTAACGAACCCCTCCTACAAAATTTATCCGACTGTCTTCAAACTTGGTGTGTTTCATCTTAAGATGTTTAAGATGCAAAGTAATCGAAAGTTTTTTATTTTGTAACACGCTGTTGCCATAGCAATGCATTGTTTGTCAAGTGCTGCTTTTTTTTTTTATACACATGAAAACTCATGGAACTTTGCAAACACATCAGACTTGTCATGAACATGAATTTTCAGAGATTTATTGTGCAATTTGCAATAAATAGCGCCCTCTAGACCTTTTTATGAAGCATTTCCGATTGTATGATTATGCTAGACCTACAAAAAAGTATTATGTAGCCATTTGCCAAACCAAAGAGGAAGTCCGCTATTTTGATTTTATTTTGGGAATTATACATCATTTTTGGCCTTTTTCATTCAACTTTGCACAGACAAGGCATGGAAAAAACTAACATTTTAAATGGTCCTTGTTCCATGTAACAGTTGTCAAGTGCTGCTTTTTTTTTTTTTTATACACATGAAAACTCATGAAACTTTGCAAACACATCAGACTTGTCATGAACATGAATTTTCAGAGATTTATTGTGCAATTTGCAATAAATAGCGCCCTCTAGACATTTTTATGAAGCATTTCCGATTGTATGATTATGCAAGACCTACAAAAAAGTATTATGTAGCCATTTGCCAAACCAAAGAGGAAGTCCGCTATTTTGATTTTATTTTGGGAATTATACATAATTTTTGGCCTTCTTCATTAAACTTTGCACAGACAAGGCATGGAAAAAACTAACATTTTAAATGGTCCTTGTTCCATGTAACAGTACCCCAACGTGCCAGTACCCTGACGTGCAAGTAACCCAACGTTGTGCTCAATAGCGCCCTCTATGCATTTTTATGGAGCATTTCCAATTGTATGATTCAAGCGATACACAACTAAAGATGACTTGACCTAGATTTGTGAAAACTGGGAGGCATACCTATTAGCTTAAGACCTACAAAAAGTATTCTGTAGCCGTATGCTAAACCTAAAAGGAAGTCCGCCATTTTGAATTTATTTTGGGAATTGCGCACCATATTTTGCGTTTTGATTAAACTTTGCACACACAAGGCTTGTCAAAAACATTTTAGATGGTCCTTGTCCTATTTGACAGTACCCCAACGTGCCAGTACCCCGACGTGCAAGTACCCCAACGTGGCACGCCTTTGCTGTAGCGATGCATTGTTTGCAAAGAATTTTTTTTTTTATATGATTCAGCGAGATGTGTGAATATTGGGAGGCATACCTATCAGCCGAATACCTCGACAAAGCATTCCATAGCAATGTGAACAAACACAAAAAGCATGGCAAAACATTTACAATTTAGACGGTTTCTTATGAAACAGTACCCTAACGTGCCAGTACCCCGACGTGCAAATACCCCAACGTGGCACGGGTTGCGAGGGCCCTTTATAGCTGCTCGCAGCTCTAGTTCTGATTATTCTTCTTCTCCGCAAACAATCGCATTTTTGAGACGCTAAACGTGAACGAAAACTCACCAAACTTTACACGCACATCAGGCCTGGCGAAAAAATTTGATATTTTAAAGTCACCATACATGATAACAGAAAAATGGCTCCATAGCGCCACCTACATAGGTTAAACGGATCCCTGTCCCGCTACGATTGTCCTATGGTGACGAAAATTGTGTGGCACCCGTAGCACATCCAGATGAACAAAAACCTCTTTGATGTGTGTACCCTAAAATAGACAGAAAGTGAGGTATGATCATCTGAATGTCCAGTTTTGCACATTTACAGGGGTCATACTTTTGCCCGCTTCTCCTACACGGTTAACCCGATTGACTTCAAACTTGGGATGGACCATCTCAACACCTGGGACAACATCAATGTAAAAAATCTAAAGTTTTTGATATACTATATGACGGCGGCGACGCATCAAATTTAGAGTTTAAAAATTCTTACTTCACGAAGCATTGCCGGTTGTACGTTTAATCTAGAGCTACGAAAATTGGTACACATATGTAACAGGCTATGACTTACAAAAAAACTCTTTTTGAAGCATATGCTAAACCTGACAGGAAGTCCACCATTTTGATTTATTTTGGAACGTGTTGCCATTTTTTTGGCCATTTCATTGGGGTCTTATTTTAACGAACTCCTCCTACAGTGTTTATCCGATCATCTTCAAACTTGGTGTGATTCATCTTAAGATGTTGAAGATGAAAAGTTATTGAAAGCTTTGTATTTCGTCGCACACTGTTGTCATGGCATGCACTGTTTGCAAAGGAAAAAAAATATACTTAAAGAAGCATTCCCATTTGTACGAAGCAGCAAGAGCTACGAAAATTTGTAGACATATGTAACAGCCCAAGATGTACAAAAAAGTCTCTTGGTGCCCTGTGCTAAACCCAACAGGAAGTCCCCCAGGGGCCGGGCATCACATTTTGAGCTAAAAAAAAAACTCCTCTTTAACAAAGCATACCCGGCTGTACGTTTCACCTAGAGTTACCAAAATTTGTAGAGGTATATAACAGCCCTCGAGGTACAAAAAACTCTTTTTGAACCATATGCTAAACCTAACAGGACGTCCGCCATTTTGATTTACTTTGGAATGTGTTGCCATTTTTTTTTGGCCATTTCATAGGGGTCATATTTTAACAAACTCCTCCTACAGAGTTTATCCGATCATCTTCAAACTTGGTGTGATTCATCTTAAGATGTTGAAAATGAAAAGTTATTGAAAGTTTTTTATTTCGTCACACGCTGTTGTCGTGGCATGCACTTTTTGCAAAGGAAAAAAATCCTTCTTAATGAAGCATTCCCAGTTGTACGAAGCAGCAAGAGCGACGAAAAATTGTAGACATATGTAACAGCCCAGGATGTACAAAAAAGTCTCTTGGTGCCATGTGCTAAACCCAATAGGAAGTCCCGCAGGGGCCGGGCATCACATTTTGAGCTAAAAAAAACTCCTCTTTAACGAAGCATTCCCGGTTGTACGTTTCACCTAGCGCAATGATAATTTGGAGGCATACATAAGAGCCCACGATGTACAAAAAAGTCTCATGGAACCATCTGCTAAACCAAACAGGAAGTCCGCCATTTTGATTTACGTCGGCATTTGTAGCCATTTTTTGTGGCCTTTCTTAGGGGTCATATTTTCACGAACTCCTCGTACAAAATTCATCCGACCGTCTTCAAACTTGGTGTGTTTCATCTTAAGATGTTTAAGATGCAAAGTTATCGAAAGTTTTTTATTTTGTCACATGCTGTTGCCATAGCGATGCATTGTTTGCCAAGTAAAGTGCTGCTTATTTTTTTGGTCTATACATGTGTGAAAACTCATGAAACTTTGCACACACATCAGACTTGTCATGAACATGAATTTTTAGAGATTTCTTGTGCAATTTGCAATAAATCGCGCCCTCTATACATTTTTATGGAGCATTTCCGATTGGATGATTCAAGCGCGAAATAACTAAAGATGACTTGACTTGACCGAGATTTGTGAAAACTCAGAGGCATACCTATTAGTCTAAGACCTACAAAAAGTATTCTGTAGCCGTATGCTAAACCTAAAAGGAAGTCCGCCATTTTGAATTTATTTTGGGAATTGCACACCATATTTTGCGTTTTGATTAAACTTTGCACACACAAGGCTTGTCAAAAACATTTTAGATGGTCCTTGTCCTATTTGACAGTACCCCAACGTGCCAGTACCCCGACGTGCAAGTACCCCAACGTGGCCCGGGTTGCGAGGGCCCTTTATAGCTGCTCGCAGCTCTAGTTAGGGCCCGAGCAGCGACCGCTGCGAGGTCCCTATTGTTTTTCGTTCGAATTATTATTATTATTATTATTATTATTATTATTATTCTCCGTAAACAATCGCATTTTTGAGTACCTAAACATTCACGAAAACTCACCAAACTTTGCACACTCCTCAGGCCCGGCGAAAAGTTTGATATTATGAAGTCGTCATAACAACGCGACTCTATAGCGCCCCCTAGCGTAGAAAAATAAAAACCAAGCCTGGCACGTTTGAGCTAGAGCAACGAAAATTGGCAGGCACGTGTAGCACCCCGAGACGCACAAAAAAGTCTATTGGGACCATGTAGCTAAAATGTACAGGAAATGAGCTATGAATTTTTTTATGTCCAATTTTGGCCTATTTTGGCACATTCACTGTGGTCATGCTTTTTCCCCCTCTGCAAACATTTTTCATCCAATTCACATCAAACTTGGCATTTATCATCTCAAGACCTGAGAGAACAACTGGGCAAAAAGTCTTGCCTTTTCGAAATACTATATGATGGGGGCGGGGCATCAAATATTGTCTTTAAAATTTCATTTGTCCAGAAAGAGCAAATGCTTAATAACTCCCATGTTCAAGCTCCAAAAAATCTCAAACTTCTCAGGCAACGTAATAGTCACGGCCTGAAAACATCTATATGATAAAATTCAGTTATACATATAGCGCCACCTAGTGGTGACAATAAATGTCATACTTTACGTTTTTAGCTACTGCGCTGAGCTCGTTGAAGGGATCCAGTTGAAAGTTGGTCAGAAAAGCCTTAAGATGTTGATCATGCCCAACACCGAATATTGTAACTTTTCGCCAAAGGGCGTGGCCGCTACGGTGCCGCAAAGTCTGAAGATTTTTCGTGACAATAAAAGCTGCATGAACTTGACCGAGATGATCCTATCTTCTCAAAATTTCACACATTTGATGAGAGTCCAGCCCTAAAGACATCTTCGAACTTATATTTCATCTTACTGATAGCGCCACCTAGTGGCAATTTTTTTTCTTACGAATTTTCTTCTACAAACACGTTAACTGGACCTACCTCATAATTGCTCAGATGAGGGTTTCGGCCTTCACGGTGTCACAACACGAAGTTTGTGAGTTTTCGCGAATTGCTGTGGGCGTGGCTAAGCGCTGTTCGCCAAGAAAACAACGCCAGTTTTGAGGGTCTAAACATGCACAGAAACTCATGAAACATGGCACACACATCTGGCCTGGTACAATTAGCAATATTTTATTGTTGATTGTGCTAATTTTACAAAAATGACTCAATAGCGCCCCCTAGAATTTTTTAACGAAGCAGCCCCGATTGTACGTTTAAGCAAGATCTACGAAAATTTTTACGTGTATGAGGGAGCCAAAGACCTACAAAAAAGTCTCTTGGACCCATATGCTAAAATGAACAGGAAGTGAGCTACGAATTTTTGAATGTCCCATTTTTTACGATTTTTGCACATTTTCAGAGGGCATACTTTTGCCCACTTCTCCTACACGTTTTATCCGACTGACTTATGACTTGACCTGGACGATGCCAAGACCTGAGCCAACAACAGACGGAAAAATCTTTACTTTTGGAAATACTATATGATGAGGGCGGGGCATAAAAATTTGTGTTTCGCACTGAAAAAGGATATGCTTAATAACTCCCCGATACATGCTCCAAAAAATCCCAAACTTGACATGTATGTTTATCGTCAAGGCCTGAAGGTATCTCTATGACAACATGCAGTTAAATATGCAGCGCCACCTAGCCCTTGAGGCATGAAAAAAAAATACCCCACTTACGGTATTTTGTACAAAAAATGTAAACTCATTCTAAGTGTGATAACTAAGTCATTTAGGAATATTCTTTTACCTTCCACCACTCAAAATATTCACTGGCATCAGACCTAACCAAACATACATATTTTTGTTATTTAGTTTTATGTATTTTTGATAGCCTCTATGGACATTAAAAGCAATATCGTGAATGAAGGCTATGCTTAATAACTCCCAGGTACATGCTCCAAAAAATCCCATATTTGAAATGTATATTTAGAGTCAAGGCCTGAAGGTATCTCTATGACAAAATTCAGTTATAAATACAGCGCCACCTAGTCCTTGAGGCATAAAAAAAAATGCCTCACTTACGGTATTTTTGCAAAAATTGTAAACTCATTGTAAGTGTGATAACTAAGTCATTTATGAATATTCTTTTACTTTCCACCACTCAATATGTTCACTGGTATCAGACCGATCCAAACATACGTATTTTTTATTTAGTTTTATTTATTTTTTTTATCGCCTCTATGGACAATAAAAGCAACATTGTGCAATGAGTACGAGCGATGATGTGTGTGTATATATACTTTTACGAAAAATACCAATCAGAGCAACTCATTGCCTAAAAAAAAAAAAAAGACGCTGATTTTTGCAGATCTTAACAATCACCAAAACCCATTGAGCTTGACACACTCATCACACCTGGCAAAAAAAAAAAAAAAAAGTCCACATGTTTATCATGCCATTTTCAAAGAAATTCTGCTTCCAATGTGCCAATACCCCAATGTGCAAGTTCCCCAACGTGCAAGTACCCCAACGTGGCCCGGGCTGCGAGGGCCCTTTATAGCTGCTCGCAGCTCTAGTTATTATTATTAGGGCCCGAGCAGCGACCGCTGCGAGGTCCCTATTGTTTTTGTAAAAATTATTATTATTATTATTATTATTATTATTATTATTAGGGCCCGAGCAGCGACCGCTGCGAGGTCCCTATTGTTCCTGAAGGAATTCTTATTAGGGCCCGAGCAGCGGCGGCGGCGGTGCCGCTGCGAGGCCCTATTGTTTTTGTAGGAATTCTTATTATTATTATTCTTATTATTATTAGGGCCCGAGCAGCGACCGCTGCGAGGTCCCTATTGTTTTTCAAGGAATTCTTATTATTCTTCTTCTTTTTATTTGTTATTATTCTTTTCCGCAAACAATCACATTTTTGAGACACTAAACGTGAACGAAAACTCACCAAACTTTACACACACGTCAGGCCTGGCGAAAAATTTGATATTTTAAAGTCGCCATAGGTGATAACAGAAAAATGGCTCCATAGCGCCACCTACATAGGTTAAACAGATCCCTGGCCCGCTACGATTGTCCGACGGCTATGAAAATTGTGTGGCACCTGTAGCACATCCAGATGAACAAAAACCTCTTTGATGTGTGTACCCTAAAATAGACAGGAAGTGAGATATGAGTATTTAAATGTCCAATTTTGGCCAATTTTTGCACATTTACAGGGGTCATACTTTTGCCTGCTTCTCCTACACGGTTAATCCAATTGACTTCAAACTTGGGATGTACCATCTCAAGACCTGGGACAACACCATGGTAAAAAATCTAAAGTTTTCGACATACTATATGACGGCGGTGGGGCATCAAATTTAGAGTTTCAAAACTCTTACTAAACGTAGTATTGCCGGTTGTATGTTTAACCTAGAGCTACGAAAATTGGTACACATATGTAACAGACTATGACCTACAAAAAAGTCTGTTGGTGCCATATGCTAAACCCAACAGGAAGTCCGCCAGAGGCGGGGCATCAAATTTGGAGTTTCAAAATTCTTACTTAATGAAGCATTCCCGGCTGTACGTTTCACCTAGAGTTACCAAAATTTAAAGACATATGTAACAGCCCTCAAGGTACAAAAAACTCTTTTTGAACCATATGCTAAACCTAACAGAAAGTCCACCATTTTGATTTACTTTGGAACGTGTTCCCATTTTTTTGGCCATTTCATAGGGGTCCTATTTTAACGAACTCCTCTTACAGAGTTTATCCGATCATCTTCAAACTTGGTGTGATTCATCTTAAGATGTTGAAGATGAAAAGTTATTGAAAGCTTTTTATTTCGCTGCACGCTGTTGTCGTGGCATGCACTTGTTTGCAAAGGAAAAAAATTCTTCTTAATGAAGAATTCTCAGTTGTACGAAGCAGCTAGAGCTACGAAAATTTGTAGACATATGTAACAGCCCACGATGTACAAAAAAAGTCTCTTGCTGCTTTGTGCTAAACCCAACAGGAAGTCCCCCAGGGGCCGGGCATCACATTTTGAGCTAAAAAAAACTCCTCTTTAACGAAGCATTCCCGGTTGTATGTTTCACCTAGCGCAATGATAATTTGGAGGCATACATAAGAGCCCACGATGTACAAAAAAGTCTTTTAGAACCATATGCTAAGCCAAACAGGAAGTCCGGCATTTTGATTTACTTTGCTATTTGTAGCCATTTTTTGGGGGCCTTTTATAGGCCTCATATTTTCTACAAAACTTATCAGATTGTCTTCATTCTTTGGCATGTTTCATCTGAAGTATTGCCGGTTATACGTTTAATCTAGAGCTACGAAAATTGGTACACATATGTAACAGACTATGATCTACAAAAAAGCCTGTTGGTGCCATATGCTAAACCTAACAGGAAGTCCGCCAGAGGCAGGGCATCAAATTTTGCATTTCAAAATTTTTACTTAATGAAGCATTTCCGGCTGTACGTTTCACCTAGAGTGACCAAAATTTGAAGACATATGTAACAGCCCTCGAGGTACAAAAAACTCTTTTTGAACCATATGCTAAACCTAACAGGAAGTCTGCCATTTTGATTTACTTTGGAACATGTTGCCATTTTTTTGGCCATTTCATAGGGGTCTTATTTTAACGAACTCCTCCTACAGAGTTTATCCGATCATCTTCAAACTTGGTGTGATTCATCTTAAGATGTTGACGATGAAAAGTTATTGAAAGCTTTTTATTTCGTCGCACGCTGTTGTCGTGGCATGCACTGTTGGCAAAGGAAAAAAAAATCCTTCTTAATGCAGCGTTCCCAGTTGGACGAAGCAGCTCGAGCTACAAAAATTTGTAGACATATGTACACATTTGTCCACATATATATATTTACATATGCATGTAAAAAAATTATGTCAGGCTAAACTAAATGGTTGATTAGGCCCCACACATTCTCACCTTACCATACCCGGCCCTCTTTGCAAAAGGTTTGAACACTCCTGGCCTAAACCTAGGTGTATACTCAAACTATGCACGCACATAAAGCCTGGAACAAAATGTGTAATTTAGAGGGTTCTTGTTTTGTTTTTTGTATTCCTTATATTTCATGTCATTATACTTGACACACTATTTTTACTACTCACTGAATCAGTTATAAGAACATTTAATTGATACAATCCAATCACATCCTAGATAATTGAAAACACATTCAATCATGAGGTTGTTAAGACACATTTACTTCTGTAGCACTTAACCACAAACAAGTTGCGACATCCCCTGATCTAACCCTCCAACCGGGCAAGGAAAAACTTTCAGGGGTCATATTTTAACGAACCCCTCCTACAAAATTTATCCGACTGTCTTCAAACTTGGTGTGTTTCATCTTAAGATGTTTAAGATGCAAAGTAATCGAAAGTTTTTTATTTTGTAACACGCTGTTGCCATAGCAATGCATTGTTTGTCAAGTGCTGCTTTTTTTTTTTATACACATGAAAACTCATGGAACTTTGCAAACACATCAGACTTGTCATGAACATGAATTTTCAGAGATTTATTGTGCAATTTGAAATAAATAGCGCCCTCTAGACCTTTTTATGAAGCATTTCCGATTGTATGATTATGCTAGACCTACAAAAAAGTATTATGTAGCCATTTGCCAAACCAAAGAGGAAGTCCGCTATTTTGATTTTATTTTGGGAATTATACATAATTTTTGGCCTTCTTCATTAAACTTTGCACAGACAAGGCATGGAAAAAACTAACATTTTAAATGGTCCTTGTTCCATGTAACAGTACCCCAACGTGCCAGTACCCTGACGTGCAAGTAACCCAACGTTGTGCTCAATAGCGCCCTCTATGCATTTTTATGGAGCATTTCCAATTGTATGATTCAAGCGATACACAACTAAAGATGACTTGACCTAGATTTGTGAAAACTGGGAGGCATACCTATTAGCTTAAGACCTACACAAAGTATTCTGTAGCCGTATGCTAAACCTAAAAGGAAGTCCGCCATTTTGAATTTATTTTGGGAATTGCGCACCATATTTTGCGTTTTGATTAAACTTTGCACACACAAGGCTTGTCAAAAACATTTTAGATGGTCCTTGTCCTATTTGACAGTACCCCAACGTGCCAGTACCCCGACGTGCAAGTACCCCAACGTGGCACGCCTTTGCTGTAGCGATGCATTGTTTGCAAAGAATTTTTTTTTTTTATATGATTCAGCTAGATGTGTGAATATTGGGAGGCATACCTATCAGCCGAATACCTCGACAAAGCATTCCATAGCAATGTGAACAAACACAAAAAGCATGGCAAAACATTTACAATTTAGACGGTTTCTTATGAAACAGTACCCTAACGTGCCAGTACCCCGACGTGCAAATACCCCAACGTGGCACGGGTTGCGAGGGCCCTTTATAGCTGCTCGCAGCTCTAGTTATTCTTATTATTATTCTTCTCTGCAAACAATCGCATTTTTGAGACGCTAAACGTGAACGAAAACTCACCAAACTTTACACGCACATCAGGCCTGGCGAAAAATTTGATATTTTAAAGTCGCCATACATGATAACAGAAAAATGGCTCCATAGCGCCACCTACATAGGTTAAACGGATCCCTGTCCCGCTACGATTGTCCTATGGCGACGAAAATTGTGTGGCACCCGTAGCACATCCAGATGAACAAAAACCTCTTTGATGTGTGTACCCTAAAATAGACAGAAAGTGAGGTATGATCATCTGACTGTCCAATTTTGGCCCAGTTTTGCACATTTACAGGGGTCATACTTTTGCCCGCTTCTCCTACACGGTTAACCCGATTAACTTCAAACTTGGGATGGACCATCTCAACACCTGGGACAACATCATTGTAAAAAATCTAAAGTTTTTGATATACTATATGACGTCGGCGACGCATCAAATTTAGAGTTTAAAAATTCTTACTTCATGAAGCATTGCCGGTTGTACGTTTAATCTAGAGCTACGAAAATTTGTACACATATGTAACAGGCTATGACCTACAAAAAACTCTTTTTGAACCATATGCTAAACCTCACAGGAAGTCCGCCATTTTGATTTATTTTGGAACGTGTTGCCATTTTTTTGGCCATTTCATTGGGGTCTTATTTTAACGAACTCCTCCTACAGTGTTTATCCGATCATCTTCAAACTTGGTGTGATTCATCTTAAGATGTTGAAGATGAAAAGTTATTGAAAGCTTTGTATTTCGTCGCACGCTGTTGTCATGGCATGCACTGTTTGCAAAGGAAAAAAAATATCCTTAAAGAAGCATTGCCAGTTGTACGAAGCAGCTAGAGCTACGAAAATTTGTAGACATATGTAACAGCCCAAGATGTACAAAAAAGTCTCTTGGTGCCCTGTGCTAAACCCAACAGGAAGTCCCCCAGGGGCCGGGCATCACATTTTAAGCTAAAAAACTCCTCTTTAACAAAGCATACCCGGCTGTACGTTTCACCTAGAGTTACCAAAATTTGTAGAGGTATATAACAGCCCTCGAGGTACAAAAAACTCTTTTTGAACCATATGCTAAACCTAACAGGATGTCCGCCATTTTTATTTACTTTGGAATGTGTTGCCATTTTTTGGGCCATTTCATAGGGGTCATATTTTAACGAACTCCTCCTACAGAGTTTATCCGATCATCTTCAAACTTGGTGTGACTCATCTTAAGATGTTGAGGATGAAAAGTTATTGAAAGCTCTTTATTTCGTCGCACGCTGTTGTCGTGGCATGCACTTTTTGCAAAGGAAAAAAATCCCTCTTAATGAAGCATTCCCAGTTGTACGAAGTAGCTAGAGCTACAAAAAATTGTAGACATATGTAACAGCCCACAGTGTACAAAAAAGTCTCTTGGTGCCATGTGCTAAACCCAACAGGAAGTCCCCCAGGGGCCGGGCATCACATTTTGAGCTAGAAAACTCCTCTTTAACGAAGCATTCCCGGTTGTACGTTTCACCTAGCGCGATGATAATTTGCAGGCATACATAAGAGCCCACGATGTACAAAAAAGTCTCTTGGAACCATGTGATAAACCAAACAGGAAGTCTGCCATTTTGATTTACGATGGGATTTGTTGCCATTTTTTGTGGCCTTTTTCAGTTGTCATATTTTAACGAACTCCTCGTACAAAGTTCATCCGACCGTCTTCAAACTTGGTGTGTTTCATCTTAAGATGTTTAAGATGCAAAGTTATCAAAAGTTTTTTATTTTGTCGCACGCTGCTGCTATAGCGATGCAGTTTGCCAAGTGAAGTGCTGCTTTGTTTTTTTATCTATACATGTGTGAAAACTTATGAAACTTTGCAAACACATCAGACTTGTCATGAACATGAATTTTTAGAGATTTATTGTGCAATTTGCAATAAATAGCGCCCTCTAGACATTTTTATGAAGTATTTCCGATTGTATGATTCTGCTAGATTTGTGAAAATTAGGACAGACCCCTATCAGCCTAATACCTATAAAAAAGTATTATGTAGCCATTTGCCAAACCAAAGAGGAAGTCCGCTATTTTGATTTTATTTTGGGAATTATACATCATTTTTGGCCTCTTTCATTAAACTTTGCACAGACAAGGCATGGAAAAAACTAACATTTTAAATGGTCCTTGTTCCATGTAACAGTACCCCAACGTGCCAGTACCCTGACGTGCAAGTAACCCAATGTTGTGCTCAATAGCGCCCTCTATGCATTTTTATGGAGCATTTCCAATTGTATGATTCAAGCGATACACAACTAAAGATGACTTGACCTAGATTTGTGAAAACTGGGAGGCATACCTATTAGCTTAAGACCTACAAAAAGTATTCTGTAGCCGTATGCTAAACCTAAAAGGAAGTCCGCCATTTTGAATTTATTTTGGGAATTGCACACCATATTTTGCGTTTTGATTAAACTTTGCACATACAAGGCTTGTCAAAAACATTTTAGATGGTCCTTGTCCTATTTGACAGTACCCCAACGTGCCAGTACCCCGACGTGCAAGTACCCCAACGTGGTCCGGGTTGCGAGGGCCCTTTATAGCTGCTCGCAGCTCTAGTTCTTCTTCTTCTTCTTCTTCTTTGTTATTATTCTTTTCCGCAAACAACCACATTTTTGAGGCACTAAACATGAACGAAAACTCACCAAACTTTACACGCAGATCGGGTCTGGCGAAAAATTTGATATTTTAAAGTCGCCATACATGATAACAGAAAAATGGCTCTGTAGCGCCACCTACATAGGTTTAACGGATCCCTGTCCCGCTACGATTGTCCTATGGCTACGAAAATTGTGTGGCACCTGTAGCACATCCAGATGAACAAAAACCTCTTTGATATGTGTACCCTAAAATAGACAGGAAGTGAGGTATGAGTATTTGAATGTCCAATTTTGGCCCATTTTTGCACATTTACAGGGGTCATACTTTTGCCCGCTTCTCCTACACGGTTAACCCGATTGACTTCAAACTTGGGCTGTACCATCTCAACACCTGGGACAACATCATGGTAAAAAATCTAAAGTTTTTGACATACTATATGACGGTGGCGGGGCATCAAATTTACAGTTTCAAAATTCTTACTTAACGAAGCATTGCCGGTGGTACGTTTAATCTAGAGCTACGAAAATTGGTACACATATGTAACAGACTATGATCTACAAAAAAGCCTGTTGGTGCCATATGCTAAACCTAACAGGAAGTCCGCCAGAGGCGAGGCATCAAATTTTGTGTTTCAAAATTCTAACTTAATGAAGCATTCCCGGCTGTACATTTCACCTAGAGTTACCAATATTTGAAGACATATGTAACAGCCCTCAAGGTACAAAAAACTCTTTTTGAACCATATGCTAAACCGAACAGGAAGTCCGCCATTTTGATTTACTTTGGAACGTGTTGCCATTTTTTGGGCCATTTCATAGGGGTCTTATTTTAACGAACTCCTCCTACAGAGTTTATCCGATCATCTCCAAACTTGGTGTGATTCATCTTAAGATGTTGAAGATGAAAAGTTATTGAAAGCTTTTTATTTTGTCGCACGCTGTTGCCGTGGCATGCACAGTTTGCAAAGGAAAAAATTACTTCTTAATGAAGCATTCCCAGTTGTACGAAGCAGCTAGAGCTACGAAAATTTGGAGACAAATGTAACAGCCCACGATGTACAAAAAAGTCTCTTGGTGCCATGTGCTAAACCCAACAGGAAGTCCCGTAGGGGCCGGGCATCACATTTTGAGCTAAAAAAACACCTCTTTAACGAAGCATTCCCGGTTGTACGTTTCACCTAGCGCTATGATAATTTAGAGGCATACATAAGAGCCCACGATGTACAAAAAAGTCTCTTGGAACCATGTGCTAAACCAAACAGGAAGTCCGCCATTTTGATTTATGATGGGATTTGTAGACTTTTTTTTGTGGCCTTTTTTAGGGGTCATATTTTAACTCCTCCTACAAAATTCATCCGACCGTGTTCAAACTTGGTGTGTTTCATCTTAAGATGTTTAAGATACAAATTTATCGAAAGTTTTTTATTTTGTCGCACGCTGCTGCTATAGCGATGCATTGGTTGCCAAGTAAAGTGCTGCTTTGTTTTTTTTTATCTATACATGTGTGAAAACTCGTGAAACTTTGCACACACATCAGACTTGTCATTAACATGAATTTTTAGAGATTTCTTGTGCAATTTGCAATAAATCGCACCCTCTATACATTTTTTATGGAGCATTTCCGATTGGATGATTCAAGCGCAAAATAACTAAAGATGACTTGACTTGACCTAGATTTGTGAAAACTCAGAGGCATACCTATTATATTATTATTATTTTTTGTACCTTACAAGATTATCTCTTGTGCCACATTAAACCCCTTTGCAGGCCTGAGCCAAACCACGGTCCATACATTTGATACCACTGCTTTATTTCAATGGTCAAGTACTTCATAACCACACCTACTTATGCTTGTCCTTGCATATATAGTAGACAACAAAGAGCTCTTTCAACAAAAGACATTTCCATCTACAAAGTCATACAAGGTAAGCACTCTATAAATTCTGCAATCACTACACTTCTATTCCTAAATTATCACTTCAAATACCAACAATGGTTAATACAGCTACAAATTTCTTGTATGTTTATGAAGTATGATACTGTATTTATTTCTACTCCTTTGCTTTTCTACAGAACATGCACAAATCAACAAGCAAATTCTCTTTTGATAAAGACCCTCTAATCATCTCCATACGCAAAGATTGCCAACTTTTTTCCGTAAGTATACAATACATAAACTAAACAGGACAACTTTCTCAATCATATACAGTATGCCATACATATATGTATTAAGTTCTCATTTATTAACAGGTTTGTTAAAGGCACCTTTAGTGTGTTTTTCTGTTTGTAATGTTTCTCCACGAGCACGTCTAGCCATTGATATCATGTAGAACACATATGCTAACCTTTTAGAGACAATTGAAGCTTACTTGCACAGTAGCCACTATCTTAACCACTTAATTCACATGTCTACTTGACAACTTATTACATGTAGTGAAATGGTACTTTGTGCGTCTTATGCTTTTTTCTGAACACTGCTTTTCAACTCTTTCCTTAAAACCAATACATGCGGCACTGTTATACTGTATAAATATATATGTCCGTGTGTATATATAACCATTTATGTACCTGTCGTATCCTTACTTTTATTCATCATTTCATCACACAATCCTAAAACATTGCTTTTTGACCCTGAGGATTCTACTATACCATTTTTGCGTGTCTTATTACTTACTAGCTATATTATTTATTAACGGGCAAAAACTATGAATATAAGATCACCGTCAAATATTACGTCTGTAATATCCATATACAGTGCATTACATAATATGCATTTGTATTAAGACACTACCATGCTAAAAATATGCACACGACTGTTCTGTAAACTACACCTAAGACAACCAAACTTCACAGATCTAACATGATTCTTCATTCTTTTTTGTTCTACAGATGTATCAAATGCTGCCACACAGACAGAAGAAGCCACTGAGGACATGCACGAAGACGATGATCACAATATAACAGGACAGGTTAACCCCCCTGAAGTTTTAGCCCGCAGGTCAAAGCGTCCTAGGACTAATTCATCCATGGAGGTTACATTATCCTAAGACAGACTATGTGCTAACCCAAACTCTTTGACCCCAAGGGATTCATCTGTCCCAGAAAACTTTTACACTAAAGAGTTTATCTGTCCTAGGGCGCTGTTAACCCCAGGTTAAAGTGTTATTTAATCTGTCCTGTTACAACAGCTATACATAAACAGCTGCATTCCTCTCCTGTTCCATCTCTCGCACTTCTTTCATCTCTTTTTCTCCTCTACTTATACCTATGCTTGCTCATGTGCTTTTTTCCCCTTTAGATGATGTCATTGGTTAGCCTGCTTCAAAGCTACATTTTTTCTTGAATAACTGTCACACATTTACTGTTTGCTGGACCCTACAAAACTGTCACAATACTTCACTATGTCATGAATACATATGTGTTGCACAGCGACACCACATTAAGAGTCATCAAAAAGCTTTTTATTTGATCACACACCATCTCTGTGCCATGCAATGTTTTCAAATAAACAGATGCTGGTTTTGAATATCAAACGAGCGACTTTTCATGAAACTTTGCACACACATCAGAAAGTCCACACTTTTGAATTTATTTTGGGAATTGTGCATCATTTTTGGCCTTTTACTGCACCTTTTTACACACAAGGCACGGCAAATGCATTTCTATTTTCCATGGTCCTTGTCTATTTAATTCTTCTTCTTCTTCTTCTTCTCCGTAAACGATCACGATTTTGGGTACCTAAACATTCACGAAAACTCACCAAACTTTGCACACTCTTCAGGCCCGGCGAAAAATTTGATATTATGAAGTCGTCATAACGACGCGACTCTATAGCGCCCCCTAGCGTAGAAAAATAAAAACCAAGCCCGGCACGTTTGAGCTAGAGCAACAAAAATTGGCAGGCACGTGTAGCACCCCGAGACGCACAAAAAAGTCTATTGGGACCATGTAGCTAAAATGTACAGGAAATGAGCTATGAATTTTTTTATGTCCAATTTTGGCCTATTTTGGCACATTCACTGTGGTCATGCTTTTTCCCCCTCTGCAAACATTTTTCATCCAATTCACATCAAACTTGGCATTTATCATCTCAAGACCTGAGAGAACAACTGGGCAAAAAGTCTTGCCTTTTCGAAATACTATATGATGGGGGCGGGGCATCAAATATTGTCTTTAAAATTTCATTTGTCCAGAAAGAGCAAATGCTTAATAACTCCCATGTTCAAGCTCCAAAAAATCTCATACTTCTCAGGCAACGCAATAGTCACGGCCTGAAAACATCTATACGATAAAATGCAGTTATACATATAGCGCCACCTAGTGGTAACAATAAATGTCATACTTTACGTTTTTAGGTACTGTGCTGAGCTCGTTGAAGGGATCCAGTTGAAAATTGGTCAGAAAAGCCTTAAGATGTTGATCATGCCCCACACCGAATATTGTAACTTTTCGCCAAAGGGTGTTGTCGCTACGGTGCCGCAAAATCTGAAGATTTTTCGTGACAATAAAAGCTGCATTAAGTTGACCGAGATGATCCTATTCTTCTCAAAATTTGACACATTTGATGAGAGTCCAGCCCTAAAGACATCTACGAACTTATATTTCATCTTACTGATAGCGCCACCTAGTGGCAATTTTTTTTTCTTACGAATTTTCTTCTACGTTTTTCTCCAAACACGTTAACTGGACCTACCTCATATTTGCTCAGATGAGGCTTTCGCCCTTCATGATGTCACAACACGAAGTTTGTGAGTTTTCGCGAATCGCTGTGGGCGTGGCTAAGCGCTGTTCGCCAAGAAAACAACGCCAGTTTTGAGGGTCTAAACATGCGCAGAAACACATGAAACTTGGCACACACATCTGGCCTGGTAAAATGAACAATATTTTATTGTTGATTGTGCTATTCTTACAAAAATGACTCAATAGCGCCCCCTAGAAATTTTTAACGAAGCAGCCCCGGTTGTACGTTTAAGCAAGAACGACGAATATTTTTAGGTGTATGAGGGAGCCCAAGACCTACAAAAAAGTCTCTTGGACCCATATGCTAAAATGAACAGGAAGTGAGCTACAAATTTTTGAATGTCCCATTTTTTATGATTTTAGCACATTTACAGGGGGCATACTTTTGCCCACTTCTCCTACACGTTTCATCCGACTGACTTCAGACTTGACCTGGACCATGTCAAGACCTGAGCCAACGACAGGGGGAAAACTTTTGACTTTTCGAAACACTATATGATGAGGGCGGGGCATCAAAATTTGTGTTTCGCAATGAAAAACGATATGCTTGATAACTCCCCGGTACATGCTCCAAAAAATCCCAAACTTGACATGCATGTTTATCGTCAAGGCCTGAAGTTATCTCTATGACAACATTCAGTTATATATGCAGCGCCACCTAGCCCTTGAGGCATAAAAAAAAAATACCCCACATACGGTATTTTGTACAAAAAATGTAAACTCATTCTAAGTGTGATAACTAAGTCATTTATGAATATTCTTTTAGTGTCCACCACTCAAAATGTTCACTGGCATCAGACTTATCCAAACATATATATATTTTTATTTATTTTTGATAGTCTCTGTGGACATTAAAAGCAATATCGTGAATGAAGGATATGCTTAATAACTCCACGGTACATGCTCCAAAAAAAATCCCACACTTGACATGTATGCTTATAATCAAGGCCTGAAGGTTTCTCTATGACAACATTCAGTTATAAATACAGCGCCACCTAGCCCTTGAGGCTTATATAAAAAAATAAATAAAAAATACCCCACATACGGTATTTTGTACAAAAAATGTACACTCATTCTAAGTGTGATAACTAAGTCATTTATGAATATTCTTTTAGTTTCCACCACTCAAATTGTTCACTGGCTTCACACCGATCCAAACGTATGTACGTTTCCATTTTGTTTTATTCATTTTTGATTGCCCCTTTGGACAATAAAAGTAACATTGTGCAATGAGTACAACGAGCGATGATGTGTATATACACTTTTACAAAAAAATACCAATCAGGGCAACTCATTGCCTAAAAATAAAAAAGGACGCTGATTTTTGCAGGTCTTAACAATTACCAAAACCCGTTGAGCTTGATACACACACTGGCAAAAAAATATTCTTCATGTAAACGTTTATTATGCCATTTTCAAAGAAATTTTGCTTCCAATATGCCAGTACCCCAACGTGCCAGTACCCCAACGTGCAAGGACCCCAACGTGGCCCGGGCTGCGAGGGCCCTTTATAGCTGCTCGCAGCTCTAGTTAGGGCCCGAGCAGCGACCGCTGCGAGGTCCCTATTGTTTTTGTAAAAATTATTATTAGGGCCCGAGCAGCGACCGCTGCGAGGTCCCTATTGTTTTTGTAAAAATTATTATTATTATTATTATTATTATTATTATTATTATTATTATTATTATTATTATTATTCTTCTTCTTCTTCTTTATTCTCCGCAAACAATCGCGATTTTGGGTACCTAAATATTCACGAAAACTCACCAAACTTTGCACACTCCTCAGGTCCGGCGAAAAATTTGATATTATGAAGTCGTTATAACAACGCGACTCTATAGCGCCCCCTAGCGTAGAAAAATAAAAACCAAGCCCGACACGTTTGAGCTAGAGCAACGAAAATTGGCAGGCACGTGTAGCACCCCGAGACGCACAAAAAAGTCTATTGGGACCATGTAGCTAAAATGTACAGGAAGTGAGCTATGAATTTTTTAATGTCCAATTTTGGCCTATTTTGGCACATTCACTGTGGTCATGCTTTTTCGCCCTTTGCAAACATTTTTCATCCAATTGACTTCAAACTTGGCATTTATCATCTCAAGACCTAAGAGAACAGCTGGGCAAAACATCTTGCCTTTTCGAAATACTATACGACGGGGGCGGAGCATCAAATATTGCCTTTAAAATTTCATTTGTCCAGAAAGAGCAAATGCTTAATAACTCCCATGTTCAAGCTCCAAAAAATCTCAAACTTCTCAGGCAACGTAATAGTCACAGCCTAAAAACATCTATATGACAAAATTCAGTTATACATATAGCGCCACCTAGTGGTTACAATAAATGTCATACTTTACATTTTTAGCTACTGTGCTGAGCTTGTTGAAGGGATCCATTTGAAAATTGGTCAGAAAAGCCTTAAGATGTTGATCATGCCCCACACCGAATATTGTAACTTTTCGTCAAAGGGCGTGGCCGCTACGGTGACGCAAAATCTGAAGATTTTTCGTGAAAATAAAAGCTGCATTAACTTGACCGAGATGATCCTATCTTCTCAAAATTTCACACATTTGATGAGAGTCCAGCTCTAAAGACATCTACTAACTTACATTTCATCTAACTGATAGCGCCACCTAGTGGCAATTTTTTTTCTTACGAATTTTCTTCTACGTTTTTCTCCAAACACGTTAACTGGACCTACCTCATATTTGCTCAGAGGAGGGTTTCGGCCTTCATGATGTCACAACACGAAGTTTGTGAGTTTTCGCGAATTGCTGTAGGCGTGGCTAAGCGCTGTTCGCCAAGAAAACAACGCCAGTTTTGAGGGTCTAAACATGCACAGAAACTCCTGAAACTTGGCACACACATCTGGCCTGGTAAAATGAGCAATATTTTATTGTTGATTGTGCTATTTTTACAAAAATGACTCAATAGCGCCCCCTTGAAATTTTTAACAAAGCAGCCCCGGTTGTACGTTTAAGCAAGAACGCCGAATATTTTTAAGTGTATGAGGGAGCCCAAGACCTACAAAAAAGTCTCTTGTACCCATATGCTAAAATGAACAGGAAGTGAGCTACGAATTTTTGAATGTCCCATTTTTGACGATTTTTGCACATTCACAGGGGGCAGACTTTTGCCCACTTCTCCTACACGTTTCATCCGACTGAGTTAAGACTTGGCCTGGACCATGTCAAGACCTGAGCCAACGACAGGGGGAAAAATTTTGACTTTTCGAAATACTATATGATGAGGGCGGGGCATCAAAATTTGTGTTTCACAATGAAAAAGGATATGCTTGATAACTCCACGGTACATGTTCCAAAAAATCCCAAACTTGACATGTATGTTTATCGTCAAGGCCTGAAGTTATCTCTATGACAACATTCAGTTATATATGCAGCGCCACCTAGCCCTTGAGGCATGAAAAAAAAATACCCCACATAAGGTATTTTGTACAAAAAATGTACAATCATTCTAAGTGTGATAACTAAGTCATTTATGAATATTTTTTTAGTTTCCACCACTCAAAATGTTCACTGGCATCAGACTTATCCAAACATATATATATTTTTATTTATTTTTGATAGCCTCTGTGGACATTAAAAGCAATATCGTGAATGAAGGATATGCATAATAACTCCACGGTACATGCTCCCAAAAAAAATCCCACACTTGACATGTATGCTTATAATCAAGGCCTGAAGGTATCTCTATGACAACATTCAGTTATAAATACAGCGCCACCTAGCCCTTGAGGCTTATATAAAAAAAAATAAAAATACCCCACATACGGTATTTTGTACAAAAAATGTACACTCATTCTAAGTGTGATAACTAAGTCATTTATGAATATTCTTTTAGTTTCCACCACTCAAATTGTTCACTGGCTTCACACCGATCCAAACGTATGTACGTTTCCATTTTGTTTTATTCATTTTTGATTGCCCCTTTGGACAATAAAAGTAACATTGTGCAATGAGTACAACGAGCGATGATGTGTATATACACTTTTACAAAAAAATACCAATCAGGGCAACTCATTGCCTAAAAATAAAAAAGGACGCTGATTTTTGCAGGTCTTAACAATCACCAAAACCCGTTGAGCTTGACACACACACTGGCAAAAAAATATTCTACATGTAAACGTTTATTATGCCATTTTCAAAGAAATTTTGCTTCCAATATGCCAGTACCCCAACGTGCAAGTACCCCAACGTGCAAGGACCCCAACGTGGCCCGGGCTGCGAGGGCCCTTTATAGCTGCTCGCAGCTCTAGTTATTATTCTTCTTCTTCTTCTTTATTCTCCGCAAACAATCGCGATTTTGGGTACCTAAATATTCACGAAAACTCACCGAACTTTGCACACTCCTCAGGTCCGGCGAAAAATTTGATATTATGAAGTCGTTATAACAACGCGACTCTATAGCGCCCCCTAGCATAGAAAAATAAAAACCAAGCCCGGCACGTTTGAGCTAGAGCAACGAAAATTGGCAGGCACGTGTAGCACCCCGAGACGCACAAAAACGTCTATTGGGACCATGTAGCTAAAATGTACAGGAAGTGAGCTATGAATTTTTTAATGTCCAACTTTGGCCTATTTTGGCACATTCACTGTGGTCATGCTTTTTCCCCCTATGCAAACATTTTTCATCCCATTGACTTCAAACTTGGCATTTATCATCTCAAGACCTAAGAGAACAGTTGGGCAAAAAGTCTTGCCTTTTCGAAATACTATATGACGGGGGCGGGGCATCAAATATTGCCTTTAAAATTTCATTTTTCCAGAAAGAGCAAATGCTGAATAACTCCCATGTACAAACTCCAAAAAATCTCAGACTTCTCAGGCAACGTAATAGTCACGGCCTGAAAACATCTATATGACAAAATTCAGTCATACATATAGCGCCACCTAGTGGTTACAATAAATGTCATACTTTACGTTTTTAGCTACTGTGCTGAGCTCGTTGAAGGGATCCAGTTGAAAATTGGTCAGAAAAGCCTTAAGATGTTGATCATGCGCCACACCGAATATTGTAACTTTTCGCCAAAGGGCGTGGCCGCTACGGTGACGCAAAGTCTGAAGATTTTTCGTGACAATAAAAGCTGCATTAACTTGACCGAGATGATCCTATCTTCTCAAAATTTCACACATTTGATGAGAGTCCAGCTCTAAAGACATCTACTAACTTACATTTCATCTAACTGATAGCGCCACCTAGTGGCAATTTTTTTTCTTACGAATTTTCTTCTACGTTTTTCTCCAAACACGTTAACTGGACCTACCTCATATTTGCTCAGAGGAGGGTTTCGGCCTTCATGATGTCACAACACGAAGTTTGTGAGTTTTCGCGAATTGCTGTAGGCGTGGCTAAGCGCTGTTCGCCAAGAAAACAACGCCAGTTTTGAGGGTCTAAACATGCACAGAAACTTCTGAAACTTGGCACACACATCTGGCCTGGTAAAATGAGCAATATATTATTGTTGATTGTGCTATTTTTACAAAAATGACTCAATAGCGCCCCCTCGAAATTTTTAACGAAGCAGCCCCGGTTGTACGTTTAAGCAAGAACGCCGAATATTTTTAGGTGTATGAGGGAGCCCAAGACCTACAAAAAAGTCTCTTGTACCCATATGCTAAAATGAACAGGAAGTGAGCTACGAATTTTTGAATGTCCCATTTTTGACGATTTTTGCACATTCACAGGGGGCAGACTTTTGCCCACTTCTCCTACACGTTTCATCCGACTGAGTTAAGACTTGGCCTGGACCATGTCAAGACCTGAGCCAACGACAGGGGGAAAAATTTTGACTTTTCGAAATACTATATGATGAGGGCGGGGCATCAAAATTTGTGTTTCACAATGAAAAAGGATATGCTTGATAACTCCCCGGTACATGCTCCAAAAAATCCCAAACTTGACATGTATGTTTATCGTCAAGGCCTGAAGTTATCTCTATGACAACATTCAGTTATATATGCAGCGCCACCTAGCCCTTGAGGCATGAAAAAAAAATACCCCACATACGGTATTTTGTACAAAAAATGTAAACTCATTCTAAGTGTGATAACGAAGTCATTTATGAATATTCTTTTAGTTTCCACCACTCAAAATGTTCACTGGCATCAGACTTATCCAAACATATATATTTTTTTATTTATTTTTGATAGCCTCTATGGACATTAAAAGCAATATCGTGAATGAAGGATATGCTTAATAACTCCACGGTACATGCTCCAAAAAAAATCCCACACTTGACATGTATGCTTATAATCAAGGCCTGAAGGTATCTCTATGACAACATTCAGTTATAAATACAGCGCCACCTAGCCCTTGAGGCTTATATAAAAAAAAATAAAAAATACCCCACATACGGTATTTTGTACAAAAAATGTACACTCATTCTAAGTGTGATAACTAAGTCATTTATGAATATTCTTTTAGTTTCCACCACTCAAAATGTTCACTGGCATCAGACTTATCCAAACATATATATATTTTTATTTATTTTTGATAGCCTCTGTGGACATTAAAAGCAATATCGTGAATGAAGGATATGCTTAATAACTCCACGGTACATGCTCCCAAAAAAATCCCACACTTTACATGTATGCTTATAATCAAGGCCTGAAGGTATCTCGATGACAACATTCAGTTATAAATACAGCGCCACCTAGCCCTTGAGGCTTATATAAAAAAATAAATAAAAAATACCCCACATACGGTATTTTGTACAAAAAATGTACACTCATTCTAAGTGTGATAACTAAGTCATTTATGAATATTCTTTTAGTTTCCACCACTCAAATTGTTCACTGAAAAAAATACCAATCAGGGCAACTCATTGCCTAAAAATAAAAAAGGACGCTGATTTTTGCAGGTCTTAACAATCACCAAAACCCGTTGAGCTTGATACACACACTGGCAAAAAAATATTCTTCATGTAAACGTTTATTATGCCATTTTCAAAGAAATTTTGCTTCCAATATGCCAGTACCCCAACGTGCAAGTACCCCAACGTGCAAGGACCCCAACGTGGCCCGGGCTGCGAGGGCCCTTTATAGCTGCTCGCAGCTCTAGTTCTTCTTCTTCTTTTTCTTTGTTATTATTCTTTTCCGCAAACAACCACATTTTTGAGGGACTAAACATGAACGAAAACTCACCAAACTTTACACGCAGATCGGGCCTGGCGAAAAATTTGATATTTTAAAGTCGCCATACATGACAACAGAAAAATGGCTCTGTAGCGCCACCTACATAGGTTTAACGGATCTCTGTCCCGCTACAATTGTCCTATGGCTACGAAAATTGTGTGGCACCTGTAGCACATCCAGATGAACAAAAACCTCTTTGATATGTGTACCCTAAAATAGACAGGAAGTGAGGTATGAGTATTTGAATGTCCAATTTTGGCCCATTTTTGCACATTTACAGGGGTCATACTTTTGCCCGCTTCTCCTACACGGTTAACCCGATTGACTTCAAACTTGGGCTGTACCATCTCAACACCTGGGACAACATCATGGTAAAAAATCTAAAGTTTTTGACATACTATATGACGGTGGCGGGGCATCAAATTTACAGTTTCAAAACTCTTACTTAACAAAGCATTGCCGGTGGTACGTTTAATTGAGAGCCACGAAAATTGGTACACATATGTAACAGACTATGATCTACAAAAAAGCCTGTTGGTGCCATATGCTAAACCTAACAGGAAGTCCGCCAGAGGCGAGGCATCAAATTTTGTGTTTCAAAATTCTTATTTAATGAAGCATTCCCGGCTGTACATTTCACCTAGAGTTACCAACATTTGAAGACATATGTAACAGCCCTCAAGGTACAAAAAACTCTTTTTGAACCATATGCTAAACCGAACAGGAAGTCCGCCATTTTGATTTACTTTGGAACGTGTTGCCATTTTTTGGGCCATTTCATAGGGGTCTTATTTTAACGAACTCCTCCTACAGAGTTTATCCGATCATCTCCAAACTTGGTGTGATTCATCTTAAGATGTTGAAGATGAAAAGTTATTGAAAGCTTTTTATTTCGTCGCACTCTGTTGCCGTGGCATGCACAGTTTGCAAAGGAAAAAATTCCCTCTTAATGAAGCATTCCCAGTTGTACGAAGCAGCGAGAGCTACGAAAATTTGGAGACAAATTTAACAGCCCACGATGTACAAAAATGTCTCTTGGTGCCATGTGCTAAACCCAACAGGAAGTCCCGTAGGGGCCGGTCATCACATTTTGAGGTAAAAAACTGCTCTTTAACGAAGCATTCCCGGTTGTACGTTTCACCTAGCGCTATGATAATTTAGAGGCATACATAAGAGCCCACGATGTACAAAAAAGTCTCCTGGAACCATCTGCTAAACCAAACAGGAAGTCCGCCATTTTGATTTACGTTGGGATTTGTAGCCATTTTTTGTGGCCTTTTTTAGGGGTCATATTTTAACGAACTCCTCCTACAAAATTTATCCGACTGTCTTCAAACTTGGTGTGCTTCATCTTAAGATGTTTAAGATGCAAAGTTATCGAAAGTTATTTATTTTGTCGCACGCCGTTTAATGGTGATGCATTGTTTGCCAAGTAAAATGCTGCTTTTTTTGGGGGGGGTCTAAACATGTGCAAAAACTCATGAAACTTTACACACACATCAGGCTTGTCATAAGCATGAATATTTTAGAGATTTCTTATTAAATTTGCAATAAATGCTTCAATAGCGCCCTCTAGACATTTTTATGAAGTCTTTCCGATTATATGATTCAGCTAGATGTGTGAATATTGGCAGGCATGCCTAATATATTCAAAAAGTATTCTATATAGCCATGTGCCAATCCATTTTGATTTTATTTTGTTAATTGTGCATCATTTTTGGCCTTTCCATGAAACTTTACAAACACAAAGCATGGCAAAAACGTTTAAAATTTAGATGGTTTCCTATTTGACAGTACCCCAACATGCCAGTACCCCGACGTGCAAATACCCCAACGTGGCCCGGGTTGCGAGGGCCCTTTATAGCTGCTCGCAGCTCTAGTTAGGGCCCGAGCAGCGACCGCTGCGAGGTCCCTATTGTTTTTGTAAGAATTATTAGGGCCCGAGCAGCGACCGCTGCGAGGTCCCTCTTGTTTTTGTAAGAATTCTTCTTCTTCTTCTTCTTCTTCTTCTTCTCCGTAAACGATTGCATTTTTGAGGGCCTAAACATTTACGAAAACTCACCAAACTTTGCAGTCTCTTCGGGCCCGGCGAAAAATTTGATATTATGTAGTTGCCATAACAATGCGACTCTATAGCGCCCCCTAGCGTAGAAAAATAAAAACCAATCCCGGCCCGTTTGACCTAGAGCTACGAAAATTGCCAGGCACGTGTAGCACCCCGAGACGCACAAAAAAGTCAGTGGAAGCCATTTCCTAAAATGTACAGGAAGTGAGCTATGAATTTTTGAATGTCCAATTTTGGCCCATTTTGGCACATTCACTGTGGTCATACTTTTTCCGCCTTTGCAAATATTTTTCAGCCAGTTGACTTCAAACTTGCCATGTATCATCTCAAGGCCCAAGACAACAACTGGGCAAAATATCTTAACTTTTTGGAATACTATATGACGGGGGCGGGGCATCAAATATTGCCTTTAAAATTTAATTTGTCCAGAAAGACAAAATGCTGAATAACTCCCATGAACAAGCTCCAAAAAATCTCAAACTTCTCATGCAACTTAATAGTCACGGCCTGAAAACATCTATATGATACAATTCTGTTATATATATATAGCGCCACCTAGTGGTGACAATAAATGTCATACTTTACGTTTTTAGCTACTGTGCCAAACTCTTTGAAGGGATCCAGTTGAAAATTGGTCAGACAAGCCTTAAGATGTTGATCATGCCCCACACCGAATATTGTAACCTTTCGCCAAAGGGCGTGGCTGCTACGGTGCCGCAAATTCTAAAGATTTTTCGTGACAATAAAAGCTGCATTAACTTGACCGAGATGATCCTATCTTCTCAAAATTTCACACATTTGATGAGAGTCCAGCCCTTAAGACATCTACGAACTTATATTTCATCTTACTGATAGCGCCACCTTCTGGCAATTTTTTTTCTTGCGATTTTTCTTCAATGTTTTTCTCCAACCATATTAACTGCACCTACCTCATATTTACTCAGAGGAGGGTTTCGGTCTTCATGATGTCACAACACGAAGTTTGTGAGTTTTCGCGAATCGCTGTGGGCGTGGCTAAGCGCTGTTCGCCAAGAAAACAACACCAATTTTGAGGGCCTAAACCGGCATAGAAACGCATGAAACTTGGCACACACATCTGGCCTGGCAAAATGAGCGATATTTTATCCTGGATTGTGCTATTTTTACAAAAATGACTCAATAGCGCCCCCTAGAAAATTTTAATGAAGCAGCCCCGGTTGTACGTTTAAGCAAGATCTACGAAAATGTTTAGGTGTATGAGGGAGCCCAAGACCTACAAAAAAAGTCTCTTGGACCCATATGCTAAAATGAACAGGAAGTGAGCTACGAATTTTTGAATGTCCCATTTTTTACGATTTTAGCACATTTACAGGGGGCATACTTTTGCCCACTTCTCCTACACGTTTCATCCGACTGACTTCAGACTTGACCTGGGCTATGTCAAGACCTGAGCCAACGACAGGGAGAAAAATCTTGACTTTTCTAAATACTATATGATGAGGGCGGGGCATCAAAATTTGTGTTTCGCAATGAAAAATGATATGCTTAATAACTCTCCGGTAAATGCTCCAAAAAATCCCAAACTTGACATGTATCTTTATAGTCAAGGCCTGAAGCTATCTCTATGACAACATTCAGTTATATATGCAGCGCCACCTAGCCCTTGAGGCATGAAAAAAAAATACCCCACTTACGGTATTTTTACAAAAATTGTAAACTCATTCTCAGTGTGATCACGAAGTAATTTATTAATATTCTTTTACTTTCCACCACTCAAAATATTCACTGGCATCAGACCTAACCAAACATACATATTTTTGTTATTTAGTTTTATGTATTTTTGATAGCCTCTATGGACATTAAAAGCAATATCGTGAATGAAGGCTATGCTTAACTCCCAGGTACATGCTCCAAAAAATCCCATACTTGAAATGTATATTTATAGTCAAGGCCTGAAGGTATCTCTATGACAAAATTCAGTTATAAATACAGCGCCACCTAGTCCTTGAGGCATAAAAAAAAAAATGCCTCACTTACGGTATTTTTGCAAAAATTGTAAACTCATTGTAAATATGATAACTAAGTCATTTATGAATATTCTTTTACTTTCCACCACTCAATGTGTTCACTGGCATCAGACCGATCCAAACATGTACTTTTTTTTATTTAGTTTCATTTTCTTTGATCGCCTCTATGGACAATAAAAGCAACATTGTGCAATGAGTACGAGCGATGATGTGTGTATACATACTTTTACGAAAAATACCAATCAGGGCAACTCATTGCCTAAAAATAAAAAAAGACGCAGATTTTTGCAGATCTTAACAATCACCAAAACCCATTGAGCTTGACACACTCATCACACCTGGCAAAAAAAAAAAAAATCCACGTTTATCATGCCATTTTCAAAGAAATTCTGCTTCCAATGTGCAAGTACCCCAACGTGCAAGTACCCCAACGTGGCCCGGGCTGCGAGGGCCCTTTATAGCTGCTCGCAGCTCTAGTTATTCTTCTTCTTCTTCTTCTTCTTTATTCTCCGCAAACGATCCCGATTTTGGGTACCTAAACATTCACGAAAACTCACCGAACTTTGCACACTCCTCAGGCCCGGCGAAAAATTTGATATTATGAAGTCGTCATAACAACGCGACTCTTTAGCGCCCCCGAGCGTAGAAAAATAAAAACCAAGCCCGGCACGTTTGAGCTAGAGCAACGAAAATTGGCAGGCACGTGTAGCACCCCGAGATGCACAAAAAAAGTCTATTGGGACCATGTAGCTAAAATGTAAAGGAAATGAGCTATGAATTTTTTAATGTCCGATTTTGGCCTATTTTGGCACATTCACTGTGGTCATGCTTTTTCCCCCTCTGCAAACATTTTTCATCCAATTAACTTCAAACTTGGGATTTATCATCTCAAGACGTGAGAAAACCACTGGGCAAAAAGTCTTGCCTTTTCGAAATACTATATGATGGGGGCGGGGCATCAAATATTGCCTTTAAAATTTAATTTGTCCAGAAAGAGCAAATGCTTAATAACTCCCATGTTCAAGCTCCAAAAAATCTCAAACTTCTCAGGCAATGTAATAGTCACGGCCTGAAAACATCTATATGATAAAATTCAGTTATACATATAGCGCCACCTAGTGGTAACAATAAATGTCATACTTTACGTTTTTAGCTACTGCGCTGAGCTCGTTGAAGGGATCCAGTTGAAAATTGGTCAGAAAAGCCTTAAGATGTTGATCATGCCCCACACCGAATATTGTAACTTTTCGCCAAAGGGCGTGGCCGCTACGGTGCCGCAAATTCTAAAGATTTTTCGTGACAATAAAAGCTGCATTAACTTGACCGAGATGATCCTATCTTCTCAAAATTTCACACATTTGATGAGAGTCCAGCCCTAAAGACATCTACTAACTTACATTTCATCTAACTGATAGCGCCACCTAGTGGCATCGCAATGAAAAAGGATATGCTTGATAACTCCCCGGTACATGCTCCAAAAAATCCCGAACTTGACATGTATGTTTATCGTCAAGGCCTGAAGGTATCTCTATGACAACATTCAGTTATATATGCAGCGCCACCTAGCCCTTGAGGCATGAAAAAAAAATACCCCACTTACGGTATTTTTACAAAAATTGTAAACACGTTTCGCAATGAGAAAGGATATGCTTGATAACTCCCCGGTACATGCTCCAAAAAATACCAAACTTGACATGTATGTTTATCGTCAAGGCCTGAAGGTATCTCTATGACAACATTCATTATATATGCAGCGCCACCTAACCCTTGAGGCAGAAAAAAAATATACCCCACTTACGGTATTTTTACAGAAATTGTTAACTCATTCTCAGTGTGATAACTAAGTCACTTATGAATATTCTTTTACTTTCCACCACTCAAAATGTTCACTGGCATCAGACCTATCCAAACATACATTCCTTTTATTTAGTTTTATTTATTTTTGATAGCCTTTATGGACGTTAAAAGCAGTATTGTGAATGAAGGATATGATTAATAACTCCCCGGTACATGCTACAAAAAATCCCAAACTTGACATGTATATTTATAGTCAAGGCCTGAAGGTATCTCTATGACAACATTCAGTTATAAATACTGCGCCACCTAGTCCTTGAGGCATAAAAAAAAAAAAACAACAACCCCACTTACGGTATTTTGAACAAAATTTGTGAACTTGTGCTATAACTAAGTCATTTATGAATATTCTTTTACTTTCCACTACTCAAGATGTTCACTGGTATCAGACCAATTCAAACATATGTACTTTTTTTTATTTTGTTTCATTTTTTTGTTTTTATCCGCCTCTATGGACAATGAAAGCAATGATGGGTATATATACTTTTGCAAAAAAAAAAAAAACAGTCAGGTCAACTGTTTTTTTGCAGATCTTAACAATAACCAAAACCCATTGAGCTTGACACACTCATCACACCTGGCAGAAAAAAATTCACATGTAAAGGTTTATCATGGCATGTTCAAAGAAATTTTGCTCCTAATATGCCAGTACCCCAATGTGCGAGTACCCCAACGTGGCCCGGGCTGCGAGGGCCCTTTATAGCTGCTTGCAGCTCTAGTTAGGGCTCGAGCAGCGACCGCTGCCAGGTCCCTCTTGTTTTTGTAAGAATTATTATTAGGGCCCGAGCAGCGACCGCTGCGAGGTCCCTATTGTTTTTGTAAAAATTATTATTATTATTAGGGCCCGAGCAGCGACCGCTGCGAGGTCCCTATTGTTTTTGTAAAAATTATTATTATTATTATTATTATTATTATTATTAGGGCCCGAGCAGCGACCGCTGCGAGGTCCCTATTGTTTTTGTAAAAATTATTATTATTATTATTATTATTATTATTAGGGCCCGAGCAGCGACCGCTGCGAGGTCCCTATTGTTTTTGTAAAAATTATTATTATTATTATTATTATTATTAGGGCCCGAGCAGCGACCGCTGCGAGGTCCCTATTGTTTTTGTAAACATTATTATTATTATTATTATTATTATTATTATTATTCTTTATTCTCCGCAAACAATCGTGATTTTGGGTACCTAAATATTCACGAAAACTCACCGAACTTTGCACACTCCTCAGGTCCGGCGAAAAATTTGATATTATGAAGTCGTTATAACAACGCGACTCTATAGCGCCCCCTAGCATAGAAAAATAAAAACAAAGCCCGGCACGTTTGAGCTAGAGCAACGAAAATTGGTAGGCACGTGTAGCACCCCGAGACGCACAAAAAAAGTCTATTGGGACCATGTAGCTAAAATGTACAGGAAGTGAGCTATGAATTTTTTAATGTCCAATTTTGGCCTATTTTGGCACATTCACTGTGGTCATGCTTTTTCCCCCTATGCAAACATTTTTCATCCCATTGACTTCAAACTTGGCATTTATCATCTCAAGACCTAAGAGAACTGCTGGGCAAAAAGTCTTGCCTTTTCGAAATACTATATGACGGGGGCGGGGCATCAAATATTGCCTTTAAAATTTCATTTGTCCAGAAAGAGCAAATGCTGAATAACTCCCATGTACAAGCTCCAAAAAATCTCAAACTTCTCAGGCAACGTAATAGTCACGGCCTGAAAACATCTATATGACAAAATTCAGTTCTACATATAGCGCCACCTAGTGGTTACAATAAATGTCATACTTTACGTTTTTAGCTGCTGTGCTGAGCTCGTTGAAGGGATCCAGTTGAAAATTGGTCAGAAAAGCCTTAAGATGTTGATGATGCCCCACGCCGAATATTGTAACTTTTAGCCAAAGGGCGTGGCCGCTACGGTGACGCAAAGTGAAGATTTTTCGTGACAATAAAAGCTGCATTAACTTGACCGAGATGATCCTATCTTCTCAAAATTTCACACATTTGATGAGAGTCCAGCTCTAAAGACATCTACTAACTTACATTTCATCTAACTGATAGCGCCACCTAGTGGCAAATTTTTTTCTTACGAATTTTCTTCTACGTTTTTCTCCAAACACGTTAACTGGACCTACCTCATATTTGCTCAGATGAGGGTTTCGGCCTTCATGATGTCACAACACGAAGTTTGTGAGTTTTCGCGAATTGCTGTGGGCGTGGCTAAGCGCTGTTCGCCAAGAAAACAACGCCAGTTTTGAGGGTCTAAACATGCACAGAAACTCCTGAAACTTGGCACACACATCTGGCCTGGTAAAATGAGCAATATTTTATTGTTGATTGTGCTATTTTTACAAAAATAACTCAATAGCGCCCCCTCGAAATTTTTAACGAAGCAGCCCCGGTTGTACGTTTAAGCAAGAACGACGAATATTTTTAGGTGTATGAGGGAGCCCAAGACCTACAAAAAAGTCTCTTGTACCCATATGCTAAAATGAACAGGAAGTGAGCTACGAATTTTTGAATGTCCCATTTTTGACGATTTTTGCACATTCACAGGGGGCAGACTTTTGCCCACTTCTCCTACACGTTTCATCCGACTGAGTTAAGACTTGGCCTGGACCATGTCAAGACCTGAGCCAACGACAGGGGGAAAAATTTTGACTTTTCGAAATACTATATGATGAGGGCGGGGCATCAAAATTTGTGTTTCGCAATGAAAAAGGATATGCTTGATAACTCCCCGGTACATGCTCCAAAAAATCCCAAACTTGACATGTATGTTTATCGTCAAGGCCTGAAGTTATCTCTATGACAACATTCAGTTATATATGCAGCGCCACCTAGCCCTTGAGGCATGAAAAAAAAATACCCCACATACGGTATTTTGTACAAAAAATGTAAACTCATTCTAAGTGTGATAACGAAGTCATTTATGAATATTCTTTTAGTTTCCACCACTAAAAATGTTCACTGGCATCAGACTTATCCAAACATATATATATTTTTATTTATTTTTGATAGCCTCTATGGACATTAAAAGCAATATCGTGAATGAAGGATATGCTTAATAACTCCACGGTACATGCTCCAAAAAAAATCCCACACTTGACATGTATGCTTATAATCAAGGCCTGAAGGTATCTCTATGACAACATTCAGTTATAAATACAGCGCCACCTAGCCGTTGAGGCTTATATAAAAAAAAAAAAAAAAAATACCCCACATACGGTATTTTGTACAAAAAATGTACACTCATTCTAAGTGATAACTAAGTCATTTATGAATATTCTTTTAGTTTCCACCACTCAAATTGTTCACTGGCTTCACACCGATCCAAACGTATGTACGTTTCCATTTTGTTTTATTCATTTTTGATTGCCCCTTTGGACAATAAAAGTAAACATTGTGCAATGAGTACAACGAGCGATGATGTGTATATACACTTTTACAAAAAAATACCAATCAGGGCAACTCATTGCCTAAAAATAAATAAGGACGCTGATTTTTGCAGGTCTTAACAATCACCAAAATCCGTTGAGCTTGACAGACACTGGCAAAAAAAATATTGTACATGTAAACGTTTATTATGCCATTTTCAAAGAAATTTTGCTTCCAATATGCCAGTACCCCAACGTGCCAGTACCCCAACGTGCAAGTACCCCAACGTGCAAGGACCCCAACGTGGCCCGGGCTGCGAGGGCCCTTTATAGCTGCTCGCAGCTCTAGTTTATGAATATTCTTTTAGTTTCCACCACTCAAAATGTTCACTGGCATCAGACTTATCCAAACATATATATATTTTTATTTATTTTTGATAGCCTCTATGGACATTAAAAGCAATATCGTGAATGAAGGATATGCTTAATAACTCCACGGTACATGCTCCAAAAAAAAATCCCACACTTGACATGTATGCTTATAATCAAGGCCTGAAGGTATCTCTATGACAACATTCAGTTATAAATACAGCGCCACCTAGCCCTTGAGGCTTATATATAAAAAAAAAAAAAAATACCCCACATACGGTATTTTGTACAAAAAATGTACACTCATTCTAAGTGTGATAACTAAGTCATTTATGAATATTCTTTTAGTTTCCACCACTCAAATTGTTCACTGGCTTCACACCGCTCCAAACGTATGTACGTTTCCATTTTGTTTTATTCATTTTTGATTGCCCCTTTGGACAATAAAAGTAACATTGTGCAATGAGTACAACGAGCGATGATGTGTATATACACTTTTACAAAAAAATACCAATCAGGGCAACTCATTGCCTAAAAATAAAAAAGGACGCTGATTTTTGCAGGTCTTAACAATCACCAAAACCCGTTGAGCTTGACACACACACTGGCAAAAAAATATTCTACATGTAAACGTTTATTATGCCATTTTCAAAGAAATTTTGCTTCCAATATGCCAGTACCCCAACGTGCCAGTACCCCAACGTGCAAGTACCCCAACGTGCAAGGACCCCAACGTGGCCCGGGCTGCGAGGGCCCTTTATAGCTGCTCGCAGCTCTAGTTATTCTTCTTCTTCTTCTTCTTCTTCTTTATTCTCCGCAAACGATCGCGATTTTGGGTACCTAAACATTCACGAAAACTCACCGAACTTTGCACACTCCTCAGGCCCGGCGAAAAATTTGATATTATTAAGTCGTCATAACAATGCGACTCGATAGCGCCCCCTAGCGTAGAAAAATAAAAACCAAGCCCGGCACGTTTGAGCTAGAGCAACAAAAATTGGCAGGCACGTGTAGCACCCCGAGACGCACAAATAAGTCTATTGGGACCATGTAGCTAAAATGTACAGGAAGTGAGCTATGAATTTTTTAATGTCCTATTTTGGCACATTCACTGTGGTCATGCTTTTCCCCCCTTTGCAAACATTTTTCATCCAATTGACTTCAAACTTGGCATTTATCATCTCAAGACCTGAGAGAAAAACTGGGCAAAACATCTTGCCTTTTTGAAATACTATATGACGGGGGCGGGGCATCAAATATTGCCTTTAAAATTTCATTTGTCCAGAAAGAGCAAATGCTTAATAACTCCCATGTTCAAGCTCCAAAAAATCTCAAACTTCTCAGGCAACGTAATAGTCACGGCCTGAAAACATCTATATGATAAAATTCAGTTATACATATAGCGCCACCTAGTGGTTACAATAAATGTCATACCTTACGTTTTTAGCTACTGTGCTGAGCTTGTTGAAGGGATCCATTTGAAAATTGGTCAGAAAAGCCTTAAGATGTTGATCATGCCCCACACCGAATATTGTAACTTTTCGCCAAAGGGCGTGGCCGCTACGGTGACGCAAAGTCTGAAGATTTTTCGTGAAAATAAAAGCTGCATTAACTTGACCGAGATGATCCTATCTTCCCAAAATTTCACACATTTGATGAGAGTCCAGCCCTAAAGACATCTACTGACTTATATTTCATCTAACTGATAGCGCCACCTAGTGGCAATTTTTTTTATTACGAATTTTCTTCTACGTTTTTCTCCAAACACGTTAACTGGACCTACCTCATATTTGCTCAGATGAGGGTTTCGGCCTTCATGATGTCACAACACGAAGTTTGTGAGTTTTCGTGAATTGCTGTGGGTGTGGCTAAGCGCTGTTCGCCAAGAAAACAACGCCAGTTTTGAGGGTCTAAACATGCACAGAAACTCATGAAACTTGGCACACACATCTGGCCTGGTAAAATGAGCAATATTTTATTGTTGATTGTGCTATTTTTACAAAAATGACTCAATAGCGCCCCCTAGAAGTTTTTAACGAAGCAGCCCCGGTTGTACGTTTAAGCAAGAACGACGAATATTTTTAGGTGTATGAGGGAGCCCAAGACCTACAAAAAAGTCTCTTGTACCCATATGCTAAAATGAACAGGAAGTGAGCTACGAATTTTTGAATGTCCCATTTTTTACGATTTTTGCACATTTTCAGAGGGCATACTTTTGCCCACTTCTCCTACACGTTTTATCCGACTGACTTATGACTTGACCTGGACCATGCCAAGACCTGAGCCAACAACAGACGGAAAAATCTTGACTTTTGGAAATACTATATGATGAGGGCGGGGCATCAAAATTTGTGTTTCGCACTGAAAAAGGATATGCTTAATAACTCCCCGATACATGCTCCAAAAAATCCCAAACTTGACATGTATGTTTATCGTCAAGGCCTGAAGGTATCTCTATGACAACATTCAGTTATATATGCAGCGCCACCTAGCCCTTGAGGCATGAAAAAAAAATACCCCACTTACGGTATTTTGTACAAAAAATGTAAACTCATTCTAAGTGTGATAACTAAGTCATTTATGAATATTCTTTTAGTTTCCACCACTCAAATTGTTCACTGGCTTCACACCGATCCAAACGTATGTACGTTTCCATTTTGTTTTATTCATTTTTGATTGCCCCTTTGGACAATAAAAGTAACATTGTGCAATGAGTACAACGAGCGATGATGTGTATATACACTTTTACAAAAAAATACCAATCAGGGCAACTCATTGCCTAAAAATAAAAAAGGACGCTGATTTTTGCAGGTCTTAACAATCACCAAAACCCGTTGAGCTTGACACACACACTGGCAAAAAAATATTCTACATGTAAACGTTTATTATGCCATTTTCAAAGAAATTTTGCTTCCAATATGCCAGTACCCCAACGTGCAAGTACCCCAACGTGCAAGGACCCCAACGTGGCCCGGGCTGCGAGGGCCCTTTATAGCTGCTCGCAGCTCTAGTTATTATTCTTCTTCTTCTTCTTCTTCTTCTTCTTCTTCTTCTTTATTCTCCGCAAACGATCGCGATTTTGGGTACCTAAATATTCACGAAAACTCACCAAACTTTGCACACTCCTCAGGTCCGGCGAAAAATTTGATATTATGAAGTCGTTATAACAACGCGGATCAATAGCGCCCCCTAGCGTAGAAAAATAAAAACCAAGCCCGACACGTTTGAGCTAGAGCAACGAAAATTGGCAGGCACGTGTAGCACCCCGAGACGCACAAAAAAGTCTATTGGCACCATGTAGCTAAAATGTACAGGAAGTGAGCTATGAATTTTTTAATGTCCAATTTTGGCCTATTTTGGCACATTCACTGTGGTCATGCTTTTTCCCCCTTTGCAAACATTTTTCATCCAATTGACTTCAAACTTGGCATTTATCATCTCAAGACCTAAGAGAACAGCTGGGCAAAACATCTTGCCTTTTCGAAATACTATACGACGGGGGCGGAGCATCAAATATTGCCTTTAAAATTTCATTTGTCCAGAAAGAGCAAATGCTTAATAACTCCCATGTTCAAGCTCCAAAAAATCTCAAACTTCTCAGGCAACGTAATAGTCACAGCCTGAAAACATCTATATGACAAAATTCAGTTATACATATAGCGCCACCTAGTGGTTACAATAAATGTCATACTTTACGTTTTTAGCTACTGTGCTGAGCTTGTTGAAGGGATCCATTTGAAAATTGGTCAGAAAAGCCTTAAGATGTTGATCATGCCCCACACCGAATATTGTAACTTTTCATCAAAGGGCGTGGCCGCTACGGTGACGCAAAATCTGAAGATTTTTCGTGAAAATAAAAGCTGCATTAACTTGACCGAGATGATCCTATCTTCTCAAAATTTCACACATTTGATGAGAGTCCAGCTCTAAAGACATCTACTAACTTACATTTCATCTAACTGATAGCGCCACCTAGTGGCAATTTTTTTTCTTACGAATTTTCTTCTACGTTTTTCTCCAAACACGTTAACTGGACCTACCTCATATTTGCTCAGAGGAGGGTTTCGGCCTTCATGATGTCACAACACGAAGTTTGTGAGTTTTCGCGAATTGCTGTAGGCGTGGCTAAGCGCTGTTCGCCAAGAAAACAACGCCAGTTTTGAGGGTCTAAACATGCACAGAAACTCCTGAAACTTGGCACACACATCTGGCCTGGTAAAATGAGCAATATTTTATTGTTGATTGTGCTATTTTTACAAAAATGACTCAATAGCGCCCCCTCGAAATTTTTAACGAAGCAGCCCCGGTTGTACGTTTAAGCAAAAACGCCGAATATTTTTAGGTGTATGAGGGAGCCCAAGACCTACAAAAACGTCTCTTGTACCCATATGCTAAAATGAACAGGAAGTGAGCTACGAATTTTTGAATGTCCCATTTTTGACGATTTTTGCACATTCACAGGGGGCAGACTTTTGCCCACTTCTCCTACACGTTTCATCCGACTGAGTTAAGACTTGGCCTGGACCATGTCAAGACCTGAGCCAACGACAGGGGGAAAAATTTTGACTTTTCGAAATACTATATGATGAGGGCGGGGCATCAAAATTTGTGTTTCACAATGAAAAAGGATATGCTTGATAACTCCCCGGTACATGCTCCAAAAAATCCCAAACTTGACATGTATGTTTATCGTCAAGGCCTGAAGTTATCTCTATGACAACATTCAGTTATATATGCAGCGCCACCTAGCCCTTGAGGCATGAAAAAAAAATACCCCACATACGGTATTTTGTACAAAAAATGTACACTCATTCTAAGTGTGATAACTAAGTCATTTATGAATATTTTTTTAGTTTCCACCACTCAAAATGTTCACTGGCATCAGACTTATCCAAACATATATATATTTTTATTTATTTTTGATAGCCTCTATGGACATTAAAAGCAATATCGTGAATGAAGGATATGCTTAATAACTCCACGGTACATGCTCCAAAAAAAAATCCCACACTTGACATGTATGCTTATAATCAAGGCCTGAAGGTATCTCTATGACAACATTCAGTTATAAATACAGCGCCACCTAGCCCTTGAGGCTTATATAAAAAAAAATAAAAATACCCCACATACGGTATTTTGTACAAAAAATATACACTCATTCTAAGTGTGATAACTAAGTCATTTATGAATATTCTTTTAGTTTCCACCACTCAAATTGTTCACTGGCTTCACACCGATCCAAACGTATGTACGTTTCCATTTTGTTTTATTCATTTTTGATTGCCCCTTTGGACAATAAAAGTAACATTGTGCAATGAGTACAACGAGCGATGATGTGTATATACACTTTTACAAAAAAATACCAATCAGGGCAACTCATTGCCTAAAAATAAAAAAGGACGCTGATTTTTGCAGGTCTTAACAATCACCAAAACCCATTGAGCTTGACACACACACTGGCAAAAAAATATTCTACATGTAAACGTTTATTATGCCATTTTCAAAGAAATTTTGCTTCCAATATGCCAGTACCCCAACGTGCCAGTACCCCAACGTGCAAGTACCCCAACGTGCAAGGACCCCAACGTGGCCCGGGCTGCGAGGGCCCTTTATAGCTGCTCGCAGCTCTAGTTATTCTTTATTCTCCGCAAACGATCGCGATTTTGGGTACCTAAACATTCACGAAAACTCACCAAACTTTGCACACTCCTCAGGCCCGGCGAAAAATTTGATATTATTAAGTCGTCATAACAATGCGACTCGATAGCGCCCCCTAGCGTAGAAAAATAAAAACCAAGCCCGGCACGTTTGAGCTAGAGCAACGAAAATTGGCAGGCACGTGTAGCACCCCGAGACGCACAAAAAAAGTCTCTTGGGACCATGTAGCTAAAATGTACAGGAAGTGAGCTATGAATTTTTTTATGTCCAATTTTGGCCTATTTTGGCACATTCACTGTGGTCATGCTTTTTCCCCCTTTGCAAACATTTTACATCCAATTGACTTCAAACTTGGCATTTATCATCTCAAGACCTGAGAGAACAACTGGGCAAAACATCTTGCCTTTTTGAAATACTATATGACGGGGGCGGGGCATCAAATATTGCCTTTAAAATTTCATTTGTCCAGAAAGAGCAAATGCTTAATAACTCCCATGTTCAAGCTCCAAAAAATCTCAAACTTCTCAGGCAACGTAATAGTCACGGCCTGAAAACATCTATATGATAAAATTCCGTTATACATATAGCGCCACCTAGTGGTTACAATAAATGTCATAGTTTACGTTTTTAGCTACTGTGCTGAGCTTGTTGAAGGGATCCATTTGAAAATTGGTCAGAAAAGCCTTAAGATGTTGATCATGCCCCACACCGAATATTGTAACTTTTCGCCAAAGGGCGTGGCCGCTACGGTGACGCAAAGTCTGAAGATTTTTCGTGAAAATAAAAGCTGCATTAACTTGACCGAGATGATCCTATCTTCTCAAAATTTCACACATTTGATGAGAGTCCAGCCCTAAAGACATCTACTGACTTATATTTCATCTAACTGATAGCGCCACCTAGTGGCAATTTTTTTTATTACGAATTTTCTTCTACGTTTTTCTCCAAACACGTTAACTGGACCTACCTCATATTTGCTCAGATGAGGGTTTCGGCCTTCATGATGTCACAACACGAAGTTTGTGAGTTTTCGCGAATTGCTGTGGGTGTGGCTAAGCGCTGTTCGCCAAGAAAACAACGCCAGTTTTGAGGGTCTAAACATGCACAGAAACTCATGAAACTTGGCACACACATCTGGCCTGGTAAAATGAGCAATACTTTATTGTTGATTGTGCTATTTTTACAAAAATGACTCAATAGCGCCCCCTAGAAGTTTTTAACAAAGCAGCCCCGGTTGTACGTTTAAGCAAGAACGACGAATATTTTTAGGTGTATGAGGGAGCCCAAGTCCTACAAAAAAGTCTCTTGGACCCATATGCTAAAATGAACAGGAAGTGAGCTACGAATTTTTGAATGTCCCATTTTTGACAATTTTTGCACATTCACAGGGGGCAGACTTTTGCCCACTTCTCCTACACGTTTCATCTGACTGAGTTAAGACTTGACCTGGACCATGTCAAGACCTGAGCCAACGACAGGGGGAAAAATCTTGACCTTTCGAAATACTATATGATGAAGGCGGGGCATCAAAATTTGTGTTTCGCACTGAAAAAGGATATGCTTAATAACTCCCCGGTACATGCTCCAAAAAATCCCAAACTTGACATGTATGTTTATCGTCAAGGCCTGAAGCTATCTCTATGACAACATTCAGTTATATATGCAGCGCCACCTAGCCCTTGAGGCATAAAAAAAAAATACCCCACATACGGTATTTTGTACAAAAAATGTAAACTCATTCTAAGTGTGATAACTAAGTCATTTATGAATATTCTTTTAGTTTCCACCACTCAAAATGTTCACTGGCATCAGACTTATCCAAACATATATATTTTTTTATTTATTTTTGATAGCCTCTGTGGACATTAAAAGCAATATCGTGAATGAAGGATATGCTTAATAACTCCACGGTACATGCTCCAAAAAAAAATCCCACACTTGACATGTATGCTTATAATCAAGGCCTGAAGGTATCTCGATGACAACATTCAGTTATAAATACAGCGCCACCTAGCCCTTGAGGCTTATATAAAAAAAAATAAAAATACCCCACATACGGTATTTTGTACAAAAAAATGTAAACTCATTCTAAGTGTGATGACTAAGTGATTTCTGAATATTCTTTTAGTTTCCACCACTCAAATTGTTCACTGGCTTCACACCGATCCAAACGTATGTACGTTTCCATTTTGTTTTATTCATTTTTGATTGCCCCTTTGGACAATAAAAGTAACATTGTGCAATGAGTACAACGAGCGATGATGTATATATACACTTTTACAAAAAAATACCAATCAGGGCAACTCATTGCCTAAAAATAAAAAAGGACGCTGATTTTTGCAGGTCTTAACAATCACCAAAACCCGTTGAGCTTGACACACACACTGGCAAAAAAATATTCTACATGTAAACGTTTATTATGCCATTTTCAAAGAAATTTTGCTTCCAATATGCCAGTACCCCAACGTGCCAGTACCCCAACGTGCAAGTACCCCAACGTGCAAGGACCCCAACGTGGCCCGGGCTGCGAGGGCCCTTTATAGCTGCTCGCAGCTCTAGTTATTCTTTATTCTCCGCAAACGATCGCGATTTTGGGTACCTAAACATTCACGAAAACTCACCAAACTTTGCACACTCCTCAGGCCCGGCGAAAAATTTGATATTATTAAGTCGTCATAACAATGCGACTCGATAGCGCCCCCTAGCGTAGAAAAATAAAAACCAAGCCCGGCACGTTTGAGCTAGAGCAACGAAAATTGGCAGGCACGTGTAGCACCCCGAGACGCACAAAAAAGTCTCTTGGGACCATGTAGCTAAAATGTACAGGAAGTGAGCTATGAATTTTTTTATGTCCAATTTTGGCCTATTTTGGCACATTCACTGTGGTCATGCTTTTTCCCCCTTTGCAAACATTTTACATCCAATTGACTTCAAACTTGGCATTTATCATCTCAAGACCTGAGAGAACAACTGGGCAAAACATCTTGCCTTTTTGAAATACTATATGACGGGGGCGGGGCATCAAATATTGCCTTTAAAATTTCATTTGTCCAGAAAGAGCAAATGCTTAATAACTCCCATGTTCAAGCTCCAAAAAATCTCAAACTTCTCAGGCAACGTAATAGTCACGGCCTGAAAACATCTATATGATAAAATTCCGTTATACATATAGCGCCACCTAGTGGTTACAATAAATGTCATAGTTTACGTTTTTAGCTACTGTGCTGAGCTTGTTGAAGGGATCCATTTGAAAATTGGTCAGAAAAGCCTTAAGATGTTGATCATGCCCCACACCGAATATTGTAACTTTTCGCCAAAGGGCGTGGCCGCTACGGTGACGCAAAGTCTGAAGATTTTTCGTGAAAATAAAAGCTGCATTAACTTGACCGAGATGATCCTATCTTCTCAAAATTTCACACATTTGATGAGAGTCCAGCCCTAAAGACATCTACTGACTTATATTTCATCTAACTGATAGCGCCACCTAGTGGCAATTTTTTTTATTACGAATTTTCTTCTACGTTTTTCTCCAAACACGTTAACTGGACCT
Source organism: Festucalex cinctus (assembly GCF_051991245.1). Classification (NCBI taxonomy): domain Eukaryota; kingdom Metazoa; phylum Chordata; class Actinopteri; order Syngnathiformes; family Syngnathidae; genus Festucalex; species Festucalex cinctus. Next base: position 2,093,411 of record NC_135430.1, on the reverse strand, counting down.
ACCTCATATTTGCTCAGATGAGGGTTTCGGCCTTCATGATGTCACAACACGAAGTTTGTGAGTTTTCGCGAATTGCTGTGGGTGTGGCTAAGCGCTGTTCGCCAAGAAAACAACGCCAGTTTTGAGGGTCTAAACATGCACAGAAACTCATGAAACTTGGCACACACATCTGGCCTGGTAAAATGAGCAATACTTTATTGTTGATTGTGCTATTTTTACAAAAATGACTCAATAGCGCCCCCTAGAAGTTTTTAACGAAGCAGCCCCGGTTGTACGTTTAAGCAAGAACGACGAATATTTTTAGGTGTATGAGGGAGCCCAAGACCTACAAAAAAGTCTCTTGGACCCATATGCTAAAATGAACAGGAAGTGAGCTACGAATTTTTGAATGTCCAATTTTTGACAATTTTTGCACATTCACAGGGGGCAGACTTTTGCCCACTTCTCCTACACGTTTCATCTGACTGAGTTAAGACTTGACCTGGACCATGTCAAGACCTGAGCCAACGACAGGGGGAAAAATCTTGACCTTTCGAAATACTATATGATGAAGGCGGGGCATCAAAATTTGTGTTTCGCACTGAAAAAGGATATGCTTAATAACTCCCCGGTACATGCTCCAAAAAATCCCAAACTTGACATGTATGTTTATCGTCAAGGCCTGAAGCTATCTCTATGACAACATTCAGTTATATATGCAGCGCCACCTAGCCCTTGAGGCATAAAAAAAAAATACCCCACATACGGTATTTTGTACAAAAAATGTAAACTCATTCTAAGTGTGATAACTAAGTCATTTATGAATATTCTTTTAGTTTCCACCACTCAAAATGTTCACTGGCATCAGACTTATCCAAACATATATATTTTTTTATTTATTTTTGATAGCCTCTGTGGACATTAAAAGCAATATCGTGAATGAAGGATATGCTTAATAACTCCACGGTACATGCTCCCAAAAAAATCCCACACTTTACATGTATGCTTATAATCAAGGCCTGAAGGTATCTCGATGACAACATTCAGTTATAAATACAGCGCCACCTAGCCCTTGAGGCTTATATAAAAAAAAAAAACCCACATACGGTATTTTGTACAAAAAAATGTAAACTCATTCTAAGTGTGATGACTAAGTGATTTCTGAATATTCTTTTAGTTTCCACCACTCAAATTGTTCACTGACTTCACACCGATCCAAACGTATGTACGTTTCCATTTTGTTTTATTCATTTTTGATTGCCCCTTTGGACAATAAAAGTAACATTGTGCAATGAGTACAACGAGCGATGATGTATATATACACTTTTACAAAAAATACCAATCAGGGCAACTCATTGCCTAAAAATAAAAAAGGACGCTGATTTTTGCAGGTCTTAACAATCACCAAAACCCGTTGAGCTTGACACACACTGGCAAAAAAAATATTCTACATGTAAACGTTTATTATGCCATTTTCAAAGAAATTTTGCTTCCAATATGCCAGTACCCCAATGTGCCAGTACCCTAACGTGCAAGTACCCCAACGTGCAAGGACTCCAACGTGGCCCGGGCTGCGAGGGCCCTTTATAGCTGCTCGCAGCTCTAGTTAGGGCCCGAGCAGCGACCGCTGCGAGGTTCCTATTGTTTTTGTAAAAATTATTATTATTATTAGGGCCCGAGCAGCGACCGCTGCGAGGTCCCTATTGTTTTTATAAAAATTATTATTATTATTATTATTATTATTTTATTATTATTATTATTAGGGCCCGAGCAGCGACCGCTGCGAGGTCCCTATTGTTTTTGTAAAAATTATTATTATTATTATTATTATTATTATTATTATTATTATTATTATTATTATTCTTCTTCTTCTTTATTCTCCGCAAACGATCGCGATTTTGGGTACCTAAACATTCACGAAAACTCACCGAACTTTGCACACTCCTCAGGCCCGGCGAAAAATTTGATATTATTAAGTCGTCATAACAATGAGACTCGATAGCGCCCCCTAGCGTAGAAAAATAAATACCAAGCCCGGCACGTTTGAGCTAGAGCAACAAAAATTGGCAGGCACGTGTAGCACCCCGAGACGCACAAAAAAGTTTATTGGGACCATGTAGCTAAAATGTACAGGAAGTGAGCTATGAATTTTTTTATGTCCAATTTTGGCCTATTTTGGCACATTCACTGTGGTCATGCTTTTTCCCCCTTTGCAAACATTTTTCATCCAATTGACTTCAAACTTGGCATTTATCATCTCAAGACCTGAGAGAACAACTGGGCAAAACATCTTGCCTTTTCGAAATACTATATGACGGGGGCGGGGCATCAAATATTGCCTTTAAAATTTCATTTGTCCAGAAAGAGCAAATGCTTAATAACTGCCATGTTCAAGCTCCAAAAAATCTCAAACTTCTCAGGCAACGTAATAGTCACGGCCTGAAAACATCTATATGATAAAATTCAGTTATACATATAGCGCCACCTAGTGGTTACAATAAATGTCATACTTTACGTTTTTAGCTACTGTGCTGAGCTTGTTGAAGGGATCCATTTGAAAATTGGTCAGAAAAGCCTTAAGATGTTGATCATGCCCCACACCGAATATTGTAACTTTTCGCCAAAGGGCGTTGCCGCTACGGTGACGCAAAGTCTGAAGATTTTTCGTGAAAATAAAAGCTGCATTAACTTGACCGAGATGATCCTATCTTCTCAAAATTTCACACATTTGATGAGAGTCCAGCCCTAAAGACATCTACTGACTTATATTTCATCTAACTGATAGCGCCACCTAGTGGCAATTTTTTTTCTTACGAATTTTCTTCTACGTTTTTCTCCAAACACGTTAACTGGACCTACCTCATATTTGCTCAGATGAGGGTTTCGGCCTTCATGATGTCACAACACGAAGTTTGTGAGTTTTCGCGAATTGCTGTGGGTGTGGCTAAGCGCTGTTCGCCAAGAAAATAACGCCAGTTTTGAGGGTCTACACATGCACAGAAACTCATGAAACTTGGCACACACATCTGGCCTGGTAAAATTAGCAATATTTTATTGTTGATTGTGCTATTTTTACAAAAATGACTCAATAGCGCCCCCTAGAAGTTTTTAACGAAGCAGCCCCAGTTGTACGTTTAAGCAAGAACGACGAATATTTTTAGGTGTATGAGGGAGCCCAAGACCTACAAAAAAGTCTCTTGGACCCATATGCTAAAATGAACAGGAAGTGAGCTACGAATTTTTGAATGTCCCATTTTTGACAATTTTTGCACATTCACAGGGGGCAGACTTTTGCCCACTTCTCCTATACGTTTCATCTGACTGAGTTAAGACTTGACCTGGACCATGTCAAGTCCTGAGCCAACGACAGGGGGAAAAATCTTGACCTTTCGAAATACTATATGATGAAGGCGGGGCATCAAAATTTGTGTTTCGCACTGAAAAAGGATATGCTTAATAACTCCCCGGTACATGCTCCAAAAAATCCCAAACTTGACATGTATGTTTATCGTCAAGGCCTGAAGCAATCTCTATGACAACATTCAGTTATATATGCAGCGCCACCTAGCCCTTGAGGCATAAAAAAAAAATACCCCACATACGGTATTTTGTACAAAAAATGTCAACTCATTCTGAGTGTGATAACTAAGTCATTTATGAATATTCTTTTAGTTTCCACCACTCAAAATGTTCACTGGCATCAGACTTATCCAAACATATATATATTTTTATTTATTTTTGATAGCCTCTGTGGACATTAAAAGCAATATCGTGAATGAAGGATATGCTTAATAACTCCACGGTACATGCTCCAAAAAAAATCCCACACTTGACATGTATGCTTATAATCAAGGCCTGAAGGTATCTCGATGACAACATTCAGTTATAAATACAGCGCCACCTAGCCCTTGAGGCTTATATAAAAAAAAAAAACCCACATACGGTATTTTGTACAAAAAAATTTAAACTCATTCTAAGTGTGATGACTAAGTCATTTCTGAATATTCTTTTAGTTTCCACCACTCAAATTGTTCACTGGCTTCACACCGATCCAAACGTATGTACGTTTCCATTTTGTTTTATTCATTTTTGATTGCCCCTTTGGACAATAAAAGTAACATTGTGCAATGAGTACAACGAGCGATGATGTATATATACACTTTTACAAAAAATATCAATCAGGGCAACTCATTGCCTAAAAATAAAAAAGGACGCTGATTTTTGCAGGTCTTAACAATCACCAAAACCCGTTGAGCTTGACACACACTGGCAAAAAAAATATTCTACATGTAAACGTTTATTATGCCATTTTCAAAGAAATTTTGCTTCCAATATGCCAGTACCCCAACGTGCCAGTACCCCAACGTGCCAGTACCCTAACGTGCAAGTACCCCAACGTGCAAGGACTCCAACGTGGCCCGGGCTGCGAGGGCCCTTTATAGCTGCTCGCAGCTCTAGTTATTATTATTCTTTATTCTCCGCAAACGATCGCGATTTTGGGTACCTAAACATTCACGAAAACTCACCGAACTTTGCACACTCCTCAGGCCCTGCGAAAAATTTGATATTATTAAGTCGTCATAACAATGCGACTCGATAGCGCCCCCTAGCGTAGAAAAATAAAAACCAAGCCCGGCACGTTTGAGCTAGAGCAACAAAAATTGGCAGGCACGTGTAGCACCCCGAGACGCACAAAAACGTCTATTGGGACCATGTAGCTAAAATGTACAGGAAGTGAGCTATGAATTTTTTTATGTCCAATTTTGGCCTATTTTGGCACATTCACTGTGGTCATGCTTTTTCCCCCTTTGCAAACATTTTTCATCCAATTGACTTCAAACTTGGCATTTATCATCTCAAGACCTGAGAGAACAAATGGGCAAAACATCTTGCCTTTTTGAAATACTATATGACGGGGGCGGGGCATCAAATATTGCCTTTAAAATTTCATTTGTCCAGAAAGAGCAAATGCTTAATAACTCCCATGTTCAAGCTCCAAAAAATCTCAAACTTATCAGGCAACTTAATAGTCAAGGCCTGAAAACATCTATATGATAAAATTCAGTTATCCATGTAGCGCCACCTAGTGGTAACAATAATTGTCATACTTTACGTTTTTAGCTACTGTGCTGAGCTCGTTGAAGGGATCCAGTTGAAAATTGGTCAGAAAAGCCTTAAGATGTTGATCATGCCCCACACCGAATATTGTAACTTTTCGCCAAAGGGCGTGGCCGCTACGGTGACGCAAAGTCTGAAGATTTTTCGTGAAAATAAAAGCTGCATTAACTTGACCGAGATGATCCTATCTTCTCAAAATTTCACACATTTGATGAGAGTCCAGCCCTAAAGACATCTACTGACTTATATTTCATCTAACTGATAGCGCCACCTAGTGGCAATTTTTTTTCTTACGAATTTTCTTCTACGTTTTTCTCCAAACACGTTAACTGGACCTACCTCATATTTGCTCAGATGAGGGTTTCGGCCTTCATGATGTCACAACACGAAGTTTGTGAGTTTTCGCGAATTGCTGTGGGTGTGGCTAAGCGCTGTTCGCCAAGAAAACAACGCCAGTTTTGAGGGTCTAAACATGCACAGAAACTCATGAAACTTGGCACACACATCTGGCCTGGTAAAATGAGCCATATTTTATTGTTGATTGTGCTATTTTTACAAAAATGACTCAATAGCGCCCCCTAGAAGTTTTTAACAAAGCAGCCCCGGTTGTACGTTTAAGCAAGAACGACGAATATTTTTAGGTGTATGAGGGAGCCCAAGTCCTACAAAAAAGTCTCTTGGACCCATATGCTAAAATGAACAGGAAGTGAGCTACGAATTTTTGAATGTCCCATTTTTGACAATTTTTGCACATTCACAGGGGGCAGACTTTTGCCCACCTCTCCTACACGTTTCATCTGACTGAGTTAAGACTTGACCTGGACCATGTCAAGACCTGAGCCAACGACAGGGGGAAAAATCTTGACCTTTCGAAATACTATATGATGAAGGCGGGGCATCAAAATTTGTGTTTCGCACTGAAAAAGGATATGCTTAATAACTCCCCGGTACATGCTCCAAAAAATCCCAAACTTGACATGTATGTTTATCGTCAAGGCCTGAAGCTATCTCTATGACAACATTCAGTTATATATGCAGCGCCACCTAGCCCTTGAGGCATAAAATAAAAATACCCCACATACGGTATTTTGTAAAAAAAATGTAAACTCATTCTAAGTGTGATAACTAAGTCATTTATGAATATTCTTTTAGTTTCCACCACTCAAAATGTTCACTGGCATCAGACTTATCCAAACATATATATATTTTTATTTATTTTTGATAGCCTCTATGGACATTAAAAGCAATATCGTGAATGAAGGATATGCTTAATAACTCCACGGTACATGCTCCAAAAAAAATCCCACACTTGACATGTATGCTTATAATCAAGGCCTGAAGGTATCTCGATGACAACATTCAGTTATAAATACAGCGCCACCTAGCCTTTTCGGCTTATGTAAAAAAAAAAGCCCCACATACGGTATTTTGTACAAAAAAATGTAAACTCATTCTAAGTGTGATGACTAAGTCATTTATGAATATTCTTTTAGTTTCCACCACTCAAATTGTTCACTGGCTTCACACCGATCCAAACGGTATGTACGTTTCCATTTTGTTTTATTCATTTTTGATTGCCCCTTTGGACAATAAAAGTAACATTGTGCAATGAGTACAACGAGCGATGATGTATATATACACTTTTACAAAAAATACCAATCAGGGCAACTCATTGCCTAAAAATAAAAAAGGACGCTGATTTTTGCAGGTCTTAACAATCACCAAAACCCGTTGAGCTTGACACACACTGGCAAAAAAAATATTCTACATGTAAACGTTTATTATGCCATTTTCAAAGAAATTTTGCTTCCAATATGCCAGTACCCCAACGTGCCAGTACCCCAACGTGCCAGTACCCTAACGTGCAAGTACCCCAACGTGCAAGGACTCCAACGTGGCCCGGGCTGCGAGGGCCCTTTATAGCTGCTCGCAGCTCTAGTTATTCTTCTTCTTCTTCTTCTTCTTCTTTCTTCTCCGCAAACGATCGCGATTTTGGGTACCTAAACATTCACGAAAACTCACCGAACTTTGCACACTCCTCAGGCCCGGCGAAAAATTTGATATTATTAAGTCGTCATAACAATGCGACTCGATAGCGCCCCCTAGCGTAGAAAAATAAAAACCAAGCCCGGCACGTTTGAGCTAGAGCATCAAAAATTGGCAGGCACGTGTAGCACCCCGAGACGCACAAAAAAGTCTATTGGGACCATGTAGCTAAAATGTACAGGAAGTGAGCTATGAATTTTTTTATGTCCAATTTTGGCCTATTTTGGCACATTCACTGTGGTCATGCTTTTTCCGCCTTTGCAAACATTTTTCATCCAATTGACTTCAAACTTGGCATTTATCATCTCAAGACCTGAGAGAAAAACTGGGCAAAACATCTTGCCTTTTTGAAATACTATATGACGGGGGCGGGGCATCAAATATTGCCTTTAAATTTTCATTTGTCCAGAAAGAGCAAATGCTTAATAACTCCCATGTTCAAGCTCCAAAAAATCTCAAACTTCTCAGGCAACGTAATAGTCACGGCCTGAAAACATCTATATGATAAAATTCAGTTATACATATAGCGCCACCTAGTGGTTACAATAAATGTCATACTTTACGTTTTTAGCTACTGTGCTGAGCTTGTTGAAGGGATCCATTTGAAAATTGGTCAGAAAAGGCTTAAGATGTTGATCATGCCCCACACCGAATATTGTAACTTTTCGCCAAAGGGCGTGGCCGCTACGGTGACGCAAAGTCTGAAGATTTTTCGTGAAAATAAAAGCTGCATTAACTTGACCGAGATGATCCTATCTTCTCAAAATTTCACACATTTGATGAGAGTCCAGCCCTAAAGACATCTACTGACTTATATTTCATCTAACTGATAGCGCCACCTAGTGGCAATTTTTTTTATTACGAATTTTCTTCTACGTTTTTCTCCAAACACGTTAACTGGACCTACCTCATATTTGCTCAGATGAGGGTTTCGGCCTTCATGATGTCACAACACGAAGTTTGTGAGTTTTCGCGAATTGCTGTGGGTGTGGCTAAGCGCTGTTCGCCAAGAAAACAACGCCAGTTTTGAGGGTCTAAACATGCACAGAAACTCATGAAACTTGGCACACACATCTGGCCTGGTAAAATGAGCAATACTTTATTGTTGATTGTGCTATTTTTACAAAAATGACTCAATAGCGCCCCCTAGAAGTTTTTAACGAAGCAGCCCCGGTTGTACGTTTAAGCAAGAACGACGAATATTTTTAGGTGTATGAGGGAGCCCAAGACCTACAAAAAAGTCTCTTGGACCCATATGCTAAAATGAACAGGAAGTGAGCTACGAATTTTTGAATGTCCCATTTTTGACAATTTTTGCACATTCACAGGGGGCAGACTTTTGCCCACTTCTCCTACACGTTTCATCTGACTGAGTTAAGACTTGACCTGGACCATGTCAAGACCTGAGCCAACGACAGGGGGAAAAATCTTGACCTTTCGAAATACTATATGATGAAGGCGGGGCATCAAAATTTGTGTTTCGCACTGAAAAAGGATATGCTTAATAACTCCCCGGTACATGCTCCAAAAAATCCCAAACTTGACATGTATGTTTATCGTCAAGGCCTGAAGCTATCTCTATGACAACATTCAGTTATATATGCAGCGCCACCTAGCCCTTGAGGCATAAAAAAAAAATACCCCACATACGGTATTTTGTACAAAAAATGTAAACTCATTCTAAGTGTGATAACTAAGTCATTTATGAATATTCTTTTAGTTTCCACCACTCAAAATGTTCACTGGCATCAGACTTATCCAAACATATATATTTTTTTATTTATTTTTGATAGCCTCTGTGGACATTAAAAGCAATATCGTGAATGAAGGATATGCTTAATAACTCCACGGTACATGCTCCCAAAAAAATCCCACACTTTACATGTATGCTTATAATCAAGGCCTGAAGGTATCTCGATGACAACATTCAGTTATAAATACAGCGCCACCTAGCCCTTGAGGCTTATATAAAAAAAAAAACCCACATACGGTATTTTGTACAAAAAAATGTAAACTCATTCTAAGTGTGATGACTAAGTGATTTCTGAATATTCTTTTAGTTTCCACCACTCAAATTGTTCACTGGCTTCACACCGATCCAAACGTATGTACGTTTCCATTTTGTTTTATTCATTTTTGATTGCCACTTTGGACAATAAAAGTAACATTGTGCAATGAGTACAACGAGCGATGATGTGTATATATACACTTTTACAAAAAATACCAATCAGGGCAACTCATTGCCTAAAAATAAAAAAGGACGCTGATTTTTGCAGGTCTTAACAATCACCAAAACCCGTTGAGCTTGACACACACTGGCAAAAAAAATATTCTACATGTAAACGTTTATTATGCCATTTTCAAAGAAATTTTGCTTCCAATATGCCAGTACCCCAATGTGCCAGTACCCCAACGTGCAAGTACCCCAACGTGCAAGGACTCCAACGTGGCCCGGGCTGCGAGGGCCCTTTATAGCTGCTCGCAGCTCTAGTTAGGGCCCGAGCAGCGACCGCTGCGAGGTTCCTATTGTTTTTGTAAAAATTATTATTATTATTAGGGCCCGAGCAGCGACCGCTGCGAGGTCCCTATTGTTTTTATAAAAATTATTATTATTATTATTATTATTATTATTATTATTATTATTATTATTATTATTATTATTCTTTATTCTCCGCAAACGATCGCGATTTTGGGTACCTAAACATTCACGAAAACTCACCGAACTTTGCACACTCCTCAGGCCCTGCGAAAAATTTGATATTATTAAGTCGTCATAACAATGCGACTCGATAGCGCCCCCTAGCGTAGAAAAATAAAAACCAAGCCCGGCACGTTTGAGCTAGAGCAACAAAAATTGGCAGGCACGTGTAGCACCCCGAGACGCACAAAAACGTCTATTGGGACCATGTAGCTAAAATGTACAGGAAGTGAGCTATGAATTTTTTTATGTCCAATTTTGGCCTATTTTGGCACATTCACTGTGGTCATGCTTTTTCCCCCTTTGCAAACATTTTTCATCCAATTGACTTCAAACTTGGCATTTATCATCTCAAGACCTGAGAGAACAAATGGGCAAAACATCTTGCCTTTTTGAAATACTATATGACGGGGGCGGGGCATCAAATATTGCCTTTAAAATTTCATTTGTCCAGAAAGAGCAAATGCTTAATAACTCCCATGTTCAAGCTCCAAAAAATCTCAAACTTATCAGGCAACTTAATAGTCACGGCCTGAAAACATCTATATGATAAAATTCAGTTATCCATGTAGCGCCACCTAGTGGTAACAATAATTGTCATACTTTACGTTTTTAGCTACTGTGCTGAGCTCGTTGAAGGGATCCAGTTGAAAATTGGTCAGAAAAGCCTTAAGATGTTGATCATGCCCCACACCGAATATTGTAACTTTTCGCCAAAGGGCGTGGCCGCTACGGTGCCGTAAAGTCTGAAGATTTCTCGTGACAACAAAAGCTGCATTAACTTGACCGAGATGATGCTATCTTCTCAAAATTTTACACAATTGATGAGAGTCCAGCCCTAAAGACATCTACAAACTTATATTTCATCTTACTGATAGCGCCACCTACTGGCAATTTTTTTTCTTACGATTTTTCTTCAATGTTTTTCTCCAACCATGTTAACTGGACCTACCTCATATTTGCTCAGATGAGGGTGTCGGCCTTCATGCTGTCACAACACGAAGTTTGTGAGTTTTCGCGAGTCGCTGTGGGCGTGGCTAAGCACTGTTCGCCAAGAAAACAACGCCAGTTTTGAGGGTCTAAACATGCGCAGAAACTCATGAAACTTGGCACACACATCTGGCCTGGTAAAATGAACAATATTTTATTGTTGATTGTGCTATTTTTACAAAAATGACTCAATAGCGCCCCCTAGAAATTTTTAACGAAGCAGCCCCGATTGTACGTTTAAGCAAGATCTACGAAAATTTTTACGTGTATGAGGGAGCCAAAGACCTACAAAAAAGACTCTTGGACCCATATGCTAAAATGAACAGGAAGTGAGCTACGAATTTTTGAATGTCCCATTTTTTACGATTTTTGCACATTTTCAGAGGGCATACTTTTGCCCACTTCTCCTACACGTTTTATCCGACTGACTTATGACTTGACCTGGACCATGCCAAGACCTGAGCCAACAACAGACGGAAAAATCTTGACTTTTGGAAATACTATATGATGAGGGCGGGGCATCAAAATTTGTGTTTCGCACTGAAAAAGGATATGCTTAATAACTCCCCGATACATGCTCCAAAAAATCCCAAACTTGACATGTATGTTTATCGTCAAGGCCTGAAGGTATCTCTATGACAACATTCAGTTATATATGCAGCGCCACCTAGCCCTTGAGGCATGAAAAAAAAATACCCCACTTACGGTATTTTGTACAAAAAATGTAAACTCATTCTAAGTGTGATAACTAAGTCATTTATGAATATTCTTTTAGTTTCCACCACTCAAATTGTTCACTGGCTTCACACCGATCCAAACGTATGTACGTTTCCATTTTGTTTTATTCATTTTTGATTGCCCCTTTGGACAATAAAAGTAACATTGTGCAATGAGTACAACGAGCGATGATGTGTATATACACTTTTACAAAAAAATACCAATCAGGGCAACTCATTGCCTAAAAATAAAAAAGGACGCTGATTTTTGCAGGTCTTAACAATCACCAAAACCCGTTGAGCTTGACACACACACTGGCAAAAAAATATTCTACATGTAAACGTTTATTATGCCATTTTCAAAGAAATTTTGCTTCCAATATGCCAGTACCCCAACGTGCCAGTACCCCAACGTGCAAGTACCCCAACGTGCAAGGACCCCAACGTGGCCCGGGCTGCGAGGGCCCTTTATAGCTGCTTGCAGCTCTAGTTATTCTTCTTCTTCTTCTTCTTCTTCTTCTCCGTAAACGATCGCATTTTTGAGTACCTAAACATTCACGAAAACTCACCAAACTTTGCACACTCCTCAGGCCCGGCGAAAAATTTGATATTATGAAGTCGTCATAACAACGCGACTCTATAGCGCCCCCTAGCGTAGAAAAATAAAAACCAAGCCCGGCATGTTTGAGCTAGAGCAACGAAAATTGGCAGGCACGTGTAGCACCCCGAGACGCACAAAAAAAGTCTATTGGGACCATGTAGCTAAAATGTACAGGAAATGACCTATGAATTTTTTTATGTCCAATTTTGGCCTATTTTGGCACATTCACTGTGGTCATGCTTTTTCCCCCTCTGCAAACATTTTTCATCCAATTCACATCAAACTTGGCATTTATCATCTCAAGACCTGAGAGAACAACTGGGCAAAACATCTTGCCTTTTTGAAATACTATATGACGGGGGCGGGGCATCAAATATTGCCTTTAAAATTTCATTTGTCCAGAAAGAGCAAATGCTTAATAACTCCCATGTTCAAGCTCCAAAAAATCTCAAACTTCTCAGGCAACGTAATAGTCACGGCCTGAAAACATCTATATGATAAAATTCAGTTATACATATAGCGCCACCTAGTGGTTACAATAAATGTCATACCTTACGTTTTTAGCTACTGTGCTGAGCTTGTTGAAGGGATCCATTTGAAAATTGGTCAGAAAAGCCTTAAGATGTTGATCATGCCCCACACCAAATATTGTAACTTTTCGCCAAAGGGCGTGGCCGCTACGGTGACGCAAAGTCTGAAGATTTTTCGTGACAATAAAAGCTGCATTAACCTGACCGAGATGATCCTATCTTCTCAAAATTTCACACATTTGATGAGAGTCCAGCTCTAAAGACATCTACTAACTTAAATTTCATCTAACTGATAGCGCCACCTCGTGGCACTTTTTTTTCTTACGAATTTTCTTCTACGTTTTTCTCCAAACACGTTAACTGGACCTACCTCATATTTGCTCAGATGAGGGTTTCGGCCTTCATGATGTCACAACACGAAGTTTGTGAGTTTTCGCGAATTGCTGTGGGCGTGGCTAAGCGCTGTTCGCCAAGAAAACAACGCCAGTTTTGAGGGTCTAAACATGCACAGAAACTCCTGAAACTTGGCACACACATCTGGCCTGGTAAAATGAGCAATATTTTATTGTTGATTGTGCTATTTTTAAAAAAATGACTCAATAGCGCCCCCTCGAAATTTTTAACGAAGCAGCCCCGGTTGTACGTTTAAGCAAGAACGACGAATATTTTTAGGTGTATGAGGGAGCTCAAGACCTACAAAAAAGTCTCTTGTACCCATATGCTAAAATGAACAGGAAGTGAGCTACGAATTTTTGAATGTCCCATTTTTGACGATTTTTGCACATTCACAGGGGGCAGACTTTTGCCCACTTCTCCTACACGTTTCATCCGACTGAGTTAAGACTTGGCCTGGACCATGTCAAGACCTGAGCCAACGACAGGGGGAAAAATTTTGACTTTTCGAAATACTATATGATGAGGGCGGGGCATCAAAATGTGTGTTTCGCAATGAAAAAGGATATGCTTGATAACTCCCCGGTACATGCTCCAAAAAATCCCAAACTTGACATGTATGTTTATCGTCAAGGCCTGAAGTTATCTCTATGACAACATTCAGTTATATATGCAGCGCCACCTAGCCCTTGAGGCATGAAAAAAAAATACCCCACATACGGTATTTTGTACAAAAAATGTAAACTCATTCTAAGTGTGATAACTAAGTCATTTATGAATATTCTTTTAGTTTCCACCACTCAAAATGTTCACTGGCATCAGACTTATCCAAACATATATATATTTTTATTTATTTTTGATAGCCTCTATGGACATTAAAAGCAATATTGTGAATGAAGGATATGCTTAATAACTCCACGGTACATGCTCCAAAAAAAATCCCACACTTGACATGTATGCTTATAATCAAGGCCTGAAGGTATCTCTATGACAACATTCAGTTATAAATACAGCGCCACCTAGCCCTTGAGGCTTATATATAAAAAAAAAAAAATACCCCACATACGGTATTTTGTACAAAAAATGTACACTCATTCTAAGTGTGATAACTAAGTCATTTATGAATATTCTTTTAGTTTCCACCACTCAAATTGTTCACTGGCTTCACACCGATCCAAACGTATGTACGTTTCCATTTTGTTTTATTCATTTTTGATTGCCCCTTTGGACAATAAAAGTAACATTGTGCAATGAGTACAACGAGCGATGATGTGTATATACACTTTTACAAAAAAATACCAATCAGGGCAACTCATTGCCTAAAAATAAAAAAGGACGCTGATTTTTGCAGGTCTTAACAATCACCAAAACCCGTTGAGCTTGACACACACACTGGCAAAAAAATATTCTACATGTAAACGTTTATTATGCCATTTTCAAAGAAATGTTGCTTCCAATATGCCAGTACCCCAACGTGCCAGTACCCCAACGTGCAAGTACCCCAACGTGCAAGGACCCCAACGTGGCCCGGGCTGCGAGGGCCTTTTATAGCTGCTTGCAGCTCTAGTTATTCTTTTTCTTTGTTATTATTCTTTTCCGCAAACAATCACATTTTTGAGACACTAAACGTGAACGAAAACTCACCAAACTTTACACACACGTCAGGCCTGGCGAAAAATTTGATATTTTAATGTCGCCATAGGTGATAACAGAAAAATGGCTCCATAGCGCCACCTACATAGGTTAAACGGATCCCTGACCCGCTACGATTGTCCGACGGCTATGAAAATTGTGTGGCACCTGTCGCACATCCCGATGAACAAAAACCTCTTTGAGGTGTGTACCCTAAAATAGACAGAAAGTGAGGTATGATCATCTGAATGTCCAATTTTGGCCCAGTTTTGCACATTTACATGGATCATACTATTGCCCGCTTCTCCTACACGGTTAACCCGATTGACTTCAAACTTGGGCTGTACCATCTCAACACCTGGGACAACATCATGGTAAAAAATCCAAAACTTTTGACCTACTATATGACGGGGGTGAGGCATCAAATTTAGAGTTTCAAAACTCTTACTA
Organism: Festucalex cinctus; assembly: GCF_051991245.1. Lineage (NCBI taxonomy): Eukaryota > Metazoa > Chordata > Actinopteri > Syngnathiformes > Syngnathidae > Festucalex > Festucalex cinctus. Next base: position 2,078,258 of record NC_135430.1, on the reverse strand, counting down.
AACGTAGTATTGCCGGTTGTACGTTTAACCTAGAGCTACGAAAATTGGTACACATATGTAACAGACTATGATCTACAAAAAAAGTCTGTTGGTGCCATATGCTAAACCCAACAGGAAGTCCGCCAGAGGCGGGGCATCAAATTTTGCGTTTCAAAATTCTTACTTAAAGAAGCATTTCCGGCTGTACGTTTCACCTAGAGTTACCAAAATTTGAAGACATATGTAACAGCCCACAAGGTACAAAAAAACTCTTTTTGAACCATATGCTAAACCTAACAGGAAGTCCGCCATTTTGATTTAATTTGGAACGTGTTGCCATTTTTTTGGCCGTTTCATAGGGGTCTTATTTTAACGAACTCCTCCTACAGAGTTTATCCCATCATCTTCAAACTTGGTGGGATTCATCTTAAGATGTTGAAGATGAAAAGTTATTGAAAGCTTTTTATTTCGTCGCACACTGTTGCCGTGGCATGCACTTGTTTGCAAAGGAAAAAAATTCTTCTTAAGGAAGAATTCCCAGTTGTACGAAGCAGCTAGAGCTACGAAAATTTGTAGACATGTAACAGCCCACAATGTACAAAAAAGTCTCTTGGTGCTATGTGCTAAACCCAACAGGAAGTCCCCCAGGGGCCGAGCATCACATTTTGAGCTAAAAAACTCCTCTTTAACGAAGCATTCCCGGTTGTACGTTTCACCTAGCGCTATGATAATTTGCAGGCATACATAAGAGCCCACGATGTACAAAAAAGTCTCTTGGAACCATGTGCTAAACCAAACAGGAAGTCCGCCATTTTGATTTATGATGGGATTTGTTGCCATTTTTTGTGGCCTTTTTCAGGGGTCATATTTTAACGAACCCCTCCTACGAAATTTATCCGACTGTCTTCAAACTTGGTGTGTTTCATCTTAAGATGTTTAAGATGCAAAGTAATCTAAAGTTTTTCATTTTGTCACACGCTGTTGCCATAGCAATGCATTGTTTGCCAAGTGCCGCTTTTTTTTTGTTTATCTATACATGTGTGAAAACTCATGAAACTTTGCAAACACATCAGACTTGTCATGAACATGAATTTTTAGAGATTTATTGTGCAATTTGTAATAAATGGCTCAATAGCGCCCTCTAGACATTTTTATGAAGTATTTCCGATTATATGATTCAGCTAGATGTGTGAATATTGGGAAGCATACCTATCAGCCTAATACCTAAAAAAGTTTCTATATCCATGTGCCAAACCATTTTGATTTTATTTTGTTAATTGTGCATCATTTTTGGCCTTACCATGAAACTTTTCAAACACAAAGCATGGCAATTTAGACGGTTTCCTATGAAACAATACCCCAACATGCCAGTACCCCGACGTGCAAGTACCCCAACGTGGCCCGGGTTGTGAGGGCCCTTTATAGCTGCTCGCAGCTCTCGTTGTTCTTCTTTTTCTTTTTTTATTATTCTTTTCCGCAAACAATCATATTTTTGAGACACTAAACGTGAACAAAAACTCACCAAACTTTACACGCAGATCGGGCCTGGCGAAAATTTTGATATTTTAAAGTCGCCATTCATGATAACAGAAAAATGGCTCTGTAGCGCCACCCTCATAGGTTAAACGGATCCCTGTCCCGCTACGATTGTCCTACGGCTATGAAAATTGTGTGGCACCTTTAGCATATCTAGATGAACAAAAACCTCTTTGATATGTGTACCCTAAAATAGACAGGAAGTCAGGTATGACTATTTAAAAGTCAAATTTTGGCCCATTTTTGCACATTTACAGGGGTCATACTTTTGCCCGCTTCTCCTACACGGTTAACCCGATTGACTTCAAACTTGGGATGTACAATCTCAACACCTGGGACAACACCATGGTAAAAAAAGTTTTTGACATACTATATGAGGGCGGCGGGGCATCAAATTTAGAGTTTCAAAGTTCTTAATGAGTGCAACCACCACACACGACACTGTCCCTCGAGGATTATCACGACCATAACGCCGAGAACAGTCCACTCCATAAGCGCCATCCATCCAGCTCACCAGCGCAGACTGTCCAGCAGCGACAACTTCTCCTCCGTGCAGAGGGGCTGTGAAAAATGCTGTCTGTCTCCTGGTGCAAAAGACACAAGCCACCCACAGGTGCCCGGTGGGGAAGTCGGATGGCCCCGACACTCGCCCAACAGAAACCGTGCCAGTGCAGGCATGCCGCTGAATGGGCGCAGCCGCCGGGCACCGACACCGTCCCGCGAGGAATATCACGGCCAAACCGCCGAGAACAGTCCAGTCCAAATCGGGTCCACACAAAAGACGAAACGCCACATGACAAAAAGAAAGACAAAGACAGCCAAGAAAAGAGAGTCGCCAGACACACCAGCGCACACCATCATGTCGAGGCAAAAAATAAATAAATAATGTATTCACATAAAATAAGTTTAATTAGGTTAAATAATGTGAACGTAAGTTCATCTGAAAATGACATCACATTTGCTCAGGGTTCAGGTAACGACCAATCACAGGTCAGTCTGCGAACAGCACATGACCAAACAGAAAACAGGTGAGCCGTGATTTGTCGTTACCTGAACAAATGTTATTTTCAGTCAACAGGTAGTGGCAGAATGGCCGCAAATTAGAGATAGATAAAAATAACTATCACAATATCGATATTGCAGTGTTCAACAATTATATCGCATACGCTTATCTGTTACTCCTGCACTACTCCTTTATTTTGTCCCACTGCTCCCTGTTTGTCATTTGCCTTATATGATTGCATAAACCACCTCCGTGAGTCATCACCTTATCGTGGTGGAGCGGTTTGCGTGTCCCGATGATCCTAGGAGCTATGTTGTCTGGGGCTTTATGCCCCTTTTTTTTTTTTTCTTCTAAAAGAGCTCAGAATTGTTAATTCGGTAGTCTTACCGATTCAACGTCTTATCATCATTGCTCTTTTTTTTTTTCTTTTTTTTTTTCTGCCCCTGGCAGAGTCACCCATGGCAAAAAAGTCCTAGGTGAGGGACCAGACAAAGCACGGCTCAAAAGACCCCTTATGATGATGACTACAAATAGATCACATTTTCTCTTGCCCGGACGTGGGTCACCGGGGGCTCCCTTCTGGAGGCGGGGCTCGAAGGCGAGCGTCTGGTGGCCGGGCCTGCACCCATGGGTCCGGCCGGGCACAGCCCGAAAAAGCAACGTGAGTCCCCCTCCTCATGGGCTCACCACTTATGAGCCAAAAGGGGTCGGGTGCGCAGTAAGCTGGGCGGCAGCCAAAGGCGGGGGCCTTGTCGGTCCGACCCCGGGCTACTGAAGCTAGCTCTGGGAACATGGAATCTCACCTCTCTGGCAGGGAAGGAGCCCGAGCTGGTGTGTGAGGCTGAGAAGTTCCGACTAGATATAGTCGGGCGCACCTCCACACACAATCCTCTTGAGAGGGGTTGGACTCTCTTCCACTCTGGAGTTGCCCACGGTGAGAGGTGCAGAGCAGTCTTGGGCATACTTTTTGCCCCCCGACTTGGCGCCTGTGCGTTGGGGTTTACCCCGGTGGACGAGAGGGTAGCCTCCCTTCTCCTTCGGGTGGTGGGGGGACGGGTCCAGACTGTTGTCTGTGCTTTCGCAACGAACAGCACCTCAGAGTACCCACCCTTTTTGGAGTCCTTGGAGGGTGTGCTGGAGAGCACTCCCTCTGGGGACTCCTTCGTTCTGCTGGGGGACTTCAATGCTCATGTGGGCAATCACATTGAGACCTGGAGGGGCGTGGTTGGGAGGAACGCACCCCACCACCCCTATCAGAACCCAAGCGGTGTTCTGTTATTAGACTTCTGTGCTCGTCACGGACTGTCCATAACGAACACCATGTTTAAACAAAAGGGTGTCCACATGTGCACTTGGCACCAGGACACCCTAGGCCGCAGTTCGATGATCGACTTTGTTGTCGTGTCATCAGATTTGCGGTCGTATGTGTTGGACACTCTGGTGAAGAGAGGGGCGGAGCTGTCAACTAATCACCACCTGGTGGTGTGTTGGCTCTGATGGCGGGGGAAGATGCTGGTCTGACCTGGCAGACCCGAAAGTGTTGTGAGGGTCTGATGGGAATGTCTGGCAGAATCCCCTGTCAGAAAGAGTCTCAACACTCACCTCCGGCAGAGCTTCTCCCTTGTCCCGGGGGAGGTGGGAGACATTTGGCGCTTTTCCACCGTATCGATTCCACACTGAAGCGGCAATTTTTCTGTTGTTTCTGATGTTAGTGTTTTCACGGGACACGGGCATCACATTTTGCGTTTGTAAATTATTACGTAATGAAGCATTCCCGGTTGTGTGTTTCAGCTAAAACGACAAAAATTTGTTTGCATATGTAACAGCCCATGGTGCACAAAATTGTCTTTTGGTGCCATATGGTAAACCTAAAAGGAAGTCCGCCATTTTCATTTACTTTTTTGCCTTTTTTGTGGGCTGTTTCATAGGGGTCATATTTTAACCAACTCCTCTTACAAAATGTATCCGATCGTCTTCAAACATGGTGTGTTTCCTCTTAAGATGTTGAAGATGAAAAGTTATTGAAAGCTTTTTTTTCCATCGCACGCCGTTGCTGTAGCAATGCATAGCTTGCAAATAAAATTGCTGCTTTTGTGAGAGTCTAAACATGTGCGAAAACTCACGAAAGTTTGGCATATGTAACAGCCCACGACGCACAAAAAAACTCTTTAGGTGCCATATGCTTAACCCAAAAGGAAGTCCGCCAGAGGCGGAGCATCACATTTTGAGTTCCAAAATTCCTCTTTAATGATGCATTCCCGGTTGTTGGTTTCACCCAGAGCTACAAAAATTTGCATATGTAGCAGTCCTCAAAATACAAAACAGTCTCTTGGAGCCATATGCTAAACCTAACAGGAAGTCCGCTATTTTGATTTACTTTGGGATTTGTAGCCATTTTTGGGGCCTTTTATAGGGGTCATATTTTAACGAATACCTACTACAAAATGTATCCAAACGTCTTTAAACTTGATGTTTCATTTTAAGATGTTTCAGATGAAAAGTTATCAAAAGCTTATTTTGTCGCACATCTTTGCTGTAGCAATGCATTGTTTACAAAGAAAAGTGCTGACTAAATGACTTGTTGCAATTTGTCTGTGCTTGCCACAGGTTTGAAACGCTTGACGCTGCCAGAAACAAAGTACGAGTGAAAGCCTGCTACGTGATGATAGCGGCCACAATAGGCGGCTGCTTATTGATGGTCGTCTTGGGCAAACGCGTGAGTGCTTTGTTTGTGTGTATTTCCACAATGAATTCCTTGGTTTGGGGGATTTATTTTGCTCCAAATATGGTGGGTCTTCCAAAGTCAGACGGTTCGTCAAAATTCTCCAAATAGTAAAAGAATTTTCGGTGTACATGATTATTTCGGTAGATTAGAAGTTAGTATTTTTTCTTTCTCTGTGAAAGAAGCTCCATGTCATCTTTTTGACAATGACTGAAGATTTAACTTCGTTGGCTTTTGGCTAGCTGCAGAGTGACTTGCTGCCATATGCTCGTCAGCTTATCTGACGTATTTATTTATTTATTTATTTATTTATTTATTAGGGCCCGAACAGCGAGCGCTGCGAGGTCCCTATTGTTTTTGTAAAAATTATTATTATTATTATTATTATTATTATTATTATTATTAGGGCCCGAGCAGCGACCGCTGCGAGGTCCCTATTGTTTTTGTAAATATTATTATTATTATTATTATTATTATTATTAGGGCCCGAGCAGCGACCGCTGCGAGGTCCCTCTTGATTTTGTAAGAATTATTATTCTTCCGCTTCTTCTTCTTCTTCTTCTCCGTAAACGATCGCATTTTTGAGGGCCTAAACATTTACGAAAACTCACCAAACTTTGCAGTTTCTTCGGGCCCGGCGAAAAATTTTATATTATGTAGTTGTCATAACAACGCGACTCTATAGCGCCACCTAGCGCAGAAAAATAAAAACCAATCCCGGCCCGTTTGAGCTAGAGCTACGAAAATTGGCAGGCACCTGTAGCACCCCGAGACGCACAAAAAAAAGTCAGTGGAAGCCATTTCCTAAAATGTACAGGAAGTGAGCTATGAATTTTTGAATGTCCAATTTTGGCCCATTTTGGCACATTCACTGTGGTCATACTTTTACCCCCTTTGCAAATATTTTTCAGCCAGTTGACTTCAAACTTGCATGTATCATCTCAAGACCCGAGACAACAACTGGGCAAAAAATCTTGACTTTTTGAAATATTGTATGACGGGGGCGGGGCATCAAATATTGCCTTTCAAATTTCATTTGTCCAGAAAGACAAAATGCTTAATAACTCCCATGTACAAGCTCCAAAAAATCTCGAACTTCTCATGCAACGTAATAGTCACGGCCTGAAAACATCTATTTGATAAAATTCAGTTATATATATATATATATAGCGCCACCTAGTGGTGACAATAAACGTCATACTTTACATTTTTAGCTACTGTGCCAAGATCTTTGAAGGGATCCAGGTGAAAAATGGTCAGAAAAGCCTTAAGATGTTGATCATGCCCCACACCGAATATTGTAACTTTTCGCCAAAGGGCGTGGCCACTACGGTGCCGCAAAGTCTGGTAATTTTTCGTGGCAATAAAAGCTGCTTTAACTTGACCCAGATGATCCTATCTTTCAAAATTTCACACATTTGATGAGAGTCCAGCCCTGAAGACATCTACGAACTTGTATTTCATCTTACTGATAGCGCCACCTACTGGCAATTTTCTTTCTTATGATTTTTCTTCAATGCTTTTCTCCAACCACATAAACTGCACCTACCTCATATTTGCTCAGATGAGGGTTTCGGTCTTCATGATGTCACAGCACGAAGTTTGTGAGTTTTCGCAAATCGCTGTGGGCGTGGCTAAGCGCTGTTCGCCAAGAAAACAACACCAATTTTGAGGGCCGAAACCAGCGCAGAAACACATGAAACTTGGCACACACATCTGGCCTGGCAAAATGAGCAATATTTTATCCTGGATTGTGCTATTTTTACAAAAATGACTCAATAGCGCCCCCTAGAAATTTTTAATGAAGCAGCCCCGGTTGTACTTTTAAGCAAGATCTACGAAAATTTTTAGGTGTATGAGGGAGCCCAAGACCTACAAAAAAAAGTCACTTGGACCCATATGCTAAAATGAACAGGAAGTGAGCTACGAATTTTTGAATGTCCCATTTTTTACGATTTTAGCAAATTTACAGGGGGCATACTTTTGCCCACTTCTCCTACACGTTTCATCCGACTGACTTCAGACTTGACCTGGGCCATGTCAAGACCTGGGCCAACGACAGGGGAAAAATCTTGACTTTTCAAAATACTATATGATGAGGGCGGGGCATCAAAATTTGTGTTTTGCAATGAAAAATTATATGCTTAATAACTCCCCGGTACATGCTCCAAAAAATCCCAAACTTGACATGTATGTTTATAGTCAAGGCCTGAAGCTATCTATATGACAACATTCAGTTATATATGCAGCGCCACCTCGCCCTTGAGGCATGGAAAAAAAAAAAAATACCCCACTTACGGTATTTTTACAAAAATTGTAAACTCATTCTCAGTGTGATAACTAAGTCATTTATGAATAGTCTTTTACTTTCCACCACTCAAAATGTTCACTGGCATCAGACCTATCCAAACATAAGTATTTTTTTAACTTAGTTTTATTTATTTTTGATAGCCTCTATGGACGTTAAAAGCAGTATCGTGAATGAAGGATATGCTTAACTCCCCGGTGCATGCTTCAAAAAATCCCAAACTTGACATGTATATTTATAGTCAAGGCGTGAAGGTATCTCTGACAAAATTCAGTTAGAAATACAGCGCCACCTAGTCCTTGAGGCATAAAAAAAAAAAAAAAAAAAAAAAAAAAAAAAAAAAACTTAAGGTATTTTGTACAAAATTTGTGAAATCATTATAAGTGTAATTAAGTCATTTATGAATGTTCTTTTACTTTTTCCAAAAATACCAATCAGGGCAACTCATTGCCTAAAAATAAAAATAAAAAAGACGCTGATTTTTGCAGATCTTAACAATCACCAAAACCCATTGAGCTTGACACACTTATCACACCTGGAAAAAAAAAATCCACGTAATGGATTATCATGCCAATTTCAAAGAAATTCTGCTTCCAATGTGCCAGTACCCCAACGTGCAAGTACCCCAACGTGGCCCGGGCTGCGAGGGCCCTTTATAGCTGCTCGCAGCTCTAGTTTTCTTTGGTTTGTTGGGGTGGTATATGCAAAATATTGGCAAATAGCACTGTTCTTCTTCCTCACTAAGTGGGGTTGCTAACTCTGCCTGACCATTTTTGAAAACCTTGTCCATGAAACTGAGGAAGTGTTCTCTCATTTCAGGCTTCTTCTCAAGTTTTTGCACAAGAGACATGAGATGCTTTAGAGCCTGAGGCCTGTTGTTGGGAAGCCGCCGGCGTGGACTCTTAAACGGCAATGGAGCTACCCGACTGTTGTTGGACTTTTTCTGTTGACCGTCATTCATTATTTTCATAAATGAAGCATCCTGAATTGAAGGAACAACTTCGTTATCCTCTTTGGTTCTCTTGAAAACATCGCATCCGAGATGTTCATTATCACAGATGGATTCCGCTTCAGAACATTCTGTAAAGTGACTTGTCAGTTGGCTGGCGCTGTACTTTCACATGAAACACATTAGGGCACAGGTTAAAGAGCGATGGTCTTTGTAGCTCTGTGGTGGTTGTATAGAAAGAGCTGATTGTCAGTGGTCTGTGGATGCTGCCAAGACACACATTACCTACAACAGCCTATCCAAGATCTAACTTTTGTGCATTGGGTTGGTTGTGAGGGCCATTCACTTGTTTGCGTACCTTGTGTACTCTGATGACGCCTCGGCTCAAGAGAAGCATGATTTGGGCATTTGGATCTATTTCTGGAATGAGGTGAGCTACTGACTTTAAATGTGCATGTTGTGCTACATCATGGGAATTTCGTCTCTGTTGTTCGATATGTCATGACATTCTGTAAGGCTGGGTAGTGGAATTCTGAGTGTTCCATCCAGGGATTCCAATTCATATCCATTTCCTGTTACTTCTTTTACTCCAGCGCATGTTTTGAGTGTGTATGGGACGCTTGGACTTTTGTCTGCAAACACTTCAAGTAACTGTGAACAAGTCAGTGATCTATTGCTCTGCTTGTCCAGAATAGCGTATACTTTCACCACCTTCTCTCTGTGACCAGCTGGAAACACTTTGACAAGGCAAATTTTGGAACACGATCGGCCTGTGAGGTCTCCACCGCAGACTTTAGTACATTTGGTTGTGATGTCGGATTGAGGCGAGGCTTCGACGTCTTACCCGCCATCCTCTGGAGCAGGGACCTCTACTTCGATCTTTGCTGCAGGCCCTGCATGTAAGGCCGTGCAATGTCTCTCGCTTTTGCACTCAAAACATTGAAGTTGGACTTTGCAGTACTTAGCGATGTATGATGACTAACAACATTTTGAAGCACAGATTGTTTTTCTTTCAGGAACATTTTGCGTTCTTCGGTGGGCCGCTCTTTGAATGCACAACATTTGTGTATAGGGTGCGGTTTCGCATGAATAGGACACATTTTGTCAGTATCAACTGCTCCAGTTGAAGACTCGGGTCAGAATCTGTCTTGGACCCCTATCTCTGTTTTGCAAGATGAGATTTTCTGATGCTTGTTTGATTTTTCAGGCCAAGGTACATCATCTGTCTGGGTGATGAAGCTGAAGCTTGGGTCATTAAGCAATGCTTGCTTCTTGGTGTATAAAATCAACAAAAAAACTGAATGGTGGATAATGCACATCCTCTCTTCGTCTATAAGATGCACCAGCTGAAGCCCACTTTTCTTGAAAACGAAAGGGAAGCTTCTGCACTATTGGGTTGACTCCTTTTGCTGTGTCGAGGAAGGACAGACCAGGTAAGACTCCTCCTCCTTTAGCTGATAGTAGTTTCATTAGAAGATCACTTAACTGTTAATTTAGCATATTCCCCTATTCCCTATTTTTGGAAAGATGTCAATGCGCTTGAAGAGAGCATCTTCGATTGCATCTATTGAACCATAAGTTTTCTCAAGTTTTGTCCATAACATGTCCAGGCCCACTTCTGGACAATTGATGTGAATTGCTCTTGTCTGTTCAGCATGTTCTCTAGATTCATTTCCTAACCATTTTAGAAGATCAATTTCTTCACTTGCTGTTAAATTTAGGCTACTGATCGCAGAGTGAAATGAGCATTTCCAGGCTCTGTAATTCTGTGGCTTGTCGTCAAACTGAAGTAAGCCGGTGGACACCAATTCACTGCGTGCCAGGTATCTCACAAATTCATTTGGGCTAAAGTTGCTGAGGTTGGAATTAGGACAGGATGTGGGTGATGCACCATGATGGCCGTTCTGAGTCCTGAAACGGTGTGGCAGTGCAGAATAAAATTTTTCAAACTTGACTTGTCGTGGTTTACAAACGTATTCATCCTTACAAAGTTGAATGTGTTGGGAAATAGGGTTTGGCTTTCATGAGACAACCTCTTCACTTCGCTGGTGTTCTGTTTCCACAGCTTCGATTTGTTCGGCAACATCTTGTTGAGTACGTTGTGTGGCTCTTAAGGGAATAGAGTCCAAAAAATGCATGCGACTACATTGTTCACTCATCGCGTCAACAGCAGCGTCTAGTGCTTATGCTTCAGCAATAGCTGGAGCGGTTTCTTTCTTGTATTCAAGCATTTGCATAGAAGCTTCCAACTTAGCTTTTTCTATTTTTAGGTTAATTTCCTCCTCAGCGTAGGAAAGACGTGCTTTTGCAGATTCTGCTTTTGCTCTCACTCTAGCTGCGGCAGAAGTTGTTGACGATGCACTGGAGTGCACAGAAGAATGTGAATGCGTCTTTGACATGGCTATTTGTCTTGTAAATTTCTTCTGACTGCACTTGATTCGTTGGACACTGAAGTGTTCATCTACTTATAGAAAGTGATGGCTTGCTCTTACCAGCGTGTTCACGCGATCTTGCTCGCTAGGAAGACGTGGTTTCACTATACTGTCTCAGCCTTGTTTGGACAGTCAGTTAAACTCATCTTAAAAATCATGACTCTGAAGACGCTGCTCTGGTCCACAGGTTTAATGATGATAAAGAAGGTTAAACTGTAACAACAGTATAAAACTATCACTTTTCACTTCCAAGTAGATGTTAAAATAAAAACACCTTAAATGTACAGATTACTGTAAATGAATTGCTTATACACAAATGGACTAAACAAACATTACCTCAACCACTACAATAATGACCTTAGGCTAACACAGTTAGCGAGTACTAGCAGAGTTAATCATATTTGTAAACGTCATCAAATAAACATCATTTCAAATAATAATGCCACAGAAATGTGGATAAACAACACTAAAGTTCTACCCACGATGCTACCAAAGGCGTTAGATGTGTGTGGATTGGACTGTTTCTCACGTTTGTCACTGACAATCTAGCTCCTAAACTTCCGGTTTTCGTCTACGCGATTTCCGGTTTGATGACGTCACTTCTTGTGACGATCTACTGCGTTTTTTGGGTTGTTTTTTTTTTTAACAATGAAGTAAAGTCAAGTCATGTTTATCTATATAGCCCTTAATCACACAAAAGTTTCAAAGGGCTTCACATGCCCAGAGTTGACAGTTGACAGGATGACCAGGCTGCAATGCATGCCAAATGGGCAACAATTTACATAGTTTATGACACTAAACCTGGGGTCAGTAACCTTTCATATCAAAAGAGCCATTTGAGACCAAATAAATAACCGAAATTGTGCCTGGAGCCGCAAAACAAAACATTTTTAGATTGTGATGAAGGCAACATTGTGTTAGTTAGTACTTTACTGAGTACTGAGGGCTCCAAAGCCAATGAGAGCTACACCAAAAACAACACAAAAATATGCAGCATCCATTCATTTTCTTCTACCTTTTGTCTTCAGTTTTTGGAATTTTTTTGTGTAATTTTTCATACATTTTTAGACTTTTCTGCCTTTGTCTAAAATATCTGACATTTTCGACAAATTTATGGACATGTGGTAATTTTCTGCCTCTCTCCTTTTTTGACATTTTATGTCTTTTTATTTTTATGTCTTTTTTTTTTTTTTTTCTTATTTTCTGCCATTTTGCCAGCAAATTGCTGACATTTTTGGCAGTTTTGTGGGTATTCTATTGTAATTTTAGTAGTGCTGTCAAACGATTAAAAAAAAATTAAACAATTCAAACGATTGTCAAACGATTAAAAAAAACGATTAAAATTTTTAATCTAATTAATCAGCTAATTTACTTGCGTAATATAAAATAAATACAAATGACCTTAATATTTTGACAACGCATTTTATTATCTGAATGTCATTTGCAAACATTGATTAAATCCATGTACACAATTGCATGCATGCGTGTATTGCTCAAAATATAACAGCATCATATCAATTGGGTGCAATTCAGAAATTATATTGCAAAGAACGTGCTGAATGCTGACGTAAACTTGGTAACATCATATCAACTGGGTATAATTCAGAAATTATTGATTAATTAAATGCAAATTACTTTTGTATTAGCTAAAGTCCCGTCGGGGTGTTTTTTTAAAGTGAAATTTACCACCGAGCACGCCAACTAGAGTCACCCCGCTCATCTTGGAACAACAAGCGTAGGAAATGCCGTGCATTGACCTCATCACTGACCTGCGCAGCCTTCAATGTAACCATCCGCGGTTACGTTCAATGCTCAAGTGCGGTCAAAAAATAATAATTTTGCTTTAATACGTGATTAATGCGACATTTTTCTGTGATTAATTAATCTATTAATGCTTTAACTTTGACAGCCCTAAATTTTAGTGATTTATTTTGTTTTTGAACCTTTTTTTTTTTTTTTTTTGCCTTGTTTTAATTATTAAATTTTTGACTTTTTTTTTTTTTTTTTTTTTTTTTTTTAGTAATCCGAAAAATATTTCATAGTATTTTGTTTTTGGACATCTCAGCTACTTTTTGAATATTTTCTTTTCTGCCTTTTTTATTCAATTCTCTCACATTTTTGACAATTCCATGGACAATTTATTTGTAAATTTCTGCTGTTCCTCTTCCTGTGTGGAAAGTTAATATTTTTTTTGAATATTTTTAGCTAATTTAAAAAAATAAAAATAAAAAAGAAAGCGTTCTATAGTAAAATAATAACTATTTGTAGAATTACTAACGTTATTTTAGTCTACTTTAATTGAAAACGCCAACTTTAAATCACAAACGGAGCATTGGTTGATTTCATTTTACATGTGTGACCGATGATTAATGACGGATGAGGATGGGGTAACGTGTCAGATGTTGCCGCTTTTACTGCAATGTACTATAAAGTCTTCCGTTTATCCATTTCAGGCTGCCGGCAGAAATGTGTCCCTGGCGAGTCGGAACATGGAGAAGAAGGCCAAATGGAGGGAGGAACTAGAGACAAAGCAGGAAGGAAATGCCTTGCCAGACAAGGCTCAGTGATGCAGGGAGAACGTGCCCACACGAGAATCATCTGCCTCTCACAAATTGGAGAGATACAGAGGCACTCATTATGTCTATTTTTTTTAAATCAGGAGAATTATATTTACATGTATTTTCAATTTAATCCATTTGTTTTGGAGAAATTGGTAATAACTCAGAGATGGGCATCGTCATTGACTGGAAGTGATGATTGAGGGAAGTGCCCACCTTTTGGCGTGTGCTTCAGCACTTTCAGTGAATCGGGATCACTTCTGTCGATCATGGTGAGTACACACGGTCCTTCTCAATCCATGTATTTTTGTGAGGCTTTGCATTAATCAGGCATTCGCTGAAAGTGCTGAAGCATACGCCAAAAGGTGGGCACTTCATCATCAATTCCATTCCTTGACGATACCCACATCTGAAATAACCACCATATTAACCACCAGGAAGGGCTCCCCGGCTGTAGCCCGGCCTGGACCAAGACTTGTTTGCGGACCGACACCGTGGGGCGAGGAAAGGGATGGCGGGTTGGCGGACGGAATTGCCCGCTTTAAAAAGCATCAACATTTAAGTTGACATTTGTACTTACTGGGTTTTTTAAAATAATTCGGTTGCATGTACAATTATTAAAATTACCAATTGCATAAACAAAGCAAAAACATTAATAAACAACCCATTTATTTTACCTTGAACCCATGCGTGTTTGTTTTTAAAGGAAGAAGTAACCACTCAATGCCAAAAAAAACATATGAGAAGAATAGATTCAGTCAAAATCCTAATTTTGTTTTTCTTTTTTCTTTTGAATTCAGGAACAGTACAGACATATCTGGGCTGTTTTTCCTCACGATCAATCAGACTTGTGAACAGGCCCGATTCAGAAAAAGAGCAATCTTTTTCATTCCACGTTTTATAATGTTTCACACAGTGTCAATGGTGTCATCTTCGTGTAGGTGCGTTTGTGCAGGGCCCTTAAAAGGAATCAGAGTCCTCGTCGCCCGTCCAAAGTCCTTTCGCAAGCCAGATGAATCCCCTTTAAAAGGATTTGGAATGGGGATCCCATCCTGCTAAAAAAAAAATCTTACTTTCTTGCGTGTGCAAACACTATTTAGCATTCTGCCCTTTCGCTAAAGCAATGTGCGCATCTCGAAATCAAGGTGCATTGTGGGTAATTCAAGGTGCATTATGGGTAGCAGCGTGGTGCATTGTGGCTACCACACCGTCATTGAAAATGAATTGGATCCAAAGGAATCAGCTCTGATATTAACGTTTCAACCTCTGGAAAGTTGCGGATTTTTATGAACATGCATACATAGCATGTGGTTTACTGACATCGGGGAAGTTGACTTGCAAGCTTTAAAGTGTACAGTTATGCAAAGATTGTCACCACTCTAATCTCCGCCATTCAAATTGATAGGGTAGTTGATAGCCTCGTTCCCCCCCCCCCCCCCCCACGCATGCGCAAACTTAATGCGCACATCGCTTATATCAACATACTCTATTCTTAGCGGTTGTTGGTGCTTACTAGGGCCCGACCGATATGCTTTTTTTGCGGGTGATGATGATACCGATTTTTGGCAGAAAAAATACAGATTACCGATTAATCTGCCGAATATTTATTAAAAATATATATAATACAAATACTGACACCTAAGGCTGTTTGAAAGTACTATATAAATTAAAATGACTTGACTGTTCCTGTGTGTTTCGGCCTCTTGGGGCAGTGTGGTGATATGCATCCATTGGGCTACACACGTAACGTGAAAAATGTGTGCCTTTGCGTAGTGTTATCTCATCTGTGGGTATGTGTTAGCACAAGATTTGTGTGTTGATATTCGTTATTTGAAGGAAGAACACTCCCGAAGTTTACGCGAACTTCCTGTCTTCGTGTTAGCATTTGCTAACTTCCTGTTAGGGCTAGGCTAGCGACTTTTTGAAAACAAAGCATGTTTTGTACACTGTCACAGCGTCGGAAACTTTGGTTTTCTTCGATAATGTTTTAAAGGAGAAATAATCGGCCAATTGGCCGATTGTTTTGGCTGATGTTTGTAGGCCAATAATCAGCCGATTATAATCGGCGGCCGATTAATCGGTCGGGCCCTAGTGCTTACTGTGATGTGTTCGTGACCTGTGTGCAGTGCCGCCGCTACCCCTTTGGGTACCTAAGCTTAAAAGTGTGATGGTGCCCCCCAAATTTGATTTCATTTTCCTTCGCGGGGTGGGGGGCATTTTCATGTAACGCTAATAGTTTGCATGGCTTAAAGAAAGAACCCCAACCTTTTGTTGCGCCACGGACTGGTTCAAATAAGTTTTCTCAGACCAGCATTCGCAATTCTCACGGGTTAGGGTGATCAAACGATAACACGATTGATTGCTGCTTTGGTGTGGTGGCTGTGCCTGCACGGCTACTTAGTAGGGGCTAAACTCCTAATGGTAGGCTATGTGCATGCTTCCCACATGTTGCTCCACTAGATTAGGCACTTTCACACCAAAAAGCCCAGGAACTTTGAGTTCATGGTAGAGTCAGTTCCGGGTCCGAAGAACTTGTGAGCGGCCCACGAGTTTGCATTCACACGGCATGAAAGCAGGCAGGGTAGTTTATTCAAATGAGACTGATGACGTATGTCAGGGGAGGAAAAAAAACAGCACTACCCCGCCTGTCCAGCAAGTGGCGGTACCGGTAAAACTGAATGACAAACAACCAGTGTGACGTTGAAAAACGCGACCTTTGACCCTCCATCGCCATCATCTTTTCGTTTTCCTTGTCATGTTGTACAGAGTTGTGTTTGCAGCAATTAGAACTTCACGGGAAAGGTTGATGAGAACCATTGGGACCCGCCGTATTACCACATCAAGATGAGAAATGGGCAGGACTTGCTCACTTGGAAAGACAGTCAAACCTGCAAGCACGAAGACGTGCACTGGTAAGGTTTAAACACAATTATACGAAATTTATTTCACATCGGAATTAAGCTGTAACATGTAACGGAGCTCCCCTTGCAAGGTGGAGAACACGAAAAAAAAAATGAAGTTACAGAGTGTATTAGTGCCTTAAACACAACGTATGACTGGCGCGTTCAGTTGCACGTCTACTTGCGTGTGTCCCCGCGCGTCGGTCGTTTGTGGATATTTTGTCGTACTTTCTGCCATGAAAAGGGCAATCGCTGGAAACTGGTGTTTCCTGCCTAGTTCTCGTGCAATTCACGGCAAAATAGGGCTTGATGGCGAGTTGCTGTTCACGGTACATGTACGCTGCGTATTTCATAATACCGTTGGACCTGGACGTATTGCTAGTCTGTCCGCATGGTTTTTTTTTGTTTTTTTTTTCTGTTAAATCACATGATTGACCGATACAAAGTGTTGAAATGGCTTGCTTTCTTTGACGATGCACGAATGTTAGAACAAAGGTGCCGGGATTTTGGGAAAAGTGCTGATTTTGGAAGTGTTAGATTGCCACCTCAAGCCAGTGGTTTATCATAGGGCCATAAATTGGTGCATATTCCGCTATTTTAAGGTATTCTGTCATGTAAATCACAAGGCTGTTGCACAAAAGTAATTAATGTAGATATTAACATTTATTAATTTGTTGTGTTTCTGTTTCAGATTTGCCACTTCTACCAATCTGGGTGTGTTCCGCGCAGGGAGTGGAAGAACATCAGAACCTCTGAATGGTGGGACGCTGTGATTATGTTTGCATTACTGTTAAAACATTAAAAAGAATTCATTGAGCATAAGTTTTTATTCGTGTGGAAAAAAACCCAGAACCACAAAAGTGATATGAAAACAAAAGCATTTATTACTTATGCATTTGGCTTATTTGTGTCCACAAGTCTGTTTTGGACTGCCAGGAAGCCCATTTGGAACTCTCTGTCGTGCCTTTGTTCAACCAGCTCATGTGCCACGTGTTGATCTTCCTTGCGCTCCTCGCTTCTGAGGTCAACTTCCTCCTTGTGCTGCTCGCGTCTGAGTTCAAGGTCCTCCTTGTGCAACTGCATTTCTTCTAAGAACGTTGCACTCGTGGACTCCCCCTTCTTTTCATCAAATTGGTGCAGGTATTCCAAAAATAGGTGGTCTCGGTCCCGTGTCCGCTAACCTATAGGGATGTAAATGTACAATGAGTGACAGTAAATACTTTGGATGAGCTTCCAGTTACATGACTTTGAACTTATTGGAACTTGACAAAGGGGCAGGAAACTCTGTTCGAGTGGCGCAGTTTCTGCTTGTGGACGGACCATCCTCGCTTGTACCTTCCTAACGCATCGACTTAAACCAGGGGTGGCGAGATCCGGTCCTCGAGGGCCGCAGTCCTGCTGGTTTTGGATATTTCCCTTCAACACAGCTGATTCATGATCAGCTCATCAGCAAGCTCTGCAGAAACCTGATAACGAGCCTGTTAATTGGAATCAGCTGCACTTCGAGTAGGGAAATCTGCAAAACCTGCAGGACACCGGCCCTCGAGGACCGCAGTTTGCCACCCCTGACTTAAACGGTTTCAACAGATTCGTGCTATGAGTAAGAGTACAGTACAATGATTTAGGTAGGGGTAAAACACGGCACTCACGTTAATGTACTTTCATTTTTCATAGTTACAGAACAGAATATGCCACACTACATTGCCAAATATGGCGGCATGCACTTGAAGCTTTTTTAGGCAATACACACGAGTAAAATTGCAGGAATGTAACTTTTTTTTTTGTTCCCCCCTTTCTCAATGCACCATTATGAGTGAAATGAAAATTGTATATGTGAGTATGAGGATTTATTATTGTGTATGCCTATGAATTTCATGTACATACGTTAATGACAAATGCACGCATGTGTTAAGGTGCAATTGTTTACACAAGCAGGATTACACATTTTCTTTTAGTACATTCCAGTAAAAGAAAATGTGTAGTAAATTAATACATTCCAGTAATGTACTTTTTTTTTTTTTTTTTTTTTTAATGAAATGAGTCAGTAGATATAAAGAATGGGTAGGACTAGACAAGTTTTTAACTTCTTTCTACTCCTTTGAACATGTAAACTATTATGAATGATTGCAATAAGTTTCTTCTTTCTTTTAAAATGTTAACTGCTACTCTTTTGTTTATAATGTCCAATAAACAAACAAACACACTGCCTTATTCAGCGAAGCAAAATTAATTGTGAGTGGGGTGTTGCTTTAAAAGTTTTAAATGAAGCTTTTGAAGTTATATAAAATGAAATGAAACATACCAGGACTGTTCAGGGAGGCATAACGTAAAGGAGAGCACAGAGAAGGTCCCGCTGTAAGTCAGAGTACGTCACAACAAAGGTCAGTTTACACTGTTAGACGGCATACCTTTTATAGCAACGGATATTTCACCGTGACCGTCAACTCCCCTGCCAGCGAAATTCTCGCGCGATTCATGGCAAAGTAGCGCTGGTATCGAGGTGAAGGTCACGGCAAAATATCAATTTCGAGTCATTCTTCTTACATTTTCGTTTCCCCAGAACTATATACGAGCTGTTAGGTGATGAGACTAACAAGTTAAAACTCTTTAGTCGCGTTGTCCACAGAGCCTTGGCTTAAGGGAAAAAAAAACAAACGAAGTGGTTGTTTTGCTTTTAACCGTGCATATCATGCCTGGTTTCCACACGTCCTTTGCACAAAGCTTTCCAATTTCGTCATCACTGGAAGCAAGGCTATTTCGGCATTAGCTGCCTACAATACTCTTCATTTACTAGGTTAATTGATTTAGGAATGATTTCACAACATTACATAGGTTCGGAGCTGGATGCGTGCCTTTGCCAAGCTTAAGCCATGCTACGCTAACAACTTAGTGCTAGCGCGGTGTAAAAGCCACGTTAAGACTGCGCAGCGACCTAAACGAATATATAAATACAAATGTTCATGAGGCAATTCTGTCTTACCTTGGTGTGTTAGCGTGTCTGTTGTTGAGGAATCCTCGCCCACTGCCGTGTCCTCGCACATAACTTCCAGCATTGCAATTGCAGAGTCCTTTGTTTTACCGGTTGTACACCCCATCCGGTGGCCGAGAATGACGTCCAGTCTTTCGTACCATTTATTAATTTTGCGGTCATTTCCGCTTCGGCTGTTGTGGTCCTTGAGTTTTTTATAGTCCTGTTTGAGTTTCTTGAGTTTTCCCCTTACCTGCCTTTGTGTGTGGAAAATGCTAAGCTCTTCTAGCTTCGCGGTTATCAATTGATAGACTTGATCGTTTCTTGTGGCACTTTCAAATTGTCGTTGGGTCTCCTCGTCCCCGTAAATGCTCAGGAGAGCCTGCACTTCTTCGTCCGTCCACCTATCGGTTTTTTTAAATCCTTCCATTTCCAAAACGTTTGGGGGGAAAAATCGTCGCGCTCTCAGCAGTGAAAAGTAAAAAAGAAATGGCGGCTTTACCGCGAAAAACTCACCTATCCAAAACACACCTCCTCGTCCAGTCAACCAATCATGACACACTTCACAACACGCCCCCACTTGTGTAATTCAGGGTACACCGAAATACCCTCCTCTTGCCTAGGTACTTAGGTAGTACCGTTTCGACCCCCCCAGACCCGGAACTACTTTTGTGTGTGAACGCAAACTTTGGACAAACTCCCCCGGAACATAGGGAAGTTCCTGAATAAGTTCCTGCGGTGTGAAAGCGCCTATTGTTCTAATGATTCAACAGGATTGTTGTGTTAACTGTTTTTGAGTACCTACGTACCTTGCACAACGTCTTCATTTACTTCAGGAAATACCAACAGAAAAACGACGGGGATGATCACCATCTTGTTGAAACTGTTTCGTCTTGGGAAGATGACGTCAAGTCATGGCTGGATTAGACGCACGTTCTGTCATTGTTTACTTCTTGTTTCTTTTGACGTCTTCAACTTGCAAACTGCAGAAAAGGGAAACCTGCTCTGATTTACTGATGTCATGCCGATGCTCCCAGCTCCATGTCATTATATCACAATACTCAACTCATTGAATACCAGCCATTTTCACTGGAGCAAACTCTTCAATACCGGCCGTTTTACAGTTTCGTCTGAACGACAAAGTGAGCCATCTTAGAAAACCGGTCCACCACATTGGGGATGACAGTCTTGCCTTGTGACGACGGGAGTCCAGTCATAAAGTCAAGTGCCACATGTGACCATGGGCGCGGCAGAATGGGGATTGGCCGTAGCAGGCCCCGCTGATGGCTGGTGTGACGACCTGTCGCGTGCACACACTGAGCAGGCCGTGACAAACTCCCGAATGTCTCTCCGGAGTCCCGGCCACAAAAATCCGTGGGCGATGAGACTATGCGTTCGACCACCTCCAGGATGGCAAGCCAAGCGGGATGAATGTCCCCATTGAAGTACCTCAGAGCGCAGGGGGGCTGGCACAAACGGGTTGCCTCTTGGGCATCCCTCCGGAACTTGTGTGTCTGTTTTTGTTCCACCTCCCATTGGAGAGCCCCCACCACTCGGTCTGCTGGGACGATAGACTCAGGCACATTGTTGCCCTCCGATGGTCCGAACATCCGGGATAGAGCGTCAGGCTTGGCGTTTCGGGATCCTGTTGCCCTCCGATGGTCCGAACATCCGGGATAGAGCGTCAGGCTTGGCGTTTCGGGATCCTGGGCGGAAAGTGATAGTCATATCATGTAAGGAAGATCGCCCACCTGGCTTGACGTGGATTGAGTCTCTGGGCTGATCTGATGTATTCCAGATTTTTGTGGTCGGTGAAGATCTGGAATGGCTCTGCTGCGCCCTCTAACCAGTGTCTCCATTCCTCCAAAGCAAGAACGATGGCTAGTAGTTCCCGGTTGCCCCACATCATAGTTGCTTCCTGCAGCCCTCAGGCGACGGGAGAAGAATGCACAGGGGTGCTGGTTGACTAAGGAAAGCTGTGACAATACCGCCCCCAATCCTGTATTAGACGCATCTAATTCAACCACAAAAGGGAAATCAGTCTTAGGGTGAATCAAGACAGGCGCAGAAGAAAATAGACCCTTCAACCTGGTGAAGGCTGCTTCAGCTCTTGGGGTCCATACGAATTGTTTTTGAGGGGATGTAAGCTCCGTCAGAGGTTTCGCAACCAAACTGTTGTTTCTAATAAATCACCTGTAGAAATTGGCGAAACCCACGAACCTCTGGAGGTGCTTCCTTGTTGTCGGAGAAAGCCAATCGACCACAGCCTGGACCTTGGCTGGATCGGGACGGAGTTGGCTCTTCTAAACTATGAACCCCAAGAACTGAACGGATGATGTGTGAAATTCACACTTTCCGGCTTTGACGTGGAGGTGGTTTTCTCGTAGGCATCGCAACACAAGCTGGACATGTTGCTGATGTTCGTGAAGGTTTCTAGAAAAAAAAATAATAATGTCATGATAAACAAAGCAGAATTGATTTAGCTTATCTCGCAGTCTGTCGTTCACGAGGTTCTGAAAAACTGCTGGTGTGTTGCAGAGGCCGAAGGGCATTACTAAATATTCCTAGTGTCCTATGGGTGTGTTCAACGCAGTCTTCCACTCGTCCCCCTCCCTTATTCTAACCAGATAATAGGCATTGCGTAAATCAAGTTTAGAGAAAATGGTGGCAGTTTGCAGCGGAGCAAAAGCCGAATCCAATAAGGGCAGGGGATATTTGTTTTTTACAGTTATATCATTCAAACCCCGATAGTCTATGCATGGCCTAAATGTTTTGTCCTTTTCCATAAAGAAGAACCCACCCCCTACTGGGGATGTCGACGGATGGATTAGCCTTGAAGCCAGGGAGGTGAAGATAGAGATAACCCATGAAGTGCCTTCTGTTCTGGCTCGGAAATCTTGTATAAAGAATTGGGGAGTGGCGCGAACGAGATCGATAGCACAATCGTAGGGCATGTGCAGGGGAAATGACTGTGGTCGGTCTTTGCTAAAAGCAAGATACAGATAATGGTACTCGGACGGCACGTTTTCTAGGTTAGGTACTTGGACCTCTTTCGTAGGAGAGGAGCAGGCATGGGAGGCCGATCTATGGCAGTTAGCATGAGAAAAATAGACTCCAGTTTGTAATCTCTCGTTTACTATCATCAATGTCTGAGTTGTGCAAGTCTAACCAGGGCAGGCCCAAAACAACAGGAGCCTTTTGCATATTAGCTACAAAAAAAAATCTGTTTTCAACGTGGTTACCTGAAACACATAAGCATAGGTTATCAGTGGTGTGTGTGACTATGGTAAGAAATGACCGTCAAGGTCATAGACCTTTCTCGGTTCATCCAACTCAAAAACCGGACAGTTCAGTTCGTTCACTTATGGAGACGTCCAGGAAACAATCATCGTAACCAGAGTCCACCAAGGCTGTAATGTCTGCCCTGGCCCCATAGCCTGACACCTCCCCTTGCAACTGCAACAGTTTCCTCGCAAGTGGTGTGGTGCCAGGTGGACAAGTCGAATTAGCCGGTAGGTACTCAGTTCAGGTCAGTCCCGGTGGAAAGACTGCTGGACTTCCGGTCAGGCCGAGGGGGGCAAGCCAACACCCGATGTCCAGATGTTCCACAGTAGAAGCGGAGATGACCGATGACCCGTCTTTGCCTCTCCTCAGGCGTGAGCCGACATCCTTCCAGTAGGGGTGGGAATCTAACATGAGGCCGATTCGATATGTATCTCGACACACAGGTTGCGATTCGATTGAAAAATGCTATCTTTCAGAAGAGAACGGTTCGATTAAGTTTGGGAACGATACAATTTTCGATTCAAAATGATTCATTTCAATATTCAAAATTATAGTGACATTTGTTGCTTGTATACATTAATCTTAAAACACCACAAATTTTTACAGTATCTTCAAACGTGTTAAAAAACAACAACAAAAATGTCTTCCATATTTTTATATATTGAATCAATTATTTAAATAGACCGCAACAAAGGACTGGGCGATATGACTAAAAAATTTATCAGTTTAAATATTTATTAGTCGTTATTGACAGTTATAATTGTTTTTTTTTAATTCAAAATAAGGATCAGGAAAACAAAAGTAAACAAATATTTAACGTTTAAAAAGACACCAACACAATTAAACAGGATATGTGCACAGTAAAGTATTTCAGAAACGTAAATTTAAGACATGAAATAAACCTACCGTCCAGCCAAAAGAAATATGACGCCACCTTATGGAACAATAAATCTATCAAACACATTTTAAGTACTTAATATATCCAAAAATATTGCCAAAAGTGCACTTCCCTTTTTATCATCAATTTTTGTATTTCTTATGCCATTACATTCATTTTTGGTTCATATATGACGTCTTTATATGACGATGATGACCACAGAATCACTACTGTTCATGTTTTTTTGGGGGGGCTGTCGTTTCATGACGTAATTGCGGTCACGTCTTAGTTCTCCGATCTGATGCTCATGCTACTTGTGTACATTGATGCTTGCAGTGTGCTTTCATCTTAGCTGGTGTGTTTGGCTGTGGGACATACCTGTGAAGTTTGAATCCATGCATTGGATCGTCACGGGAGTTATTATATTCTTTTGGCTCGCGCGCAGTACCAAAACCAAGGACATACAAGTGCACCAAGAGAACTCGATAGCCATGGGAAATACCGAGATGTACAGCACGAGCTTCTGCTGTCTCCAGTTGCATGTTGTCACTCGTTGTGCGCGCGCTCACACTATGCCGTGCTGTGTCGCGAGCCCGGCGTTGACGGTGGACGGGACGAACGATGATCCGGTCGAATCATTTTTTTGTCCCACCCATACCTTCCAGTTGCATTCCTTCCTCGGAGCCGGCCATGGGTTGGAAGGCCTTGGGCGCTGGTGGCGGTGAAGGGACCGGGGTTCGTTACTGGAATCGGTTGTGTCCCTGGGTTGAAGTATCTAAGGGGCTGTCACTCCTCCTTGCGTCTCTCGCAGTGTCGTTCCCGTATCCGGTTGTCCAAGCGAATGATTAGTCTGATGAGCTCGTCCAAGCTGGAGGTCTCATCTCGCATGGCCAACTCATATTTTAATAGATTTGACGGTGAAGTTTTGGAATCCATACTTTCGGAAGAAGGACATTGGTTTATTTTGGTTTTGAAAGTTGATAATTTGAAGTTTATAATTTGTAATGTTTATGGGCCAAATAACATTACCAACGCAAAAGACACTTTCTCAAAGCTCTCTCGAACTCTGGACTCTTTAAAATCTAAATATAACTAGAGCTGCGAGCAGCTATAAAGGGCCCTCGCAGCCCGTGCCACGTTGGGGTACTTGCACGTTTCTTTTTTTTTCACGCCTCAAGGGCTAGGTGGCGCTGCATATATAACTGAATATTGTCATAGAGATACCTTCAGGCCTTGACTATAAACATACATGTCAAGTTTGGGATTTTTTGGAGCATGTGCCGGGGAGTTATTAATCATATCCTTTTTCATTGCGAAACACAAAATTTGATGCCCCGCCCTCATCATATACTATTCCGAAAAGTCAAGATTTTTCCGCCTGTCGTTGGCTCACGTCTTGACATGGTCCAGGTCAAGTCTAAAGTCAGTCGGATGAAACGTGTAGGAGAAGTGGGCAAAAGTATGCCCCCTGTAAATGTGCCAAAAATCGTCAAAAATGAGACATTCAAAAATTCGTAGCTCACTTCCTGTTCATTTTAGCATATAGGTCCAAGAGACTTTTTTTGTAGGTCTTGGGCTCCCTCATACACCTAAAAATATTCGTCGTTCTTGCTTCAACGTACAAGCGGGGCTGCTTAGTTAAAAATTTCTAGTGGGCGCTATTGAGTCATTTTTGTAAAAATAGCACAATACATGATAAAATATTACTCATTTTACCAGGCCAGATGTGTGTGCCAAGTTTCATGAGTTTCTTTGCATGTTTAGACCCTCAAAATCAGCGTTGTTTTCTTGGCGAACAGTGCTTCGGCCACGCCCACAGCGTTTCGCGAAAACTCACAAACTTCGTGTTGTGACATCATGAAGGCCGAAACCCTCTTCTGGGCAAATATGAGGTAGGTCCAGTTAACGTGTTTGGAGAGAAACGTTGAAGAAAATTCATAAGAAAAAAAAATTGCCACTAGGTGGCGCTATAAGTAAGATGAAATATACGTTCGTAGATGTCTTAAGGCCTGGACTCTCATCAAATGTGTGAAATTTTGAGAAGATAGGATCATCTGGGTCAAGTTAAAGCAACTTTTATTGTCACGAAAAATTTTCAGATTTTGCGGCACCGTAACGGTCACGCCCTTTGGCGAAAAGTTACAAGATTCGGTGTGGGGCATGATCAACATCTTAAGGCTTTTCTGACCAATTTTCAACTGGATCCCTTCAACGAGCACAGTAGCTAAAAATGTAAAGTATTTATTGTCACCACTAGGTGGCGCTTTAATTTTAACAGAATTTTATCATACAGATGTTTTAAGGCCGTGACTATTAAGTTGTATGGGAAGTTTGAGATTTTTTGGAACTTGTATATGAGAGTTATTAAGCATTTTGTCTTTCTGGACAAATGAAATTTTAAAGGCAATTTTTGATGCCCCGCCCCCGTCTTATAGTATTTCGAAAAGTCAAGATTTTTTGCCCAGTTGTTCTCTCAGGTCTTGAGATGATACATGGCAAGTTTGAAGTCAACTGGATGAAAAATGTTTGCAAAGGGGGAAAAAGCATGACCACAGTGAATGTGCCAAAATTGGACATTCAAAAATTCATAGCTCACTCCCTGTACATTTTAGGAAATGGCTTCCACTGACTTTTTTGTGCATCTCGGGGTGCTACACGTGCCTGCCAATTTTCGTAGCTCTAGATCAAACGGGCCGGGATTGGTTTTTATTTTTCTACGCTAGGTGGCGCTATAGAGTCGCGTTGTTATGACAACTTCATAATATCAAATTTTTCGCCGGGCCCGAAGAGAGTGCAAAGTTTGGTGAGTTTTCGTAAATGTTTAGGTCCTCAAAAATGCGATCGTTTACGGAGGAGAAGAAGAAGAAGAAGAATTCTTAGAAAAACAAGAAGGACCTCGCAGCGGTCGCTGCTCGGGCCCTAATAACTAGAGGTGCAAGCAGCTATAAAGGGCCCTCGCAGCCCGGGCCATGTTGGGGTACTTGCACGTTGGGGTATTGGCACATTGGGAGCAGAGTTTCTATGAAAATGGCATAATAAACCTTTACATGTGGACTTTTCTTTCGCCAGGTGTGATGAGTGTGTCAAGCTCAGTGGGTTTTGGTGAATGTTAAGATCTGCAAAAATCAGAGTACTTTTTTATTTTTAGGGAATGATTTTTCCTGATTTGTATTTTTTGTAAAAGTATATATACACATCATCGCTCGTACTCATTGCACAATGTTGCTGTTATTGTCCATAGAGGCTATCAAAAATAAATAAAACAAAATAAAAAAAGTACATATGTTTGGATCGGTCTGATGCCAGTGAACATTTTGAGTGGTGGAAAGTAAAAGAATATTCATAAATGACTTAGTTATCACACTTAGAATGAATTTACCATTTTTGTAAAAATACCATAAGTGGGGTATTTTTTTTTCATGCCTCAAGGGCTAGGTGGCGCTGCATATATAACTGAATGTTGTCATAGAGATACCTTCAGGCCTTGACGATAAACATACATGTCAAGTTTGGGATTTTTTGGAGCATGTATCGGGGAGTTATTAAGCATCCTTTTTCAGTGCGAAACACAAATTTTGATGCCCCGCCCTCATTATATAGTATTTCCAAAAGTCAAGATTTTTCCGTCTGTTGTTGGCTCAGGTCTTGGCATGGTCCAGGTCAAGTCATAAGTCAGTCGGATAAAACGTGTAGGAGAAGTAGGCAAAAGTATGCCCCCTGAAAATGTGCAAAAATCATCAAAAATGGGACATTCAAAAATTCGTAGCTCACTTCCTGTTCATTTTAGCATATGGGTCCAAGAGACTTTTTTTGTAGGTCTTTGGCTCCCTCATACACGTAAAAATCTTCGTAGATCTTGCTTAAACGTACAATCGGGGCTGCTTCGTTAAAAATTTCTAGGGGGCGCTATTGAGTCATTTTTGTAAAAATAGCACAATCAACAATAAAATATTGTTCATTTTACCAGGCCAGATGTGTGTGCCAAGTTTCATGAGTTTCTGCGCATGTTTAGACCCTCAAAACTGGCGTTGTTTTCTTGGCGAACAGTGCTTAGCCACGGCCACAGCGATTCGCGAAAACTCACAAACTTCGTGTTGTGACATCATGAAGGCCGAAACCCTCATCTGAGCAAATATGAAGTAGGTCCAGTTAACGTGTTTGGAGAAAAACGTAGAAGAAAATTCATAAGAAAAAAAATTGCCACTCGGTGGAGCTATCAGGAAGATGAAATATAAGTTCGTAGATGTCTTTAGGGCTGGACTCTAATCAAATGTGTGAAATTTTGAGAAGATAGGATTATCTCGGTCAAGTTAATGCAGCTTTTATTGTCACGAAAAATCTTCAGATTTTGCGGCACCGTAGTGGCCACGCCCTTTGGTGAAAAGTTACAATATTCGGTGTGGGGCATGATCAACATCTTAAGGCTTTTCTGACCAATTTTCAACTGGATCCCTTCAACGAGCTCAGCACAGTAGCTAAAAATGTAAAGTATGACATTTATTGTCACCACTAGGTGGCGCTATATGTATAACTGAATTTTATCATATAGATGTTTTCAGACCGTGACTATTACGTTGCTTGAGAAGTTTGAGATTTTTTGGCGCTTGAACATGGGAGTTATTAAGCATTTGCTCTTTCTGGACAAATGAAATTTTAAAGGCAATATTTGATGCCCCGCCCCCGTCATATAGTATTTCAAAAAGGCAAGATGTTTTGCCCAGTTTTTCTCTCAGGTCTTGAGATGATAAATGCCAAGTTTGAAGTCAATTGGATGAAAAATGTTTGCAAAGGGGGAAAAAGCATGACCACAGTGAATGTGCCAAAATAGGCCAAAATTGGACATAAAAAAATTCATAGCTCACTTCCTGTACATTTTAGCTACATGGTCCCAATAGACTTTTTTTTGTGCGTCTCGGGGTGCTACACGTGCCTGCCAATTTTTGTTGCTCTAGCTCAAACGTGCCGGGCTTGGTTTTTATTTTTCTACGCTAGGGGGCGCTATCGAGTCGCATTGTTATGACGACTTAATAATATCAAATTTTTCGCCGGGCCTGAGGAGTGTGCAAAGTTCGGTGAGTTTTCGTGAATGTTTAGGTACCCAAAATCGCGATCGTTTGCGGAGAATAAAGAATAAGAATAATAATAATAATAATAATTTTTACAAAAACAATAGGGACCTCGCAGCGGTCGCTGCTCGGGCCCTAATAATAATAATAATCCGATCGAAAAACAATAGGGACCTCGCAGCGGTAGCTGCTCGGGCCCTAATAATAACTAGAGCTGCGAGCAGCTATAAAGGGCCCTCGCAGCCCGGGCCACGTTGGGGTACTTGCACGTTGGGGTACTGGCACATTGGAAGCAGAATTTCTTTGAAAATGGCATGATAAACATGTGGACTTTTTTTTTTTTTTTTGCCAGGTGTGATGAGTGTGTCAAGCTCAATGGGTTTTGGTGATTGTTAAGATCTGCAAAAATCAGCGTCTTTTTTTTATTTTTAGGCAATGAGTTGCCCTGATTGGTATTTTTCGTAAAAGTATATATACACACATCATCGCTCGTACTCATTGCACAATGTTGCTTTTATTGTCCATAGAGGCGATAAAAAAAATAAAATAAAAATAAATAAAAAATACGTATGTTTGGATCGGTCTGATACCAGTGAACATATTGAGTGGTGGAAAGTAAAAGAATATTCATAAATGACTTAGTTATCACACTTACAATGAGTTTACAATTTTTGCAAAAATACCGTAAGTGAGGCATTTTTTTTATGCCTCAAGGACTAGGTGGCGCTGTATTTATAACTGAATTTTGTCATAGAGATACCTTCAGGCCTTGACTCTAAATATACATTTCAAATATGGGATTTTTTGGAGCATGTACCTGGGAGTTATTAAGCATAGCCTTCATTCACGATATTGCTTTTAATGTCCATAGAGGCTATCAAAAATACATAAAACTAAATAACAAAAATATGTATGTTTGGTTAGGTCTGATGCCAGTGAATATTTTGAGTGGTGGAAGGTAAAAGAATATTCCTAAATGACTTAGTTATCACACTTAGAATGAGTTTACATTTTTTGTACAAAATACCGTAAGTGGGGTATTTTTTTTTTCATGCCTCAAGGGCTAGGTGGCGCTGCATATATAACTGAATGTTGTCATAGAGATTCCTTCAGGCCTTGACGATAAACATACATGTCAAGTTTGGGATTTTTTGGAGCATGTATCGGGGAGTTATTAAGCATATCCTTTTTCAGTGCGAAACACAAATTTTGATGCCCCCGCCCTCATCATATAGTATTTCCAAAAGTCAAGATTTTTCCGTCTGTTGTTGGCTCAGGTCTTGGCATGGTCCAGGTCAAGTCATAAGTCAGTCGGATAAAACGTGTAGGAGAAGTGGGCAAAAGTATGCCCTCTGAAAATGTGCAAAAATCGTAAAAAATGGGACATTCAAAAATTCGTAGCTCACTTACTGTTCATTTTAGCATATGGGTCCAAGAGACTTTTTTTGTAGGTCTTTGGCTCCCTCATACACGTAAAAATTTTCGTAGATCTTCCTTAAACGTACAATCGGGGCTGCTTCGTTTAAAATTTCTAGGGGGCGCTATTGAGTCATTTTTGTAAAAATAGCACAATCAACAATAAAATATTGTTCATTTTACCAGGCCAGATGTGTGTGCCAAGTTTCATGAGTTTCTGCGCATGTTTAGACCCTCAAAACTGGCGTTGTTTTCTTGGCGAACAGTGCTTAGCCACGCCCACAGCGATTCGCGAAAACTCACAAACTTCGTGTTGTGACATCATGAAGGCCGAAACCCTCATCTGAGCAAATATGAGGTTGGTCCAGTTAACGTGTTTGGAGAAAAAATGTACAAGAAAATTCGTAAGAAAAAAAATTGCCACTAGGTGGCGCTATCAGTAAGATGAAATATAAGTTCGTAGATGTCTTTAGGGCTGGACTCTCATCAAATGTGTGAAATTTTGAGAAGATAGGATCATCTCGGTCAAGTTCATGCAGCTTTTATTGTCACGAAAAATCTTCAGACTTTGCGGCACCGTAGCGGCCACGCCCTTTGGCGAAAAGTTACAATATTCGGTGTTGGGCATGATCAACATCTTAAGGCTTTTCTGACCAACTTTCAACTGGATCCCTTCAACGAGCTCAGCGCAGTAGCTAAAAATGTAAAGTATGACATTTATTGTCACCACTAGGTGGCGCTATATGTATAACTGAATTTTATCATATAGATGTTTTCAGGCCGTGACTATTACGTTGCCTGAGAAGTTTGAGATTTTTTGGAGCTTGAACATGAGAGTTATTAAGCATTTGCTCTTTCTGGACAAATGAAATTTTAAAGACAATATTTGATGCCCCGCCCCCATCATATAGTATTTCGAAAAGGCAAGACTTTTTGCCCAGTTGTTCTCTCAGGTCTTGAGATGATAAATGCCAAGTTTGATGTGAATTGGATGAAAAATGTTTGCAGAGGGGGAAAAAGCATGACCACAGTGAATGTGCCAAAATAGGCCAAAATTGGACATAAAAAAATTCATAGCTCATTTCCTGTACATTTTAGCTACATGGTCCCAATAGACTTTTTTTGTGCGTCTCGGGGTGCGACACGTGCCTGCCAATTTTCGTTGCTCTAGCTCAAACGTGCCAGGCTTGGTTTTAATTTTTCTACGCTAGGGGGCGCTATAGAGTCGCGTTGTTATGACGACTTCATAATATCAAATTTTTCGCCGGGCCTGAGGAGTGTGCAAAGTTTGGTGAGTTTTCGTGAATGTTTAGGTACTCAAAAATGCGATCGTTTACGGAGAAAAAGAAGAAGAAGAATAACTAGAGCTGCGAGCAGCTATAAAGGGCCCTCGCAGCCCGGGCCACGTTGGGGTCCTTGCACGTTGGGGTACTTGCACGTTAGGGTACTGGCACGTTGGGGTACTGGCATATTGGAAGCAAAATTCCTTTGAAAATGGCATAATAAACGTTTACATGTAGAATATTTTTTTTTCCAGTGTGTGTCAAGCTCAACGGGTTTTGGTGATTGTTAAGACCTGCAAAAATCAGCGTCCTTATTTATTTTTAGGCAACAAGTTGCCCTGATTGGTATTTTTTGTAAAAGTGTATATATACATCATCGCTCGTTGTACTCATTGCACAATGTTACTTTTATTGTCCAAAGGGGCAATCAAAAATGAATAAAACAAAATGGAAACGTACATACGTTTGGATCGGTGTGAAGCCAGTTAACAATTTGAGTGGTGGAAACTAAAAGAATATTCATAAATGACTTAGTTATCACACTTAGAATGAGTTTACATTTTTTGTACAAAATACCGTATGTGTTTTTTTTTTTTTATATATTATGCCTCAAGGGCTAGGTGGCGCTGTATTTATAACTGAATGTTGTCATCGAGATACCTTCAGGCCTTGATTATAAGCATACATGTCAAGTGTGGGATTTTTTTTGGAGCATGTACCGTGGAGTTATTACAGTGGTATGAAAAAGTATCTGAACCTTTTGGAATTTCTCACATTTCTGCATAAAATCAGCATCAAACGTGATCTGATCTTTGTCAAAAACACACAGATGAAACATCAGTGTCTGCTTTAACTAAAACCACCCAAACATTTACAGGTTTTCATATTTTAACAAGGATAGCATGCAAACAATGACAGAAGGGGGAGGAATAAGTAATTGAACCCTCTGCCTAAGGATACTTAAAGAGCAATTGAAACCAATTTTTACCAAACAATTTAAGTCAGGTGTGTGCCCAATCACTGATGAGTGACTTAAAGCTGCCCTGCCCACTATAAAACACACACCTGGTCAGAATTGTCTTGATGAGAAGCATTGTCTGATGTGCACCATGACTCACTCAAAAGAGCTGTCGGAAGACCTGCTATCAAGAATTGTTGGTTTGTATAAAACTGGCAAAGGATACAAAACCATCTCTAAAAGTCTGGATGTTCATCAATCAACAGTCAGCGAAGTTGTGTACAAATGGAGAGAGTTTGGCACTGTTGCTTCCCTCCCAAGGAGTGGCCGCCCACCAAAGATGACGCCAAGAGTTCAGCGCAGACCACTCAGAGAGGTAAAAAAGAACCCTAGAGTGTCTGCTAAAGACTTACAGAAATCACTGGCACAGTCCAATATCGCTGTGCATGCATCAACTATATGTAAAACATTGGCCAAGAATGGTTTTCATGGGAGGACTCCACGGAGGAAGCCACTGCTGTCTAAAAAAAACATTGTGGCTCGTTTAATGTTCGCAAAAAGGCACTTGGGCACTCTACAGAAGTTTTGGCAAAATATTTTGTGGACTGATGAAGCCAAAGTTGAATTGTTTGGGAGGAACACACAACGTCATGTGTGGAGGAAAAATGGAACAGCTCACCAACATCAACAACTCATCCCCACCGTGAAGCATGGTGGAGGGTGCATCATGGTTTGGGGCTGTTTTGCTTCCTCAGGGCCTGGACAACTTGCAATCATTCATGGAAAAATGAATTCAAAAGTTTATCAGGATGTTTTGCAGGAAAACCTGAGGCCGTCTGTCAGACAGTTGAAGCTAAAAAGAGGATGGATGCTGCAACAAGACAATGATCCAAAACACAGAAGCAAATCGACTTCAAAATGGTTTCAGAAGAACAAAATACACGTTCTGGAGTGGCCAAGTCAAAGTCCAGACTTGAACCCCATTGAGATGCTGTGGCATGACCTCAAGACAGCGATTCATGCCAGACATCCCAGGAATCTGACTGAACTACAGCAGTTTTGTAAAGAAGAATGGGCCAAGATCAGTCCTGATCGATGTGCCAGACTGATCTGCAGCTACAGGAAGCGTCCGGTTGAAGTTATTGCTGCCAAAGGGGGGCCACAAAATATTAAATGTGATGGTTCAGTTACTTATTCTTCCCCCCTTCTGTCATTGTTTGCATGCTATCCTTGTTAAAATATGAAAACCTGTAAATGTTTGGGTGGTTTTAGTTAAAGCAGACACTGTTGTTTCATCTGTGTGATTTTGACAAAGATCAGATCACGTTTGATGGTGATTTTAGGCAGAAATGTGAGAAATTCCAAAAGGTTCAGATACTTTTTCATGCCACTGTAAGCATATCCTTCATTCACGATATTGCTTTTAATGTCCACAGAGGCTATCAAAAATAATAAAAATATATATATGTTTGGATAAGTCTGATGCCAGTGAACATTTTGAGTGGTGGAAACTAAAAGAATATTCATAAATGACTTAGTTATCACACTTACAATGAGTTTACAATTTTTGCAAAAATACCGTAAGTGAGGCATTTTTTTTTATGCCTCAAGGACTAGGTGGCGCTGTATTTATAACTGAATTTTGTCATAGAGATACCTTCAGGCCTTGACTCTAAATATACATTTCAAATATGGGATTTTTTGGAGCATGTACCTGGGAGTTATTAAGCATAGCCTTCATTCACGATATTGCTTTTAATGTCCATAGAGGCTATCAAAAATACATAAAACTAAATAACAAAAATATGTATGTTTGGTTAGGTCTGATGCCAGTGAATATTTTGAGTGGTGGAAGGTAAAAGAATATTCCTAAATGACTTAGTTATCACACTTAGAATGAGTTTACATTTTTTGTACAAAATACCGTAAGTGGGGTATTTTTTTTTCATGCCTCAAGGGCTAGGTGGCGCTGCATATATAACTGAATGTTGTCATAGAGATACCTTCAGGCCTTGACGATAAACATACATGTCAAGTTTGGGATTTTTTGGAGCATGTATCGGGGAGTTATTAAGCATATCCTTTTTCAGTGCGAAACACAAATTTTGATGCCCCGCCCTCATCATATAGTATTTCCAAAAGTCAAGATTTTTCCGTCTGTTGTTGGCTCAGGTCTTGGCATGGTCCAGGTCAAGTCATAAGTCAGTCGGATAAAACGTGTAGGAGAAGTGGGCAAAAGTATGCCCTCTGAAAATGTGCAAAAATCGTAAAAAATGGGACATTCAAAAATTCGTAGTTCACTTCCTGTTCATTTTAGCATATGGGTCCAAGAGACTTTTTTGTAGGTCTTTGGCTCCCTCATACACGTAAAAATTTTCGTAGATCTTGCTTAAACGTACAATCGGGGCTGCTTCGTTAAAAATTTCTAGGGGGCGCTATTGAGTCATTTTTGTAAAAATAGCACAATCAACAATAAAATATTGTTCATTTTACCAGGCCAGATGTGTGTGCCAAGTTTCATGAGTTTCTGCGCATGTTTAGACCCTCAAAACTGGCGTTGTTTTCTTGGCGAACAGTGCTTAGCCACGCCCACAGCGATTCGCGAAAACTCACAAACTTCGTGTTGTGACATCATGAAGGCCGAAACCCTCATCTGAGCAAATATGAGGTAGGTCCAGTTAACGTGTTTGGAGAAAAACGTAGAAGAAAATTCGTAATAAAAAAAATTGCCACTAGGTGGCGCTATCAGTTAGATGAAATATAAGTCAGTAGATGTCTTTAGGGCTGGACTCTCATCAAATGTGTGAAATTTTGAGAAGATAGGATCATCTCGGTCAAGTTAATGCAGCTTTTATTTTCACGAAAAATCTTCAGACTTTGCGTCACCGTAGCGGCCACGCCCTTTGGCAAAAAGTTACAATATTCGGTGTGGGGCATCATCAACATCTTAAGGCTTTTCTGACCAATTTTCAACTGGATCCCTTCAACGAGCTCAGCGCAGTAGCTAAAAACGTAAAGTATGACATTTATTGTCACCACTAGGTGGCGCTATATGTATAACTGAATTTTATCATATAGATGTTTTCAGGCCGTGACTATTACGTTGCCTGAGAAGTTTGAGATTTTTTGGAGCTTGAACAAGGGAGTTATTAAGCATTTGCTCTTTCTGGACAAATGAAATTTTAAAGACAATATTTGATGCCCCGCCCCCATCATATAGTATTTCGAAAAGGCAAGACTTTTTGCCCAGTTGTTCTCTCAGGTCTTGAGATGATAAATGCCAAGTTTGATGTGAATTGGATGAAAAATGTTTGCAGAGGGGGAAAAAGCATGACCACAGTGAATGTGCCAAAATAGGCCAAAATTGGACATAAAAAAATTCATAGCTCATTTCCTGTACATTTTAGCTACATGGTCCCAATAGACTTTTTTGTGCGTCTCGGGGTGCTACACGTGCCTGCCAATTTTCGTTGCTCTAGCTCAAACGTGCCAGGCTTGGTTTTTATTTTTCTACGCTAGGGGGCGCTATAGAGTCGCGTTGTTATGACGACTTCATAATATCAAATTTTTCGCCGGGCCTGAGGAGTGTGCAAAGTTTGGTGAGTTTTCGTGAATGTTTAGGTACTCAAAAATGCGATCGTTTACGGAGAAAAAGAAGAAGAAGAATAACTAGAGCTGCGAGCAGCTATAAAGGGCCCTCGCAGCCCGGGCCACGTTGGGGTCCTTGCACGTTGGGGTACTTGCACGTTAGGGTACTGGCACGTTGGGGTACTGGCATATTGGAAGCAAAATTCCTTTGAAAATGGCATAATAAACGTTTACATGTAGAATATTTTTTTTTCCAGTGTGTGTCAAGCTCAACGGGTTTTGGTGATTGTTAAGACCTGCAAAAATCAGCGTCCTTATTTATTTTTAGGCAACAAGTTGCCCTGATTGGTATTTTTTGTAAAAGTGTATATATACATCATCGCTCGTTGTACTCATTGCACAATGTTACTTTTATTGTCCAAAGGGGCAATCAAAAATGAATAAAACAAAATGGAAACGTACATACGTTTGGATCGGTGTGAAGCCAGTTAACAATTTGAGTGGTGGAAACTAAAAGAATATTCATAAATGACTTAGTTATCACACTTAGAATGAGTTTACATTTTTTGTACAAAATACCGTATGTGTTTTTTTTTTTTTATATATTATGCCTCAAGGGCTAGGTGGCGCTGTATTTATAACTGAATGTTGTCATCGAGATACCTTCAGGCCTTGATTATAAGCATACATGTCAAGTGTGGGATTTTTTTTGGAGCATGTACCGTGGAGTTATTAAGCATATCCTTCATTCACGATATTGCTTTTAATGTCCACAGAGGCTATCAAAAATAAATAAAAATATATATATGTTTGGATAAGTCTGATGCCAGTGAACATTTTGAGTGGTGGAAACTAAAAGAATATTCATAAATGACTTAGTTATCACACTTAGAATGAGTTTACATTTTTTGTACAAAATACCGTATGTGGGGTATTTTTTTTTTATGCCTCAAGGGCTAGGTGACGCTGCATATATAACTGAATGTTGTCATAGAGATAGCTTCAGGCCTTGACGATAAACATACATGTCAAGTTTGGGATTTTTTGGAGCATGTACCGGGGAGTTATTAAGCATATCCTTTTTCAGTGCGAAACACAAAATTTGATGCCCCGCCTTCATCATATAGTATTTCGAAAAGTCAAGATTTTTCCCCCTGTCGTTGGCTCAGGTCTTGACATGGTCCAGGCCAAGTCTTAACTCAGTCAGATGAAACGTGGGGGAGAAGTGGGCAAAAGTCTGCCCCCTGTGAATGTGCAAAAATCGTCAAAAATTGGACATTCAAAAATTCGTAGCTCACTTCCTGTTCATTTTAGCATATGGGTCCAATAGACTTTTTTGTAGGTCTTGGGCTCCCTCATACACCTAAAAATTTTCGTAGATCTTGCTTAAACGTACAACCGGGGCTGCTTCATTAAAAATTCCTAGGGGGCGCTATTGAGTCATTTTTGTAAAAATAGCACAATCAACAATAAAATATTGTTCATTTTACCAGGCCAGATGTGTGTGCCAAGTTTCATGAGTTTCTGTGCATGTTTAGACCCTCAAAACTGGCGTTGTTTTCTTGGCGAACAGTGCTTAGCCACGCCCACAGCAATTCGCGAAAACTCACAAACTTCGTGTTGTGACATCATGAAGGCCGAAACCCTCATCTGAGCAAATATGAGGTAGGTCCAGTTAACGTGTTTGGAGAAAAACGTAGAAGAAAATTCGTAAGAAAAAAAATTGCCACGAGGTGGCGCTATCAGTTAGATGAAATATAAGTCAGTAGATGTCTTTAGGGCTGGACTCTCATCAAATGTGTGAAATTTTGAGAAGATAGGATCATCTCGGTCAAGTTAATGCAGCTTTTATTTTCACGAAAAATCTTCAGACTTTGCGTCACCGTAGCGGCCACGCCCTTTGGCGAAAAGTTACAATATTCGGTGTGGGGCATGATCAACATCTTAAGGCTTTTCTGACCAATTTTCAAATGGATCCCTTCAACAAGCTCAGCACAGTAGCTAAAAACGTAAAGTATGACATTTATTGTAACCACTAGGTGGCGCTATATGTATAACTGAATTTTATCATATAGATGTTTTCAGGCCGTGACTATTACGTTGCCTGAGAAGTTTGAGATTTTTTGGAGCTTGAACATGGGAGTTATTAAGCATTTGCTCTTTCTGGACAAATGAAATTTTAAAGGCAATATTTGATGCCCCGCCCCCGTCATATAGTATTTCAAAAAGGCAAGATGTTTTGCCCAGTTGTTCTCTCAGGTCTTGAGATGATAAATGCCAAGTTTGAAGTCAATTGGATGAAAAATGTTTGCAAAGGGGGAAAAAGCATGACCACAGTGAATGTGCCAAAATAGGCCAAAATTGGACATTAAAAAATTCATAGCTCACTTCCTGTACATTTTAGCTACATGGTCCCAATAGACTTTTTTTGTGCGTCTCGGGGTGCTACACGTGCCTGCCAATTTTTGTTGCTCTAGCTCAAACGTGCCGGGCTTGGTTTTTATTTTTCTACGCTAGGGGGCGCTATCGAGTCGCATTGTTATGACGACTTAATAATATCAAATTTTTCGCCGGGCCTGAGGAGTGTGCAAAGTTCGGTGAGTTTTCGTGAATGTTTAGGTACCCAAAATCGCGATCGTTTGCGGAGAATAAAGAATAATAATAATAACTAGAGCTGCGAGCAGCTATAAAGGGCCCTCGCAGCCCGGGCCACGTTGGGGTACTTGCACGTTGGGGAACTTGCACATTGGGGTACTGGCACATTGGAAGCAGAATTTCTTTGAAAATGGCATGATAAACATGTGGACTTTTTTTTTTTTTTTTTGCCAGGTGTGATGAGTGTGTCAAGCTCAATGGGTTTTGGTGATTGTTAAGATCTGCAAAAATCAGCGTCTTTTTATTTTTAGGCAATGAGTTGCTCTGATTGGTATTTTTCGTAAAAGTATATATACACACATCATCGCTCGTACTCATTGCACAATGTTGCTTTTATTGTCCATAGAGGCGATAAAAAAAATAAATAAAACTAAATAAAAAATACGTATGTTTGGATCGGTCTGATACCAGTGAACATATTGAGTGGTGGAAAGTAAAAGAATATTCATAAATGACTTAGTTATCACACTTACAATGAGTTTACAATTTTTGCAAAAATACCGTAAGTGAGGCATTTTTTTTTATGCCTCAAGGACTAGGTGGCGCTGTATTTATAACTGAATTTTGTCATAGAGATACCTTCAGGCCTTGACTCTAAATATACATTTCAAATATGGGATTTTTTGGAGCATGTACCTGGGAGTTATTAAGCATAGCCTTCATTCACCATATTGCTTTTAATGTCCATAGAGGCTATCAAAAATACATAAAACTAAATAACAAAAATATGTATGTTTGGTTAGGTCTGATGCCAGTGAATATTTTGAGTGGTGGAAGGTAAAAGAATATTCCTAAATGACTTAGTTATCACACTTAGAATGAGTTTACATTTTTTGTACAAAATACCGTAAGTGGGGTATTTTTTTTTCATGCCTCAAGGGCTAGGTGGCGCTGCATATATAACTGAATGTTGTCATAGAGATACCTTCAGGCCTTGACGATAAACATACATGTCAAGTTTGGGATTTTTTGGAGCATGTATCGGGGAGTTATTAAGCATATCCTTTTTCAGTGCGAAACACAAATTTTGATGCCCCGCCCTCATCATATAGTATTTCCAAAAGTCAAGATTTTTCCGTCTGTTGTTGGCTCAGGTCTTGGCATGGTCCAGGTCAAGTCATAAGTCAGTCGGATAAAACGTGTAGGAGAAGTGGGCAAAAGTATGCCCTCTGAAAATGTGCAAAAATCGTAAAAAATGGGACATTCAAAAATTCGTAGCTCACTTCCTGTTCATTTTAGCATATGGGTCCAAGAGTCTTTTTTGTAGGTCTTTGGCTCCCTCATACACGTAAAAATTTTCGTAGATCTTGCTTAAACGTACAATCGGGGCTGCTTCGTTAAAAATTTCTAGGGGGCGCTATTGAGTCATTTTTGTAAAAATAGCACAATCAACAATAAAATATTGTTCATTTTACCAGGCCAGATGTGTGTGCCAAGTTTCATGAGTTTCTGCGCATGTTTAGACCCTCAAAACTGGCGTTGTTTTCTTGGCGAACAGTGCTTAGCCACGCCCACAGCGACTCGCGAAAACTCACAAACTTCGTGTTGTGACAGCATGAAGGCCGACACCCTCATCTGAGCAAATATGAGGTAGGTCCAGTTAACATGGTTGGAGAAAAACATTGAAGAAAAATCGTAAGAAAAAAAATTGCCAGTAGGTGGCGCTATCAGTAAGATGAAATATAAGTTTGTAGATGTCTTTAGGGCTGGACTCTCATCAATTGTGTAAAATTTTGAGAAGATAGCATCATCTCGGTCAAGTTAATGCAGCTTTTGTTGTCACGAGAAATCTTCAGACTTTGCGGCACCGTAGCGGCCACGCCCTTTGGCGAAAAGTTACAATATTCGGTGTGGGGCATGATCAACATCTTAAGGCTTTTCTGACCAATTTTCAACTGGATCCCTTCAACGAGCTCAGCACAGTAGCTAAAAACGTAAAGTATGACAATTATTGTTACCACTAGGTGGCGCTACATGGATAACTGAATTTTATCATATAGATGTTTTCAGGCCGTGACTATTAAGTTGCCTGATAAGTTTGAGATTTTTTGGAGCTTGAACATGGGAGTTATTAAGCATTTGCTCTTTCTGGACAAATGAAATTTTAAAGGCAATATTTGATGCCCCGCCCCCGTCATATAGTATTTCGAAAAGGCAGGATTTTTTCCCCAGTTGTTCTCTCAGGTCTTGAGATGATAAATGCCAAGTTTGAAGTCAATTGGATGAAAAATGTTTGCAAAGGGGGAAAAAGCATGACCACAGTGAATGTGCCAAAATAGGCCAAAATTGGACATTAAAAAATTCATAGCTCACTTCCTGTACATTTTAGCTACATGGTCCCAATAGACTTTTTTGTGCGTCTCGGGGTGCTACACGTGCCTGCCAATTTTCGTTGCTCTAGCTCAAACGTGCCGGGCTTGGTTTTTATTTTTCTATGCTAGGGGGCGCTATAGAGTCGCGTTGTTATGACGACTTCATAATATCAAATTTTTCGCCGGGCCTGAGGAGTGTGCAAAGTTTGGTGAGTTTTCGTAAATGTTTAGGTACCCAAAATCGTGATCGTTTACGGAGAAGAAGAAGAATAATAATAATAATAATAATAATAATAATAATAATAATAATCCGATCGAAAAACAATAGGGACCTCGCAGCGGTAGCTGCTCGGGCCCTAACTAGAGCTGCGAGCAGCTATAAAGGGCCCTCGCAGCCCGGGCCACGTTGGGGTCCTTGCACGTTGGGGTACTTGCACGTTGGGGTACTGGCACGTTGGGGTACTGGCATATTGGAAGCAAAATTTCTTTGAAAATGGCATAATAAACGTTTACATGTAGAATATTTTTTTGCCAGTGTGTGTGTCAAGCTCAACGGGTTTTGGTGATTGTTAAGACCTGCAAAAATCAGCGTCCTTTTTTATTTTTAGGCAATGAGTTGCCCTGATTGGTATTTTTTGTAAAAGTGTATATATACATCATCGCTCGTTGTACTCATTGCACAATGTTACTTTTATTGTCCAAAGGGGCAATCAAAAATGAATAAAACAAAATGGAAACGTACATACGTTTGGATCGGTGTGAAGCCAGTGAACAATTTGAGTGGTGGAAACTAAAAGAATATTCAGAAATGACTTAGTCATCACACTTAGAATGAGTTTACATTTTTTTGTACAAAATACCGTATGTGGGTTTTTTTTTTTTATATAAGCCTCAAGGGCTAGGTGGCGCTGTATTTATAACTGAATGTTGTCATCGAGATACCTTCAGGCCTTGATTATAAGCATACATGTCAAGTGTGGGATTTTTTTTGGAGCATGTACCGTGGAGTTATTAAGCATATCCTTCATTCACAATATTGCTTTTAATGTCCATAGAGGCTATCAAAAATAAATAAAAATATATATATGTTTGGATAAGTCTGATGCCAGTGAACATTTTGAGTGGTGGAAACTAAAAGAATATTCATAAATGACTTAGTTATCACACTTAGAATGAGTTTACATTTTTTGTACAAAATACCGTATGTGGGGTATTTTTTTTTCATGCCTCAAGGGC
Source organism: Festucalex cinctus (assembly GCF_051991245.1). Taxonomy (NCBI): domain Eukaryota; kingdom Metazoa; phylum Chordata; class Actinopteri; order Syngnathiformes; family Syngnathidae; genus Festucalex; species Festucalex cinctus. Next base: position 2,036,227 of record NC_135430.1, on the reverse strand, counting down.
TAGGTGGCGCTGCATATATAACTGAATGTTGTCATAGAGATAACTTCAGGCCTTGACGATAAACATACATGTCAAGTTTGGGATTTTTTGGAGCATGTACCGGGGAGTTATCAAGCATATCCTTTTTCAATTGCGAAACACACATTTTGATGCCCCGCCCTCATCATATAGTATTTCGAAAAGTCAAAATTTTTCCCCCTGTCGTTGGCTCAGGTCTTGACATGGTCCAGGCCAAGTCTTAACTCAGTCGGATGAAACGTGTAGGAGAAGTGGGCAAAAGTCTGCCCCCTGTGAATGTGCAAAAATCGTCAAAAATGGGACATTCAAAAATTCGTAGCTCACTTCCTGTTCATTTTAGCATATGGGTACAAGAGACTTTTTTGTAGGTCTTGAGCTCCCTCATACACCTAAAAATATTCGTCGTTCTTGCTTAAACGTACAACCGGGGCTGCTTCGTTAAATATTTCGAGGGGGCGCTATTGAGTCATTTTTTTAAAAATAGCACAATCAACAATAAAATATTGCTCATTTTACCAGGCCAGATGTGTGTGCCAAGTTTCAGGAGTTTCTGTGCATGTTTAGACCCTCAAAACTGGCGTTGTTTTCTTGGCGAACAGCGCTTAGCCACGGCCACAGCAATTCGCGAAAACTCACAAACTTCGTGTTGTGACATCATGAAGGCCGAAACCCTCATCTGAGCAAATATGAGGTAGGTCCAGTTAACGTGTTTGGAGAAAAACGTAGAAGAAAATTCGTAAGAAAAAAAATTGCCACGAGGTGGCGCTATCAGTTAGATGAAATGTAAGTTAGTAGATGTCTTTAGAGCTGGACTCTCATCAAATGTGTGAAATTTTGAGAAGATAGGATCATCTCGGTCAGGTTAATGCAGCTTTTATTGTCACGAAAAATCTTCAGACTTTGCGTCACCGTAGCGGCCACGCCCTTTGGCGAAAAGTTACAATATTCGGTGTGGGGCATCATCAACATCTTAAGGCTTTTCTGACCAATTTTCAACTGGATCCCTTCAACGAGCTCAGCACAGTAGCTAAAAACGTAAAGTATGACATTTATTGTAACCACTAGGTGGCGCTATATATAGAACTGAATTTTGTCATATAGATGTTTTCAGGCCGTGACTATTACGTTGCCTGAGAAGTTTGAGATTTTTTGGAGCTTGTACATGGGAGTTATTCAGCATTTGCTCTTTCTGGACAAATGAAATTTTAAAGGCAATATTTGATGCCCCGCCCCCGTCATATAGTATTTCGAAAAGGCAAGACTTTTTGCCCAGCTGTTCTCTTAGCTCTTGAGATGATAAATGCCAAGTTTGAAGTCAATGGGATGAAAAATGTTTGCATAGGGGGAAAAAGCATGACCACAGTGAATGTGCCAAAATAGGCCAAAATTGGACATTAAAAAATTCATAGCTCACTTCCTGTACATTTTAGCTACATGGTCCCAATAGACTTTTTTGTGCGTCTCGGGGTGCTACACGTGCCTGCCAATTTTCGTTGCTCTAGCTCAAACGTGCCGGGCTTGGTTTTTATTTTTCTATGCTAGGGGGCGCTATAGAGTCGCGTTGTTATAACGACTTCATAATATCAAATTTTTCGCCGGACCTGAGGAGTGTGCAAAGTTCGGTGAGTTTTCGTGAATATTTAGGTACCCAAAATCGCGATTGTTTGCGGAGAATAAATAATAATAATAATAATAATAATAATAATAATAATAATAATAATTTTTACAAAAACAATAGGGACCTCGCAGCGGTCGCTGCTCGGGCCCTAATAATAATAATAATAATAATAATAATAATAATTTTTACAAAAACAATAGGGACCTCGCAGCGGTCGCTGCTCGGGCCCTAACTAGAGCTGCGAGCAGCTATAAAGGGCCCTCGCAGCCCGGGCCACGTTGGGGTACTTGCACGTTGGGGTACTGGCACATTGGAAGCAGAATTTCTTTGAAAATGGCATGATAAACGTGGATTTTATTTTTTTTTTTGCCAGGTGTGATGAGTGTGTCAAGCTCAATGGGTTGTGGTGATTGTTAAGATCTGCAAAAATCAGCGTCTTTTTTTTATTTTTAGGCAATGAGTTGCCCTGATTGGTATTTTTCGTAAAAGTATATATACACGCATCATCGCTCGTACTCATTGCACAATGTTGCTTTTATTGTACATAGAGGCGATCAAAAAATAAATAAAACTAAATAAAAAATACGTATGTTTGGATCGGTCTGATGCCAGTGAACATATTGAGTGGTGGAAAGTAAAAGAATATTCATAAATGACTTAGTTATCACACTTACAATGAGTTTACAATTTTTGCAAAAATACCGTAAGTGAGGCATTTTTTTTTATGCCTCAAGGACTAGGTGGCGCTGTATTTATAACTGAATTTTGTCATAGAGATAGCTTCAGGCCTTGATTATATGCATACATTTCAAGTATGGGATTTTTTGGAGCATGTACCTGGGAGTTATTAAGCATAGCCTTCATTCACGATACTGCTTTTAATGTCCATAGAGGCCATCAAAAATACATAAAACTAAATAACAAAAATATGTATGTTTGGTTAGGTCTGATGCCAGTGAATATTTTGAGTGGTGGAAAGTAAAAGAATATTCCTAAATGACTTAGTTATCACACTGAGAATGAGTTTACATTTTTTTGTACAAAATACCGTAAGTGGGGTATTTTTTTTTCATGCCTCAAGGGCTAGGTGGCGCTGCATATATAACTGAATGTTGTCATAGAGATACCTTCAGGCCTTGACGATAAACATACATGTCAAGTTTGGGATTTTTTGGAGCATGTATCGGGGAGTTATTAAGCATATCCTTTTTCAGTGCGAAACACAAATTTTGATGCCCCGCCCTCATCATATAGTATTTCCAAAAGTCAAGATTTTTCCGTCTGTTGTTGGCTCAGGTCTTGGCATGGTCCAGGTTAAGTCATAAGTCAGTCGGATAAAACGTGTAGGAGAAGTGGGCAAAAGTATGCCCCCTGAAAATGTGCAAAAATCGTCAAAAATGGGACATTCAAAAATTCGTAGCTCACTTCCTGTTCATTTTAGCATATGGGTCCAAGAGACTTTTTTGTAGGTCTTTGGCTCCCTCATACACGTAAAATTTTTCGTAGATCTTGCTTAAACGTACAATCGGGGCTGCTTCGTTAAAATTTTCTAGGGGGCGCTATTGAGTCATTTTTGTAAAAATAGGACAATCAACAATAAAATATTGTTCATTTTACCAGGCCAGATGTGTGTGCCAAGTTTCATGAGTTTCTGCGCATGTTTAGACCCTCAAAACTGGCGTTGTTTTCTTGGCGAACAGTGCTTAGCCACGCCCACAGCAATTCGCGAAAACTCACAAACTTCGTGTTGTGACATCATGAAGGCCGAAACCCTCATCTGAGCAAATATGAGGTTGGTCCAGTTAACGTGTTTGGAGAAAAATGTACAAGAAAATTCGTAAGAAAAAAAATTGCCACTAGGTGGCGCTATCAGTAAGATGAAATATAAGTTCGTGATGTCTTTAGGGTTGGACTCTCATCAAATGTGTGAAATTTTGAGAAGATAGGATCATCTCGGTCAAGTTCATGCAGCTTTTATTGTCACGAAAAATCTTCAGACTTTGCGTCACCGTAGCGGCCACGCCCTTTGGCGAAAAGTTACAATATTTGGTGTGGGGCATGATCAACATCTTAAGGCTTTTCTGACCAACTTTCAACTGGATCCCTTCAACGAGCTCAGCGCAGTAGATAAAAACGTAAAGTATGACATTTATTGTCACCACTAGGTGGCGCTATATGTATAACTGAATTTTATCATATAGATGTTTTCAGGCCGTGACTATTACGTTGCCTGAGAAGTTTGAGATTTTTTGGAGCTTGAACATGGGAGTTATTAAGCATTTGCTCTTTCTGGACAAATGAAATTTTAAAGGCAATATTTGATGCCACGCCCCCGTCATATAGTATTTCAAAAAGGCAAGATGTTTTGCCCAGTTTTTCTCTCAGGTCTTGAGATGATAAATGCCAAGTTTGAAGTCAATTGGATGAAAAATGTTTGCAAAGGGGGAAAAAGCATGACCACAGTGAATGTGCCAAAATAGGCCAAAATTGGACATAAAAAAATTCATAGCTCACTTCCTGTACATTTTAGCTACATGGTCCCAATAGACTTTTTTTTGTGCGTCTCGGGGTGCTACACGTGCCTGCCAATTTTTGTTGCTCTAGCTCAAAAGTGCCGGGCTTGGTTTTTATTTTTCTACGCTAGGGGGCGCTATCGAGTCGGGTTGTTATGACGACTTCATAATATAAAATTTTTCGCCGGGCCTGAGGAGTGTGCAAAGTTTGGTGAGTTTTCGTGAATGTTTAGGTACTCAAAAATGCTATCGTTTACGGAGAAGAATAATAATAATAATTCGAACGAAAAACAATAGGGACCTCGCAGCGGTCGCTGCTCGGGCCCTAATAATAATTTTTACAAAAACAATAGGGACCTCGCAGCGGTCGCTGCTCGGGCCCTAATAATAATAACTAGAGCTGCGAGCAACTATAAAGGGCCCTCGCAGCCCGGGCCACGTTGGAGTCCTTGCACGTTGGGGTACTTGCACGTTAGGGTACTGGCACGTTGGGGTACTGGCATATTGGAAGCAAAATTTCTTTGAAAATGGCATAATAAACGTTTACATGTAGAATATTTTTTTTGCCAGTGTGTGTCAAGCTCAACGTGTTTTGGTGATTGTTAAGACCTGCAAAAATCAGCGTCCTTTTTTATTTTTAGGCAATGAGTTGCCCTGATTGGTATTTTTTGTAAAAGTGTATATATACATCATCGCTCGTTGTACTCATTGCACAATGTTACTTTTATTGTCCAAAGGGGCAATCAAAAATGAATAAAACAAAATGGAAACGTACATACGTTTGGATCGGTGTGAAGCCAGTGAACAATTTGAGTGGTGGAAACTAAAAGAATATTCAGAAATGACTTAGTTATCACACTTAGAATGAGTTTACATTTTTTTGTACAAAATACCGTATGTGGGTTTTTTTTTTTATATAAGCCTCAAGGGCTAGGTGGCGCTGTATTTATAACTGAATGTTGTCATCGAGATACCTTCAGGCCTTGATTATAAGCATACATGTCAAGTGTGGGATTTTTTTTGGAGCATGTACCGTGGAGTTATTAAGCATATCCTTCATTCACGATATTGCTTTTAATGTCCACAGAGGCTATCAAAAATAAATAAAAATATATATATGTTTGGATAAGTCTGATGCCAGTGAACATTTTGAGTGGTGGAAACTAAAAGAATATTCATAAATGACTTAGTTATCACACTTAGAATGAGTTTACATTTTTTGTACAAAATACCGTATGTGGGGTATTTTTTTTTCATGCCTCAAGGGCTAGGTGGCGCTGCATATATAACTGAATGTTGTCATAGAGATAGCTTCAGGCCTTGACGATAAACATACATGTCAAGTTTGGGATTTTTTGGAGCATGTACCGGGGAGTTATTAAGCATATCCTTTTTCAGTGCGAAACACAAATTTTGATGCCCCGCCTTCATCATATAGTATTTCGAAAGGTCAAGATTTTTCCCCCTGTCGTTGGCTCAGGTCTTGACATGGTCCAGGTCAAGTCTTAACTCAGTCAGATGAAACGTGTAGGAGAAGTGGGCAAAAGTCTGCGCCCTGTGAATGTGCAAAAATTGTCAAAAATGGGACATTCAAAAATTCGTAGCTCACTTCCTGTTCATTTTAGCATATGGGTCCAAGAGACTTTTTTGTAGGTCTTGGGCTCCCTCATACACCTAAAAATATTCGTCGTTCTTGCTTAAACGTACAACCGGGGCTGCTTCGTTAAAAACTTCTAGGGGGCGCTATTGAGTCATTTTTGTAAAAATAGCACAATCAACAATAAAATATTGCTCATTTTACCAGGCCAGATGTGTGTGCCAAGTTTCATGAGTTTCTGTGCATGTTTAGACCCTCAAAACTGGCGTTGTTTTCTTGGCGAACAGCGCTTAGCCACACCCACAGCAATTCGCGAAAACTCACAAACTTCGTGTTGTGACATCATGAAGGCCGAAACCCTCATCTGAGCAAATATGAGGTAGGTCCAGTTAACGTGTTTGGAGAAAAACGTAGAAGAAAATTCGTAATAAAAAAAATTGCCACTAGGTGGCGCTATCAGTTAGATGAAATATAAGTCAGTAGATGTCTTTAGGGCTGGACTCTCATCAAATGTGTGAAATTTTGAGAAGATAGGATCATCTCGGTCAAGTTAATGCAGCTTTTATTTTCACGAAAAATCTTCAGACTTTGCGTCACCGTAGCGGCCACGCCCTTTGGCGAAAAGTTACAATATTCGGTGTGGGGCATGATCAACATCTTAAGCCTTTTCTGACCAATTTTCAAATGGATCCCTTCAACAAGCTCAGCACAGTAGCTAAAAACGTAAAGTATGACATTTATTGTAACCACTAGGTGGCGCTATATGTATAACTGAATTTTATCATATAGATGTTTTCAGGCCGTGACTATTACGTTGCCTGAGAAGTTTGAGATTTTTTGGAGCTTGAACATGGGAGTTATTAAGCATTTGCTCTTTCTGGACAAATGAAATTTTAAAGGCAATATTTGATGCCCCGCCCCCGTCATATAGTATTTCAAAAAGACAAGATGTTTTGCCCAGTTGTTCTCTCAGGTCTTGAGATGATAAATGCCAAGTTTGAAGTCAATTGGATGAAAAATGTTTGCAAAGGGGGAAAAAGCATGACCACAGTGAATGTGCCAAAATAGGCCAAAATTGGACATAAAAAAATTCATAGCTCACTTCCTGTACATTTTAGCTACATGGTCCCAATAGACTTTTTTTTGCGTCTCGGGGTGCTACACGTGCCTGCCAATTTTTGTTGCTCTAGCTCAAACGTGCCGGGCTTGGTTTATATTTTTCTACGCTAGGGGGCGCTATCGAGTCGCATTGTTATGACGACTTAATAATATCAAATTTTTCGCCGGGCCTGAGGAGTGTGCAAAGTTCGGTGAGTTTTCGTGAATGTTTAGGTACCCAAAATCGCGATCGTTTGCGGAGAATAAAGAAGAAGAAGAAGAAGAAGAAGAATAATAATAACTAGAGCTGCGAGCAGCTATAAAGGGCCCTCGCAGCCCGGGCCACGTTGGGGTCCTTGCACGTTGGGGTACTTGCACGTTGGGGTACTGGCACGTTGGGGTACTGGCATATTGGAAGCAAAATTTCTTTGAAAATGGCATAATAAACGTTTACATGTAGAATATTTTTTTTGCCAGTGTCTGTCAAGCTCAACGGATTTTGGTGATTGTTAAGACCTGCAAAAATCAGCGTCCTTATTTATTTTTCGGCAATGAGTTGCCCTGATTGGTATTTTTTTGTAAAAGTGTATATACACATCATCGCTCGTTGTACTCATTGCACAATGTTTACTTTTATTGTCCAAAGGGGCAATCAAAAATGAATAAAACAAAATGGAAACGTACATACGTTTGGAATTGTGTGAAGCCAGTGAACAATTTGAGTGGTGGAAACTAAAAGAATATTCATAAATGACTTAGTTATCACACTTAGAATGCGTGTACATTTTTTGTACAAAATACCGTATTTGGGGTATTTTTTTTATTTTTTTTATATAAGCCTCAAGGGCTAGGTGGCGCTGTATTTATAACTGAATGTTGTCATCGAGATACCTTCAGGCCTTGATTATAAGCATACATGTCAAGTGTGGGATTTTTTTTGGAGCATGTACCGTGGAGTTATTAAGCATATCCTTCATTCACGATATTGCTTTTAATGTCCATAGAGGCTATCAAAAATAAATAAAAATATATATATGTTTGGATAAGTCTGATGCCAGTGAACATTTTGAGTGGTGGAAACTAAAAGAATATTCATAAATGACTGAGGTATCACACTTAGAATGAGTTTACATTTTTTGTACAAAATACCGTATGTGGGGTATTTTTTTTTCTTGCCTCAAGGGCTAGGTGGCGCTGCATATATAACTGAATGTTGTCATAGAGATAACTTCAGGCCTTGACGATAAACATACATGTCAAGTTTGGGATTTTTTGGAGCATGTACCGGGGAGTTATCAAGCATATCCTTTTTCATTGTGAAACACAAATTTTGATGCCCCGCCCTCATCATATAGTATTTCGAAAAGTCAAAATTTTTCCCCCTGTCGTTGGCTCAGGTCTTGACATGGTCCAGGCCAAGTCTTAACTCAGTCGGATGAAACGTGTAGGAGAAGTGGGCAAAAGTCTGCCCCCTGTGAATGTGCAAAAATCGTCAAAAATGGGACATTCAAAAATTCGTAGCTCACTTCCTGTTCATTTTAGCATATGGGTACAAGAGACTTTTTTGTAGGTCTTGGGCTCCCTCATACACTTAAAAATATTCGGCGTTCTTGCTTAAACGTACAACCGGGGCTGCTTCGTTAAAAATTTCAAGGGGGCGCTATTGAGTCATTTTTGTAAAAATAGCACAATCAACAATAAAATATTGCTCATTTTACCAGGCCAGATGTGTGTGCCAAGTTTCAGGAGTTTCTGTGCATGTTTAGACCCTCAAAACTGGCGTTGTTTTCTTGGCGAACAGCGCTTAGCCACGCCTACAGCAATTCGCGAAAACTCACAAACTTCGTGTTGTGACATCATGAAGGCCGAAACCCTCCTCTGAGCAAATATGAGGTAGGTCCAGTTAACGTGTTTGGAGAAAAACGTAGAAGAAAATTCGTAAGAAAAAAAATTGCCACTAGGTGGCGCTATCAGTTAGATGAAATGTAAGTTAGTAGATGTCTTTAGAGCTGGACTCTCATCAAATGTGTGAAATTTTGAGAAGATAGGATGATCTCGGTCAAGTTAATGCAGCTTTTATTTTCACGAAAAATCTTCAGATTTTGCGTCACCGTAGCGGCCACGCCCTTTGACGAAAAGTTACAATATTCGGTGTGGGGCATGATCAACATCTTAAGGCTTTTCTGACCAATTTTCAAATGGATCCCTTCAACAAGCTCAGCACAGTAGCTAAAAATGTAAAGTATGACATTTATTGTAACCACTAGGTGGCGCTATATGTATAACTGAATTTTGTCATATAGATGTTTTCAGGCTGTGACTATTACGTTGCCTGAGAAGTTTGAGATTTTTTGGAGCTTGAACATGGGAGTTATTAAGCATTTGCTCTTTCTGGACAAATGAAATTTTAAAGGCAATATTTGATGCTCCGCCCCCGTCGTATAGTATTTCGAAAAGGCAAGATGTTTTGCCCAGCTGTTCTCTATGGTCTTGAGATGATAAATGCCAAGTTTGAAGTCAATTGGATGAAAAATGTTTGCAAAGGGGGAAAAAGCATGACCACAGTGAATGTGCCAAAATAGGCCAAAATTGGACATTAAAAAATTCATAGCTCACTTCCTGTACATTTTAGCTACATGGTCCCAATAGACTTTTTTGTGCGTCTCGGGGTGCTACACGTGCCTGCCAATTTTCGTTGCTCTAGCTCAAACGTGTCGGGCTTGGTTTGTATTTTTCTACGCTAGGGGGCGCTATAGAGTCGCGTTGTTATAACGACTTCATAATATCAAATTTTTCGCCGGACCTGAGGAGTGTGCAAAGTTTGGTGAGTTTTCGTGAATATTTAGGTACCCAAAATCGCGATTGTTTGCGGAGAATAAAGAATAATAATAATAATAATAATAATAATAATAATAATAATAATTTTTACAAAAACAATAGGGACCTCGCAGCGGTCGCTGCTCGGGCCCTAATAATAATAATAATTTTTACAAAAACAATAGGGACCTCGCAGCGGTCGCTGCTCGGGCCCTAATAATAATAATAATAATAATTCGAACGAAAAACAATAGGGACCTCGCAGCGGTCGCTGCTCGGGCCCTAATAATAATAATAATTTTTACAAAAACAATAGGGACCTCGCAGCGGTCGCTGCTCGGGCCCTAATAATTCGAACGAAAAACAATAGGGACCTCGCAGCGGTCGCTGCTCGGGCCCTAATAATAATAATAATTTTTACAAAAACAATAGGGACCTCGCAGCGGTCGCTGCTCGGGCCCTAATAATAATAATTTTTACCAAAACAATAGGGACCTCGCAGCGGTCGGTCACTGCTCGGGCCCTAATAATAATAATAATAATAATAACTAGAGCTGCGAGCAGCTATAAAGGGCCCTCGCAGCCCGGGCCACGTTGGGGTACTTGCACGTTGGGGAACTTGCACATTGGGGTACTGGCACATTGGAAGCAGAATTTCTTTGAAAATGGCATGATAAACATATGGATTATTTTTTTTTTTTGCCAGGTGTGATGAGTGTGTCAAGCTCAATGGGTTTTGGTGATTGTTAAGATCTGCAAAAATCAGCGTCTTATTTTTTATTTTTAGGCAATGAGTTGCCCTGATAGGTATTTTTCGTAAAAGTATATATACACACATCATCGCTCGTACTCATTGCACAATGTTGCTTTTATTGTCCGTAGAGGCGATCAAAAAATAAATAAAACTAAATAAAAAATACGTATGTTTGGATCGGTCTGATACCAGTGAACATATTGAGTGGTGGAAAGTAAAAGAATATTCATAAATGACTTAGTTATCACACTTACAATGAGTTTACAATTTTTGCAAAAATACCGTTAAGTGAGGCATTTTTTTTTTTATGCCTCAAAGACGAGGTGGCGCTATATTTATAACTGAATTTTGTCATAGAGATACCTTCAGGCCTTGACTATAAATATACATTTCAAGTATGGGATTTTTTGGAGCATGTACCTGGGAGTTATTAAGCATAGCCTTCATTCACGATATTGCTTTTAATGTCCATAGAGGCTATCAAAAATACATAAAACTAAATAACAAAAATATGTATGTTTGGTTAGGTCTGATGCCAGTGATATTTTGAGTGGTGGAAAGTAAAAGAATATTCCTAAATGACTTAGTTATCACACTTAGAATGAGTTTTCATTTTTTGTACAAAATCCCGTAAGTGGGGTATTTTTTTTTCATGCCTCAAGGGCTAGGTGGCGCTGCATATATAACTGAATGTTGTCATAGAGATACCTTCAGGCCTTGACAATAAACATACATGTCAAGTTTGGGATTTTTTGGAGCATGTATCGGGGAGTTATTAAGCATATCCTTTTTCAGTGCGAAACACAAATTTTGATGCCCCGCCCTCATCATATAGTATTTCCAAAAGTCAAGATTTTTCCGTCTGTTGTTGGCTCAGGTCTTGGCATGGTCCAGGTCAAGTCATAAGTCAGTCGGATAAAACGTGTAGGAGAAGTGGGCAAAAGTATGCCCTCTGAAAATGTGCAAAAATCGTCAAAAATGGGACATTCAAAAATTCGTAGCTCACTTCCTGTTCATTTTAGCATATGGGTCCAAGAGACTTTTTTGTAGGTCTTTGGCTCCCTCATACACCTAAATATTTTCGGAGATCTTGCTTAAACGTACAATCGGGGCTGCTTCGTTAAAAATTTCTAGGGGGTGCTATTGAGTCATTTTTGTAAAAATAGGACAATACATGATAAAATATTGCTCATTTTGCCAGGCCAGATGTGTGTGCCAAGTTTCATGAGTTTCTGCGCATGTTTAGACCATCAAAACTGGCGTTGTTTTCTTGGCGAACAGTGCTTAGCCACGCCCACAGCGATTCGCGAAAACTTACAAACTTCGTGTTGTGACATCATGAAGGCCGAAACCCTCATCTGAGCAAATATGAGGTTGGTCCAGTTAACGTGTTTGGAGAAAAATGTACAAGAAAATTCGTAAGAAAAAAAATTGCCACTAGGTGGTGCTATCAGTAAGATGAAATATAAGTTCGTAGATGTCTTTAGGGCTGGACTCTCATCAAACGTGTGAAATTTTGAGAAGATAGGATCATCTCAGTCAAGTTCATGCAGCTTTTATTGTCACGAAAAATCTTCAGATTTTGCGGCACCGTAGCGGCCACGCCCTTTGGCGAAAAGTTACAATATTCGGCGTGGGGCATGATCAACATCTTAAGGCTTTTCTGACCAACTTTCAACTGGATCCCTTCAACGAGCTCAGCGCAGTAGCTAAAAACGTAAAGTATGACATTTATTGTTACCACTAGGTGGCGCTATATGTATAAATGAATTTTATCATATAGATGTTTTCAGGCCGTGACTATTACGTTGCCTGAGAATTTTGAGATTTTTTGGAGTTTGAACATGGGGTTATTAAGCATTTGCTCTTTCTGGACAAATGAAATTTTAAAGACAATATTTGATGCCCCGCCCCCATCATATAGTATTTCAAAAAGGCAAGACTTTTTGCCCAGTTGTTCTCTCAGGTCTTGAGATGATAGGGTTAGGGTTAGGGTTAGGACATTTGGGACACGTGTTCGATCATGTCAGTATAACGCATTTCCTGGTGTGATAGTCAGTTGGTATACTTAATATCCGTTTATGTAATTGCCACAGACATATGTGCAATGTACAGTCGGCGGTAGGCTTTGAACCTGCGACCTCCTGCTTACTGTACATGCACTCTCCCAACTGCGCCACGAAGCAATATCTGAAAGCAAGTCAAGATGGTCTGTTGTATGTATGGAAGTGGGCGTGGAAAATGGGACTTAGAAAAAATTCAGTGTCAGTCCCATTAAAACTGAATGGGGAAAAGTGGATCTTTAACATTAAATTATGCGAGTACTGTAAGTAATATGAAGTCAAACGATAAATAGCCCGAAAGGCGTGAATTTTGTCAGCAAGTTGAAATTTGAACGGTGTAAATCGGAAGTATAATGTAGGAGTAGTTTGATTGCAAAAAGTGTTGAGAATAAAATGCTATAATAACTAGACTAAGCAATTTCTGAAGAAATTGCGTGGGATGCTGAAAGCCGAATGCTAATAGCTGAATGCTAAGCTGACTGCTAATAGCAGAATGCTATTGTTATCATTGAAGTGTGAAATGTAATTGAGAGATGTCTTGCTGAACCAGAATGCATTAAATAAAACGTATGTTAAATTAATAAAGAAAGATACATTGGCTGTAAATTACATATGAGAAATTATGAATGAATTATAAATGAAAAGACTGAAGTTTAAATTCAACCAGTCTGAGATTGAATTTGAACCCTCACCTCCTGTTTACTGTTCAATGAGCTACTGCACTGCCAATATATCCACTGACCCACAGAAGACTTGGTGGCATAACTGAAGTGTTGTGAAATGGAAGCAGCGAATGTGTCTGAACATGCAATAAAATGTATGTTAAATAAAGAAAGATAAATTGGTTGTAAATTACAAATGAGAAATTATGGTTGAATTATAAATGAAAAGAACAAAGTTTTAGTTTTAACTAAAAAAAAAAAAGAAGTATGTCCATGTCCAAAAGTTGCTCCATCCGAGGTTTGAACCAGCGAACCATTCGTAGGGCTGTCTTTGCTATGCAAGCGCTTAAGCCAGTGAGCCACCGGACCTGTGAGCAGCAGAGCGAATTGGCGTATTTGTAATTCAAAGTGTCACCTGACGCTGAAAGTCATCAGCGCTGATTTGGGACACATGTGTTTGATCATGTCAGTATAACGCATTTCCTGGTGTGATAGTCAGTTGGTATACTTAATATCTGTTTATGTAATTGCCACAGACATATGTGCAATGTACAGTCGGCGGTGGGCTTTGAACCTGCGACCTCCTGCTTACTGTACATGCACTCTCCCAACTGCGCCACGAAGCAATATCTGAAAGCAAGTCAAGATGGTCTGTTGTATGTATGGAAGTGGGCGTGGAAAATGGGACTTAGAAAAAATTCAGTGTCAGTCCCATTAAAACTGAATGGGGAAAAGTGGATCTTTAACATTAAATTATGCGAGTACTGTAAGTAATATGAAGTCAAACGATAAATAGCCCGAAAGGCGTGAATTTTGTCAGCAAGTTGAAATTTGAACGGTGTAAATCGGAAGTATAATGTAGGAGTAGTTTGATTGCAAAAAGTGTTGAGAATAAAATGCTATAATAATAAGTTTAAGTATAAGTATAATAATAATAAAGGTTAGAAACAACATATGTGGGATGCTTTCAGCATCCCACAATAAGTTTAAGTATAATAATAATAACTAGACTAAGCAATTTCTGAAGAAATTGCGTGGGATGCTGAAAGCCGAATGCTAATAGCTGAATGCTAAGCTGACTGCTAATAGCAGAATGCTATTGTTATCATTGAAGTGTGAAATGTAATTGAGAGATGTCTTGCTGAACCAGAATGCATTAAATAAAACGTATGTTAAATTAATAAAGAAAGATACATTGGCTGTAAATTACATATGAGAAATTATGAATGAATTATAAATGAAAAGACTGAAGTTTAAATTCAACCAGTCTGAGATTGAATTTGAACCCTCACCTCCTGTTTACTGTTCAATGAGCTACTGCACTGCCAATATATCCACTGACCCACAGAAGACTTGGTGGCATAACTGAAGTGTTGTGAAATGGAAGCAGCGAATGTGTCTGAACATGCAATAAAATGTATGTTAAATAAAGAAAGATAAATTGGTTGTAAATTACAAATGAGAAATTATGGTTGAATTATAAATGAAAAGAAGAAAGTTTTAGTTTTAACTAAAAAAAAGAAAGAAGTATGTCCATGTCCAAAAGTTGCTCCATCCGAGGTTTGAACCAGCGTACCATTCGTAGGGCTGTCTTTGCTATGCAAGCGCTTAAGCCAGTGAGCCACCCGACCTGTGAGCAGCAGAGCGAATTGGCGTATTTGTAGTTCAAAGTGTCACCTGACGCTGAAAGTCATCAGCGCTGATTTGGGACACATGTGTTTGTGTCATGTCAGTATAACGCATTTCCTGGTGTGATAGTCAGTTGGTATACTTAATATCTGTTTATGTAATTGCCACAGACATATGTGCAATGTACAGTCGGCGGTGGGCTTTGAACCTGCGACCTCCTGCTTACTGTACATGCACTCTCCCAACTGCGCCACGAAGCAATATCTGAAAGCAAGTCAAGATGGTCTGTTGTATGTATGGAAGTGGGCGTGGAAAATGGGACTTAGAAAAAATTCAGTGTCAGTCCCATTAAAACTGAATGGGGAAAAGTAGATTTTTAACATTAAATTATGCGGGTACTGTAAGTAATATGAAGTAAAACGATAAATAGCCCGAAAGGCGTGAATTTTGTCAGCAAGTTGAAATTTGAACGGTGTAAATCGGAAGTATAATGTAGGAGTAGTTTGATTGCAAAAAGTGTTGAGAATAAAATGCTATAATAATAAGTTTAAGTATAAGTATAATAATAATAAAGGTTAGAAACAACATATGTGGGATGCTTTCAGCATCCCACAATAATAAAGGTTAGAAACAACATATGTGGGATGATAGTCAGTTGGTATATGTAACAACTATGGCCTATGGCCCAATCCACCCTCTAATTTTTTTTTTAAGTTTGCTTCTTCTAAAGCAAATTCTCTGCAGTCGCATAAATATTCCACTGCCCAGACAGGATCTAAGCTTGGTTAGCTCTGCAGGTGGTCACCCAACCACCAACAAAGCTCTTTTGAAGCCGCTGACCAGGTGACAAAGGAATTTATGCGTCTGCCGAAGGAGTGTATTCAAGCCCGTCTTCTCGGAGCCCGAACAAATGGCTCCAATGATTTGGAATACACAAATGACTGATCAAAGGAATGTTCATGACTTCTTATCAATCACAAAGGATATTCTGGCGCCACCTTTCCAAACGGGCACTCCTGGAACGTCTAGACGGAGCAACAGCACCGTCAAGTGGTGAAACTTGGAACTACCCTTAGTGACATTTCATATAAGTAACCGCATTTTACACATTTATACCATGATAATTCTCGACAGATAACTGAACTACGAATGATTCATGTTATGTCTTTGTGTGTATGAACATCCTATTTCATTTGTACTCCATAAAGAATGAAAGATAATCAATATCTTTCAGTTCAGTCAGATTAGACAAGTAGAAGTTACCTCACAAGTTAGTTTATGATGCATTAATTACGATGTGTGTTAAACGGGTTGTGTGGGAAAACTGATTTGCCAGACTGACCAAATTTAATGCCAAATTATTAATCCCTTTAATATTTTTTTTTTTTTTAAGTCTGCGCGAGCGAACAGAAGGGTGTGCCACCACCTACTGAAGCCCCGCCCATAGACTTTAAAAGGATGAGGGGACCCCTCGCTCTCCTCTCTTGCTTCCAAGCCTCTTCCAAAACTCTCTTGCACGACCTGCGAGTGTCCCAGCCTGCTCGAACTCTTTGTTCCAAGAAACTTGCCAACCACGTGGCCTTTTCTTTTCTGGCAGCAACCGTTGCCGAGAGCAGACACTCGCTCCACGCCACGCCAAAGCAGGTGCAAACTGCAACGCTGACCCCAAAGACTCTTTTACTCCTTTTTTCCTTTTTGTTCTCTTCACCATCGGTGGAGTGCCCGCCAGCGGCGAACTCCGCGGCCCCGGGGTACACTTGCAACGTACCGCCGGATGCGAGGTTGTGCACCTAAGCCGCCCCGCACCTCACCTGCCAGTCGGTGGCGCCCCGCCGCGGTGCCAGCTCACCTCCAACGGCTGGCCTTCCCCGTACGCAGGCGCGTAGCGAACCGAGCTCCAACACCTGAAGTCGGACAGCTGTCCGGCAGAACCAACCTCGCCGAGTCGCCGACCAATCAAGGGACGAGCCGCGCAACTACGTCAGCCCCCTGAGCGGCTTCCCTTGATCACCTGTGGAATACCCCCTTTTGATTTTCTTGCCTTTTGGAACGAACATTGACTATTTTTCCCCCTTTTTTCAAGACCTTTCTGCTCATTCGACGCAAACGATGCTCATAAGTGTGCATTTGATTCCCAAATTGGTACCACTGCGTGCAACTTACGTTTGAAACATATCACAGATCTGGCAGGTCAAATTTCTCTTTTCCCTGTTTCCTTATCCATTCGCATTCCTTCCTTATTCTCATTAGATTTATTTTTATTTCTTTTCTTCTGACGGTAGAATAGTTAGATAGGCAGTGTTTTGATTCTGTAGTGTAGCAATCGTGAATAAATGTATATTTTATTAACTCTATTCCGCTTAAGTCATCTGTGTTTCCGAGTGGATTATTATTCTTTTGTTAGTACAACGAACCACTGAATATCGAGTGTGGCGACTTTAGATTATAAATGACTGATGCAAGAAGGATTTTGGTCGTTGTTTGCTCCTGTTAACCCAAAGCAAAACCAACGTGGTGCCCCTAGAGTTTATCGAGGTAAATATAATTTACCTCTGTAACGTCCAGATTATTAATTCGTCCAAAAGACGACCCAATTATCCCTACATATACTTAATGTCCGTTTACATAATTGTCACGGGACACATGTGCAATGTACAGTCGGCGGTGGGCTTTGAACCTACGACCTCTGTTTACTGTACATGCACTCTCCCAACTGCGCGCCACTGAGCAGTATCAGAAAGCCAGTTAAGATGGTCTGTTGTATGTATGGAAGTGGGCGTGGATAATGGGACTTAGAAAAAATTCAGTGTCAGTCCCATTAAAACTGAATGGGGAAAAGTAGATCTTTAACATTAAATTATGCGAGTACTGTAAGTAATATGAAGGCAAACGATAAATACCCCGAAAGGCGTGAATTTTGTCAGCAAGTTGAAATTTGAACGGTGTAAATCGGAAGTATTATTTCGGAGTAGTTTGATTGCAAAAAGTGTTGAGAATAAAATGCTATAATAAGTATAATAATAAAGGTTAGAAACAACGTATGTGGAATGCTTTCAGCATCCCACAATAATAAGAATAAAGAATGAATAACATATGTGTGAAGGCCACCAGCCTTCACACAATAATAACTAGAAAATGCCATTTCTGGAGAAATGGCGTGTGAAGGCTGGAGAGCTGAATGAATACCTGTGGAATGATTTGGAATGATGTTGAATGATACTGAATGATACTGAATGGTGTTGAATGATATTGAATGGTGTTGAATGGAGTGTAGAATGTGGGAATAATCGGCTACGAAATCGGAAATTGTGAATTTTGGAACTGAAAAGCTGGAATCGCTCATAGCATGAAATACTGGAATGTACTGAAGTTGGAATGAAGTAAATCGGATGAATAATGTGGAAGTAAATGAAAAAGTATAATGTGGGAATAATCGGTTATGAAATCGGAAATTGTGAATTTTGGAACTGAAAAGCTGGAATAGCTCATACCACGTCTCCATGCCACGCCAAGTCTTTCCATTATTCTATGTCTTCACGCCACGCCATGTCATGTCCACACCTTACCAAGTCATTCCACGTTCCTGCCAGTCAATAAAGTTCTTGTCATTCCTCTTCCTGCCCGTTTCCTCAGCCTGTGGGTCCCATCACACCCCCATCATAACAATTCCCGAGTAATCAGCAGTAGAAGAGAGGCAGGTTTCACCGAAAATCCTGTTTTGACAAAAATAAGGGAGAAATCAAGGGTTTTGTGAAAAGATGCATTTCAAGTAAAAATTCAGCTTTGAACTGACCCGACCAGTACTTTTCGTGCACTGCTATACAGCATAACACACGAGGCATCATATGATGTGAGCTGATAGATACCCAGTGAAAAAGTCATCTTGAAGTTGTGAAATTTAGCATTTTTCCAAGTTCACGTTTACCAGTGTTGTCACTAACGCGTGCCTAAGTCACGCGTTATTTTAATCCGACTACTTTTTTTCCAATAATGAGCAATCTAATGCGTGCCTAAGTCACGCGTTATTTTAATCCGACTACTTTTTTTCCAATAATGAGCAATCTAATGCGTTTACTTTTCCAAACCAGTAATCTGATTAAAGTTACTTTCCAAAGTGGCCGTACATTATTTTTTTATTACCTCGTACTGTAGCTATGTAGAATGCAAAATTTTGTCGTCCATTTCGAAGATAATTTTCTTGCGTTTAGGAGTGACGTCACATCGCATGTCACGTTTTCTCAGTGGAAGACGCAACCCCGGGTCACGTGAACCAAAGTGTGAGCGGCGAGCGCGAGTCTGGCCAAGACAATAGACACTTCCTACCTCGTCACAATGTAAACAATAGGAGAAGCAGGAGAACGGGTACATTTCTTCATTGGAAATACAGCCATTACATTTTTGTCCAGTAAAGTAAAGAAGTTGGAAACTTTGCATTGGCTAAAAACTCCACACCCAATTTGAGGAAAAACATCACGGTACAATGCAATAAGGCAACAGGTAGGGAGACAGCCAACAGTTCGACATTTCTGCAGTTCTACAGTTCTACATTCAGCCCAGCTGCATAAAAACAATGTCGGAGCGTGTGAGCTGCAGCCAGTTCTGTCAGCAAAATGAGCTACCTTCGAAGTGTGGAGGCTGTTTGATTACAACACTGTCAGGTATGATGCAAAAACATTTGCAAATTGTGCAGGAAAACTGTTGCCATTAACACATTCACTGCCATAGACGGTTTTAGACGTCAAAGATTATTATTTTTTCCTGGACTGGCAGTGAATGAGTTAAAGTTAAAAACTCTTTGTCTGCCAGTTTCGGCAATTGCCGAACCCTACAAACAGACCGTATAGAGCTGCCGTCGGGAATTGACGAAAACTACACTTTTAATGGGAAATTACAGAGGAAAGCCTTGACCAGCCGTGGTTGCAGTTGTAAACTGATCCTGTACTGTAATGACTAACTATGGCCATTAGATGGCAGTGACCACTCTTTTGCGTCATCTCAACCCCCCAATGGGAGGAGGAGGAGGTGGCGTTGGACGTTAGTGGCAAAAAAAAAAAAAAAAAAAAAACTTCATTACACAGCTGCAATTAAATAAAATAAAAAACATTCTGAAAGCAAATATATATAAATATATTTCTATTATTTACAGCTCAGAGAGCCAGGAGTATTGCAACTCCCACCAGATCCAAGAAGAAAAGTAAATACATACAGTATTTGCATCACACTGCTGCAAAATAATTACAATATGATCATTTCAATTTGTATTTGCAGATCATTAACTGAAAGATTCCGACTGGCATGAAGCGGGCATGAAGGCTTAGTTTAGTTTAGTCTTAAATTTGTCAAGATAGTCAAATTGTTATACTGTTTACTGTAAATAAATTGTTTATTTGCCATCAAAAAACACTTTCTATTGTCAGTGTTAGTGTTTTATCGAAGGAAAGCATTCTTCAGATGTTTGTGGTGTACAAAAGAAAAAATAAAAGTGGCAAAATCAAAGATGTGCATGATGTGCATTGTTTCACAAAAAAAAGCCTCTTTTCTCAAGACTTTCCGTCCAAAAGACAGGATTTTGCTTAAACCAACCTGTTTTCTACTGCAGATTACGGAAAAGCGGAATAAGATAGAAACACACTTTTTTTCCTGATGAAAGATGAGACTTCAATCTTTCATTTGGTAGTCTCTGTGGTAATAGTCCTAACACACAATTTTCTGTGGGCCTTAAAACATCAGGCAAAATGAGCAGCGGTCAAAGAATAACTAGAGCTGCTAGCAGCTTTAAAGGGCCCTTGCAACCCGGGCCACGTTGGGGTACTTGCATGTCGGGGTACTGTTCCATAGGACAAGGACCAAATTTAAATGTTCTTGTGTGTGCAAGGTTTCGTTAAAAGGCCAAATATGATGCGCAATAAACAAAATAAAATCAAAATGGCGGCCTTTCTGTTATGTTTGGAGCATGGCTACGAATACTTTTTGTAGGTGTAGCGAAAATGGGTCACCGTTTTGACGAATTAATAATTTGGACGGCACTAAGGGAAGTTGTGATTATCTCAGTAACCTCTAGTGGCATCACGTTGGCTTTGCTTTAGTTAATAGGAGCAAACAAGGAAAAAATCATTTCATAATCTGAAGTCACGACACTCAATATTCAGTGATTTGTTAACAAAAGAATAATAATCCACTCTAAAACACAGATGAAATGGGTGGAATAGAGTTTATAAAAACATGCATTTATTCACGATTGTTGCACTACATAATCATACACTGCCTAACTATCCTACCGTAAGAAGAAAAGAAATAAAATGAAGATAATTAATTCATTTTTTTCTTTTTTTTTTTTTCTTTTTTTTTTTAAGAGCTCAGAATTGTTCATTCGGTAGTCTTACCGATTCAACGTCTTGTCATCATTGCTCTTTTTTTTTTTTTTTTTTTTTGTGTGTGTGCGTGCGTTTGCGTGCGTGCGTTTGCGTGCGTGCGTTTGCGTGTGTGTGTTTGCGTGCGTGCGTGTGCGTGCGTGCAAATACGTATAAATTTATACTCATTCATTCACCTAAAACCTTATAAATATCCCATTACCCTTCGCCTTAACCAGGTACTTCAGAATCTTGCCAGAGTCGTGAGGTTTAAATGGTCAGGAGACCAGAGAAAAGGTCAGAAAAAAAAAAGAAATAAAGAGAAAAGAAAGGTAAATCAAAGTGAAATCCAGCACCGACCAAACACTTCCTGCCTTCCCCATGATTACAAAATCAAAGTCTTACGCCAACCCCGGAAGCCTCTAAATTCCAGCAAATTTAGCGAGATCTCAAGAGCCCAGAGGAAAAACTAAAGAGAGGAAGGAGGGAAGGATCGATAAGGCAGAGTGAGATCCATAGAAGCCAGTACATCCAATCCATCAAAGTGAAGTCCAGCACCAACAAGACCCCTCCTGCGTGGTTACAAAACCAGAGTCTTATGCCAACCCCAGAAACCTCATACTTCTAATAAATTAAGATCTCAAGTGACCAGAGGAAAAACTAAAGAGAGGAAGGAGGGAAGGATAGATAAAGCAAAGTGAGAACCACAGAGGAGCAGAGGGAAAAAAATTAAAGACAAAAAAAAAAAAATTTCCCCTACTCCGACACACCCGTATCTCCCCCCAAAAAATGAATATGTATATGTGTGGTGCATTAAAAAAGGGAATGGAGGGACAAAGTGGTGGGGCAGGGACACAAATGGGGGGGACCACAGCGCTGCCAGGCACTGCAGTCCATCCCCTCTGATGGCTCCCCGCCCCAACTCACCCCTCCCCTTGGACGTGAGGTGCATTAAAATTGGAGGGGAGTTGAAGGGTGAAGACGGTGTTTCCACCCTTCCCCACCCCACCAAGAAATGTGTTGTGTGCCCTATGTGTATATTTACAAAGTGTATAGTGCAAGCTAGTGAAGTGAGTAAGAGGAGCGACCAGCGGGGCCTCACCCAACCCGGCGGGTGTAGGTGGCACGCCCGCCCCCCAGCACCCCCACCCCCACCCGCCCCCCACCTCATCCACCCGGCACCACAATGGGCGGACAGCCAGCGCAGCAGGGCTACCGGACAGCCCACCGGCCACCGGAGCCCGCCCGGGGCGCCAGGAGTTATACCGGAGTGGGGCAGGCCCCAAACCCTCGCCCGGCCCCCGGAGCCCGACGCCCGGGCCGGGGAGGGAGCCCCAGGCCCAGGGAGAGGGAGGGGGAGGGGCCGCAGGGCAGACAGGGAAGGGGGGGGGGGGAGAGAGAAGACGACAAGAAGGCGAAAGGGCGGCTGCAGGGCAGGAGGCGGGGGGTGAGGAGGAGGAGGGAGGGCGACAAGGGAAAAGGGACCGGGAGGCAGAGGAGGATGGGCGGGAGGAGGCGAGGAGGGAGAGGCGACGGGGGGGAGGAAGGGGGAGGGGAGAGGGAACCACGGGGCACACCGGAGGCCCACCCACCCCGAACCGCGCCGCCGGGCACGGAGCAGCGGACCGCGCCGGGACGGCACCGCCCCGGGCACCAGGGGAAGCACCCCAACACCGCACCCCACAGGGGGCCCAGGGAGCGGCCAAGACGCAACCGCCACCGAGCAGACAACGGGGGGCAGAACCACCCCCGCCCGACCACAGGGGACGGCGTCAAGAAAGTTGACTAATTAGCATGCAGTAACACCAAGTGTTGATGCTTAGTGCCCACTAGAAATAGATCTTAAGGAGTTATTGAGTATAGTGTCGTATAGTGTGGTATGCTCGAGCCCACTAGCAGCAACTAGGTTCCTGACTATATAAAAATAAAAACAATCAGATACAAAATACCAAATACAGAAGCAGCGAAAACAGAAGTTGTAACGATGTGGTGGCTCTCGTTAACAGGCAGAATCTTGGCAGGATTAAGTTGCCAAATTGAGATTAAAATATTCTATGTACATAGACCATATTTGTTTAAATCTTGATACTTGATTTTTATTTAAGGCAGAGATTTTTTCCATTGAGATATAATTTATTAGTAAGTTTAACCAGTGGTCGATATTTAGAGATTGTTTATTTTTCCAATTGACAAGGATTATTTTTTTAGCAATAGTAAGGGCTATAAATATAGATTGAGATTGTTTACATGGTAGCTCAGTTATTGTTAAGTCACCTAGTAAACACAATCTTGGAGATACAGGAAGCCTACAGTTTAATATATCTGCGAGCTTTTCCAAGATTTTAGTCCAGAAATGCAGCACTGGAGTACATGACCATAAAGCATGAAGATAAGTATCGGCAGTGTTTTGTGAGCACTGGAGACAAATGTCGGAGTCAGAGAGTCCCATTTTTTTCATCATATATTGTGTAATATATGTTCTATGAAGTATCTTATATTGGATAAGTTGCAAATTTGTCTGTTTGGTCATTTTAAATACATTTTCACAGATTTGGGTCCAAAAGTCTGGTTCCGGAACTATAGACAAGTCTTTTTTCCCATTTTAAAGTCGGTAAATACGTTTTATTTGTGTATAAAAATAACTTATATATTTTTGATATTTTCTTTATTGTTGTTGGAGAAAGCTTTATAATATCTTTAGCTAAGACAGGCAGTTGGAGCGTATCCTGAAGTGTTGGGATTTGTTTCTTAACCATATTTTTAACTTGCAGATAATGTAAGAAATTTCCCTTTTTTATTTCATATTTCTGGACCAAGTTTGTATACGATATAAACTTATTATCTGAGAAAAGATGATGAAGGTGTGTAATTCCTTTCTGCTCATACACTGCCTAACTATCCTACCGTAAGAAGAAAAGAAATAAAATGAAGATAATTAATTCAAATGAATAAGGAAACAGGAAAGAAGAAATTTAACTTCCAAGTTTCACACAGTGGTGTGCCGAATTGGTGATCAAAACGTGCACTTACGATGTGGGTGCTGCGTCAAGCGAGGAAAAGAGAAAAACAGAAATCAATGTTCGTTCAAAAAGGCAAGAAAAATCCAAAAGTATTCCACAGGTGGGCAAGGAAGGCGCTGCTCAATGGTCTCAGGCGGACGTGATTTGCGCAGCTCGGCTCCCGATTGGTTGGTGAGATCTTTCTCCGGGGTGGTTGCTTCGGCTTGGCCCTGCTTGCAGGTGTGGGTAGACGATCGAGTCTCAGCTGTCCAACCCCAGGTATTGGAGCTCGGTCTGCTGCATGCCTGCGTCCGGGGAAGGCCAGCCGCTGGAGGAGATTGCACCGCGGCAGGATGCCAGTGAATAGCAGGCGAGATGCGGTGGGGTTTTATGGAAACGTAGAGCTGCCAATGTGGAGTAAACATTTTTGGCTGGTGAGTATGTTCGAACGTATTGAAACATGTTCGAACGTATTGAAACATGTTCGAACGTATTGAAACATGTTCGAACGTATTGAAACATGTTTGAACGTATTGAAACATATTCAAACGTATTGAAACATGTTCGAACGTATTGAAACATGTTTGAACGTATTCGCAAATATGTTTGAACGTATTGAAACATGTTCGAACGTATTGAAACATGTTCGAACGTATTGAAACATGTTCGAACGTATTGAAACATGTTTGAACGTATTCGCAAATATGTTTGAACGTATTGAAACATGTTCGAACGTATTGAAACATGTTCGAACGTATTGAAACATGTTCGAACATACTGAAACATGTTCGAACATACTGAAACATGTTCGAACATACTCGCCAATACGTTCGAACATACTCGCAAATATGTTCTAACATACTCGCCAATACGTTCGAACATACTCGCCAATACGTTCAAACATACTCGTAAATATGTTCGAACGTACATATAGGCTACACGCTACAAAGTTAGCATACCTTCCCATAATGCCACAGGGTATTATTTGCGCATGCGCGAGTGAAAACAAAACCCCATTTTTTTTAGGCATTTGGGCCACATTACCAATTCATTAGAAGTTAAGTAGACAAAAAACAGTGCTTATTCGTAACTTTTACGATTTATTATGTCTGCCGTGCATGATTTAGGTTTGTCTTTTTTTTTCACTCGCGCATGTGCAAATAATACCCCGTGGCATTATGGGAAGGTATGCTAACTTTGTAGCGTGTAGCCTACAAGTACATTTGAACATATTTGCAAGTATTGTTGGAGCGTCAGCCCGGTGAGGGGCAGACGGCCGGCCTGAGATTTACGTCCCGGCGGAGGCCGTCTTCGCCCTCCCCTCGGGCCGACGCTCAGTGAAGATAACTGAGGGGGTCCAAACTGTCCTCTTCAAGAGTGATCGTATATTATGCATCCCAGGTGTTGGAGGAAAAATCTTTGCTTGTATTCGCTTTAAAGGAAAAGTTTAACAACTCTAGAAGAAAAGCAACAGAGTACCGGGCCGGGATTCAAGCTGTAGACAAAAAGATTTATTTGACACAAACATACAAACAAGACATATATTCTGGCCAGAAGGGATCAGAAATCCGTCGAACAAAGGGATGCACTGGTTTTTTATAGCCTTACTAGATCCACGCCCAAACCTTTTCTTTGGGCGTAACATCTTAAGGTAAGTAACGTTATTGGGCCACTCCAAAACTTGCCCACTCCTACATATTAGCCTAATTATTCATATGAATGTCTTTGGCCACTAGAGTGGACTGCAAGATAGGAGTTTAACTTGGTGCAGTACTATTTTGTGATCATTGGGGGCACTGTTACTCCATGCAAATTTAGGCCCGCAACCTTTGGCCTATTTTAGAGTTGCCCTCTGTATGAACTTCATGTTTTGGCGAGCTCACGTGTAACTTCCTAGTTGTAAATCTTGTGGACAAGACATTTTTATAGTTTGCACCTGCTCTTGGCGAGCGAGCTCACGTGGAGCCACGTGAGTGAGCCCACGTGATCGTAAACCCCTATCTCACAGAATGCCTCCAAGGCCAGCCAGACCCAGGAAGACCACGTTTATGTTTTTTTTTGTTGACCACAATACGGCCAACAGAATAATTCTCAACTGACAAGTATCGTGTCACAAAAACCCACATATGTCTGCTTGTGTCAGAAGAAAGGATAATGTGTCAGAGCAGGTTTGGGTCAAACCAGGGGGCCTTTTATAGGGATGGGGGCATGAATCTACATAGATAACTAAAATTAGATACATCAGCATGTTCAAACATATTTGCGAGTATGTTCGAACGTATTCGCGAGTATGTTCGAACATACTCGCCAGCCAAAAATGTTTACTCCACATTGGCAGTTCTACGCTTCTGTACGGTTTGACGCACAGCCAGTGCGCTCGGAGTCTTGGCGCAAGCTGCAAGGGTACTGCGGGGCCGCGGAACACTTCAGCAGCGGGCAGTCAACAAGGGGGAAGAAAACAAAAATAAATAAATACATAAAGAAAAAGGGAAAAAGGAAAAACAAAACAAAGAGTCTCTTTGGGGTCAGCGTTGGAGGTGAACGCACCTGCTCCTGTGGGGCAACTGGTTGTTGAGAGAACAAAAGGGCCACGTGTTTGGAAAAACTTCGGCACAGCCAGACCCGTCACCAGGAAAAAATATCGGGGGGCATTACCTTTTTTTGGGGGGGGGGGGGGTGCTCACTTCATCAACCTAAATCTAATGTTCATCAGGTTGAACAAATCCCTTCAACGAGCTCGGCACAGAAGCTACAAACGTAAAGTATGACATTTATTGTCACCACTAGGTGGCGGTACATAGATAACTGAATTTTATCATATGGATGTTTTCAGGCCGCGACTATTAAGTTGCATGAGAAGTTTGGGATTTTTTGGAGCTTGTACATGGGAGTTATAAAGCATTTTGTCTTTCTGGACAAATTAAATTTTAAAGGCAGAATTTGATGCCCCGCCCCCTTCATATATTCATAAAAAAAAAAAAAAAAAAAAAAAAAAAAAAAAAACCACTTTTGCCCAGTTGTTGTCTCTGGTCTTGAGATGATACATGCCAAGTTTGAAGTTAATCGGATGAAAACTGTAAAGGGGGAAAAAGCATGACCACAGTGAATGTGCAAAAATGGACGAAAATTGGACATTCAAAAATTCATAGCTCACTTCCTGTACATTTTAGGATATGGCTTCCACTGATTTTTTTTGTGTGTCTCGGGGCGCTACACGTGCCTGCCAATTTCCGTAGCCCTCGGTCAAACGTGCCGGGATTGCTGCATATTTTTTCCACGTTAGCGGGCGCTTTATGTTGTTTATATGGCAATGTCATAATACCAAATTTTTCACCAAGCCCGAGGAGTGTGCAAAGTTTGGTGAGTTTTCGTAAACGTTTAGGTCACCAAAAATACGATTGTGTTCGGAGAAGAAGAAGAATTCCTACAAAAACAAGAGGGACCTCGCAGCGGTAGCTGCTTGGGCTCGCCTAGGATGTTCAGCGACATGTAGTTCATGTATCTGAACTAGCAGCACAAACAGCATAACAAGGGTGTTTCAGCGGCTTGGTTAATATTTTTTGCACAATACAGTCAAACCTCGGTTTTCGAACATAATCCGTTCCAGAAGGCTGTTCCAAAAGCGAATAGTTCAAAATCCTAAACAATTTTTCCCATTATAATTAATGTAAATAATTCTAATCCTTTCCAAGTCTAAAAAAAACTATGTCCAAGTTTTTTTTTTTTTTTTTTTTTTTAATACACTGTTTTATTTTAATAGAATATATCTAAAATGAAATCTAAAATCTAAAATGATGGGGGGAAAAAAAACAAAAAAAACAATGCACTTGCTTTCTTTGAACCCAGGATTAGGGGCTAATACACGATGCAAAACTTAACAAAGAAAAACAAAAAAAGTCAGATTTGCGTAAATAACAATTAACAGGTCTGCTCCGAACGAACTTTGAACACGAATGTGCTACGGAGGAAGCATCCTGGGCATTCGAGTTAGCTCGGCTCCCGAGTGAGTCGCGTTCAGGTAACGCTCGGCTTTTTTCACTTTGCTTGAGAGACGATTTTTTTTGACAAGTTCTGAGACATAAAATTCTCAAATTTTCTGGTTGAAAACCGATTTGGTCGAGAAAAGAAGCGTTTGAAAACCGAGGTTTGACTATACATGATAAAATACTGGTCATTTTGCCAGGCCAGATGTGTGTGCCAAGTTTCACGAGTTTCTGTGCATGTTTAGGCCCTCAAAATTGGCGTTGTTTTTTTGGCTAAGAGTGCTTCGTGAAAATTCAAAAAGTTCGTGTTGTGACATCATGAAGGCTGAGCAAATATTAAGTAGATCCAGTTAACGTGATTGGAAAAAAACATTGAAGAAAAAGCGTGTTTTTGCCAGTAGGCTCGTGACCTCTGCGAAGCCAGCCGCCTCAACGCAGTTCCAGCTCGAAGTTCAAACCTGGAGCTCTCTGCGGGTCAGTTGTCATCTGTGATCCATGCGGGGCGGCCCACACACCCGAAGCAAGGTGAGGAGAGGGTGCGGGACAGCAGCGCATGTCCAGCAAGCCATTGTGGAGCAGCGCAGTCTCAGGTGAACTTGTTGGCCTCTTGGCGTCGTCGCAGTGGCCGTGGGTGTGGCACGAGCTGGCTGACCAGCAGCCGCCCGACTCGGCGGCGTGTATCACCCACAGGCCCTTTTCGTCCACGGCCAGGTCAATGTTACCTTCGTACCTTGACACGTGGTGCTTTCGACAGCAAAGTGGATGCGACGCCTCGGCGACACTCGCAAACTGACACGTCTTTCTTATGCTGTGTTCTCACCAAAAGCGAGGGATGGCGATTCGGCGGCGCGTTTGCATTGTAGTTTGGTTTGGTTTTAGTTTGGTTTATTCATTTTTTCCTTTCGGACACATTACAGCTTACATCAATCACATCCAGTGTTGGGAATAACGGCGTTTGAAACTGCGTTGCTTTTTCACTTAACGGAGCAATCAAATTAATTACTGTTCCTATGGTTACAACGCCGTTAGCGTTATTGATAATGTAAAGTGCAGCATTACAAAAATTTGGTTTCAGGAAGCGCCGCGGTGTCAAGCTTTCACCCAGCTGACAGACAGCTCCACATCAGTTGCGAAAGCAGAGAAGAACTTGACAGTTGAGCACGGGTGGGGGTGGGGCAGGGGACTGAAGGGGTGACCCTTTCTGACGGTAATTGGGTCGACAAGCTACCCTGGATCATGCTGGGCCTTCGTACTGCACCTAAGGAGGACCTGCAGTGTTCGTCGGCCGAGTTGGTCTATGGACAGGTGCTAAGAGTGCCAGGAGACTTCATTCCGGACGCCTCGACGCCTTGGCCCGCACCCAGGCCTGGACCGCCGGTGGATGCTGCTGGTGCGTTCCGGCCCGTGCCCACGTCGCAGCATGGCACCCCTGTGGCCCGGGTGCCCCCCAACTTGCAGTCGGCCGAGTTTGTCTTCATCCGACACGATGCACACCGTGGTCCCTTGAATCCCCCCTACGACGGACCATTTAGGGTCCTGCAGCATGGTACCAAGACTATGGTCGTGGATGTTGGGGGCCGTTCCGAAACTGTTTCTGTTGACAGGCTTAAGCCGGCTCATGTGGACCTGGCCGGACCCTTGGACTTGCCCCGCGCCCCCTGCCGCGGCCAACCCCCTAGGCTGCACCTGGGAGACGGTGCGGGGTCCCTTCCAGTGGTTCCTGAATCCCCGCCGGTTGGTGCGCGGGACTGTTCTGATGTTCCTGCTGGGCCCCTCCCGCCCGCGCTTCCTGGGTACGTTACCCGCAGGGGTCGGGCAGTTTTGCCGCCCCGTCATCCGGAGTTTGATTATGGGTGAATTCTGGGGGGGCTTGTGTGGTGATGAGAACATAATTCACCCACGGGACGTTGGGACGAAGGAGGAGTTGGATGGGATGAAAGGATAAAAGGATGAAAGGATAAAAGAACAAATGTTGGTAGGTCTGTGAACCTCGCGCAGTGTGAGTTGTTGTTGATGATGTGAACTCACGGCCCTCCAAGAGAGCTCGGATGGCGACAGAGAGCCTGGGGAATGCAAACGTAGCGTTTTATATCTGGAAGTACAGACACTAGTCCTCGCTGATTTAAATTGCTGTTCAGCAGCAACAGCTGGTGATTAAGGCTGAACTCACCATTTAAACCATAAGGTGTGTTGTTGAAAACATGCTCCTCCTGTCCAATGTGGAGTCCGAGTCATTTAGAGCTCTTCTGGCTAAAATTCCAACACAGGGAGGAGGAGGGGGTACCCCTCCATGCCGAAAGAGTTTTGCTAACTTCTTTGACGAGTGTAGTTTAGTCTTCTTCTGAGCATTCTCCTTTTTACATTTAAGTTTACGTTTGGGTTTCATAGTTTTGCATTACAGTAAAGTGTGTGAATGTTATTTATGTTCAATATGTATTATTATTTATTTTTTTAATATACATTTTACTTCTATGCATGTGTCAAGTTGCAATCTTTGGAGTTCCAGTTGATAGATGTTCTAAAATATATTATTTTTATTCTTCATTATTACAAACATTCTTTACACTAGAGATAGAACATTATTAAAAAACAAAAACAAAAACAAAAATAAACTAGAGCTGCGAGCAGCTATAAAGGGCCCTCGCAGCCCGGGCCACGTTGGGGTCCTTGCACGTTGGGGTACTTGCACGTTGGGGTACTGGCACATTGGGGTACTGGCATATTGGAAGCAAAATTTCTTTGAAAATGGCATAATAAACGTTTACATGTAGAATATTTTTTTTGCCAGTGTGTGTCAAGCTCAACGGGTTTTGGTGATTGTTAAGACCTGCAAAAATCAGCGTCCTTTTTTATTTTTAGGCAATGGTTGCCCTGATTGGTATTTTTTGTAAAAGT
This sequence comes from Festucalex cinctus, assembly GCF_051991245.1. NCBI lineage: Eukaryota > Metazoa > Chordata > Actinopteri > Syngnathiformes > Syngnathidae > Festucalex > Festucalex cinctus. The sequence goes on along the minus strand of NC_135430.1, from coordinate 2,005,231 downwards.
GTATATATACATCATCGCTCGTTGTACTCATTGCACAATGTTACTTTTATTGTCCAAAGGGGCAATCAAAAATGAATAAAACAAAATGGAAACGTACATACGTTTGGATCGGTGTGAAGCCAGTGAACAATTTGAGTGGTGGAAACTAAAAGAATATTCATAAATGACTTAGTCATCACACTTAGAACGAGTTTACATTTTTTTGTACAAAATACCGTATGTGGGTTTTTTTTTTATATAAGCCTCAAGGGCTCGGTGGCGCTGTATTTATAACTGAATGTTGTCATCGAGATACCTTCAGGCCTTGATTATAAGCATACATGTCAAGTGTGGGATTTTTTTTGGAGCATGTACCGTGGAGTTATTAAGCATATCCTTCATTCACGATATTGCTTTTAATGTCCACAGAGGCTATCAAAAATAAATAAAAATATATATGTGTTTGGATAAGTCTGATGCCAGTGAACATTTTGAGTGGTGGAAACTAAAAGAATATTCATAAATGACTTAGTTATCACACTTAGAATGAGTTTACATTTTTTGTACAAAATACCGTATGTGGGGTATTTTTTTTTTATGCCTCAAGGGCTAGGTGGCGCTGCATATATAACTGAATGTTGTCATAGAGATAGCTTCAGGCCTTGACGATAAACATACATGTCAAGTTTGGGATTTTTTGGAGCATGTACCGGGGAGTTATTATGCATATCCTTTTTCAGTGCGAAACACAAATTTTGATGCCCCGCCTTCATCATATAGTATTTCGAAAGGTCAAGATTTTTCCCCCTGTCGTTGGCTCAGGTCTTGACATGGTCCAGGTCAAGTCTTAACTCAGTCAGATGAAACGTGTAGGAGAAGTGGGCAAAAGTCTGCGCCCTGTGAATGTGCAAAAATTGTCAAAAATGGGACATTCGAAAATTCGTAGCTCACTTCCTGTTCATTTTAGCATATGGGTCCAAGAGACCTTTTTGTAGGTCTTGGGCTCCCTCATACACCTAAAAATATTCGTCGTTCTTGCTTAAACGTACAACCGGGGCTGCTTCGTTAAAAACTTCTAGGGGGGCGCTATTGAGTCATTTTTGTAAAAATAGCACAATCAACAATAAAATATTGCTCATTTTACCAGGCCAGATGTGTGTGCCAAGTTTCATCAGTTTCTGTGCATGTTTAGACCCTCAAAACTGGCGTTTTCTTGGCGAACAGCGCTTAGCCACACCCACAGCAATTCGCGAAAACTCACAAACTTCGTGTTGTGACATCATGAAGGCCGAAACCCTCATCTGAGCAAATATGAGGTAGGTCCAGTTAACGTGTTTGGAGAAAAACGTAGAAGAAAATTCGTAATAAAAAAAATTGCCACTAGGTGGCGCTATCAGTTAGATGAAATATAAGTCAGTAGATGTCTTTAGGGCTGGACTCTCATCAAATGTGTGAAATTTTGAGAAGATAGGATCATCTCGGTCAAGTTAATGCAGCTTTTATTTTCATGAAAAATCTTCAGACTTTGCGTCACCGTAGCGGCCACGCCCTTTGGCGAAAAGTTACAATATTCGGTGTGGGGCATGATCAACATCTTAAGCCTTTTCTGACCAATTTTCAAATGGATCCCTTCAACAAGCTCAGCACAGTAGCTAAAAACGTAAAGTATGACATTTATTGTAACCACTAGGTGGCGCTATATGTATAACTGAATTTTATCATATAGATGTTTTCAGGCCGTGACTATTACGTTGCCTGAGAAGTTTGAGATTTTTTGGAGCTTGAACATGGGAGTTATTAAGCATTTGCTCTTTCTGGACAAATGAAATTTTAAAGGCAATATTTGATGCCCCGCCCCCGTCATATAGTATTTCAAAAAGGCAAGATGTTTTGCCCAGTTTTTCTCTCAGGTCTTGAGATGATAAATGCCAAGTTTGAAGTCAATTGGATGAAAAATGTTTGCAAAGGGGGAAAAAGCATGACCACAGTGAATGTGCCAAAATAGGCCAAAATTGGACATAAAAAAATTCATAGCTCACTTCCTGTACATTTTAGCTACATGGTCCCAATAGACTTTTTTGTGCGTCTCGGGGTGCTACACGTGCCTGCCAATTTTTGTTGCTCTAGCTCAAACGTGCCGGGCTTGGTTTTTATTTTTCTACGCTAGGGGGCGCTATCGAGTCGCATTGTTATGACGACTTAATAATATCGAATTTTTCGCCGGGCCTGTGGAGTATGCAAGGTTCGGTGAGTTTTCGTGAATGTTTAGGTACCCAAAATCGCGATCGTTTGCGGAGAATAAAGAATAATAATAATAACTAGAGCTGCGAGCAGCTATAAAGGGCCCTCGCAGCTCGGGCCACGTTGGGGTCCTTGCACGTTGGGGTACTTGCACGTTGGGGTACTGGCACATTGGGGTACTGGCATATTGGAAGCAAAATTTCTTTGAAAATGGCATAATAAACGTTTACATGTAGAATATTTTTTTGCCAGTGTGTGTGTCAAGCTCAACGGGTTTTGGTGATTGTTAAGACCTGCAAAAATCAGCGTCCTTTTTTATTTTTAGGCAATGAGTTGCCCTGATTGGTATTTTTTTGTAAAAGTGTATATACACATCATCGCTCGTTGTACTCATTGCACAATGTTACTTTTATTGTCCAAAGGGGCAATCAAAAATGAATAAAACAAAATGGAAACGTACATACGTTTGGATCGGTGTGAAGCCAGTGAACAATTTGAGTGGTGGAAACTAAAAGAATATTCATAAATGACTTAGTTATCACACTTAGAATGAGTGTACATTTTTTGTACAAAATACCGTATGTGGGGTATTTTTTATTTTTTTTTATATAAGCCTCAAGGGCTAGGTGGCGCTGTATTTATAACTGAATGTTGTCATAGAGATACCTTCAGGCCTTGATTATAAGCATACATGTCAAGTGTGGGATTTTTTTTGGAGCATGTACCGTGGAGTTATTAAGCATATCCTTCATTCACGATATTGCTTTTAATGTCCATAGAGGCTATCAAAAATAAATAAAAATATATATATGTTTGGATAAGTCTGATGCCAGTGAACATTTTGAGTGGTGGAAACTAAAAGAATATTCTTAAATGACTTCGTTATCACACTTAGAATGAGTTTACATTTTTTGTACAAAATACCGTATGTGGGGTATTTTTTTTTCATGCCTCAAGGGCTAGGTGGCGCTGCATATATAACTGAATGTTGTCATAGAGATAACTTCAGGCCTTGACGATAAACATACATGTCAAGTTTGGGATTTTTTGGAGCATGTACCGGGGAGTTATCAAGCATATCCTTTTTCATTGCCAAACACAAATTTTGATGCCCCGCCCTCATCATATAGTATTTCGAAAAGTCAAAATTTTTCCCCTTGTCGTTGGCTCAGGTCTTGACATGGTCCAGGCCAAGTCTTAACTCAGTCGGATGAAACGTGTAGGAGAAGTGGGCAAAAGTCTGCCCCCTGTGAATGTGCAAAAATCGTCAAAAATGGGACATTCAAAAATGCGTAGCTCACTTCCTGTTCATTTTAGCATATGGGTACAAGAGACTTTTTTGTAGGTCTTGGGCTCCCTCATACACCTAAAAATATTCGTCGTTCTTGCTTAAACGTACAACCGGGGCTGCTTCGTTAAAAATTTCGAGGGGGCGCTATTGAGTCATTTTTGTAAAAATAGCACAATCAACAATAAAATATTGCTCATTTTACCAGGCCAGATGTGTGTGCCAAGTTTCATGAGTTTCTGTGCATGTTTAGACCCTCAAAACTGGCGTTGTTTTCTTGGCGAACAGCGCTTAGCCACACCCACAGCAATTCGCGAAAACTCACAAACTTCGTGTTGTGACATCATGAAGGCCGAAACCCTCATCTGAGCAAATATGAGGTAGGTCCAGTTAACGTGTTTGGAGAAAAACGTAGAAGAAAATTCGTAAGAAAAAAAATTGCCACGAGGTGGCGCTATCAGTTAGATGAAATATAAGTCAGTAGATGTCTTTAGGGCTGGACTCTCATCAAATGTGTGAAATTTTGAGAAGATAGGATCATCTCGGTCAAGTTAATGCAGCTTTTATTTTCACGAAAAATCTTCAGACTTTGCGTCACCGTAGCGGCCACGCCCTTTGGCGCAAAGTTACAATATTCGGTGTGGGGCATGATCAACATCTTAAGGCTTTTCTGACCAATTTTCAAATGGATCCCTTCTACAAGCTCAGCACAGTAGCTAAAAACGTAAAGTATGACATTTATTGTAACCACTAGGTGGCGCTATATGTATAACTGAATTTTATCATAGATGTTTTCAGGCCGTGACTATTATGTTGCCTGAGAAGCTTGAGATTTTTTGGAGCTTGAACATGGGAGTTATTAAGCATTTGCTCTTTCTGGACAAATGAAATTTTAAAGGCAATATTTGATGCCCCGCCCCCGTCATATAGTATTTCAAAAAGGCAAGATGTTTTGCCCAGTTGTTCTCTCAGGTCTTGAGATGATAAATGCCAAGTTTGAAGTCAATTGGATGAAAAATGTTTGCAAAGGGGGAAAAAGCATGACCACAGTGAATGTGCCAAAATAGGCCAAAATTGGACATTAAAAAATTCATAGCTCACTTCCTGTACATTTTAACTACATGGTCCCAATAGACTTTTTTGTGCGTCTCGGGGTGCTACACGTGCCTGCCAATTTTTGTTGCTCTAGCTCAAACGTGCCGGGCTTGGTTTTTATTTTTCTACGCTAGGGGGCGCTATCGAGTCGCATTGTTATGACGACTTAATAATATCAAATTTTTCGCCGGGCCTGAGGAGTGTGCAAAGTTCGGTGAGTTTTCGTGAATGTTTAGGTACCCAAAATCGCGATCGTTTGCGGAGAATAAAGAAGAAGAAGAAGAATAATAATAACTAGAGCTGCGAGCAGCTATAAAGGGCCCTCGCAGCCCGGGCGACGTTGGGGTACTTGCACGTTGGGGTACTTGTACGTTGGAAACAGAATTTTTTTGAAAATTGCATGATAAACCATTACGTGGATTTTTTTATTTTTTTTCCAGGTGTGATGATTGTGTCAAGCTCAATGGGTTTTGGTGATTGTTAAGATGTGCAAAAATCAGCGTCTTTTTTTATTTTTAGGCAATGAGTTGCCCTGATTGGTATTTTTTGGAAAGGTACATATACACATCATCGCTCGTACTCATTGCACAATATTGCTTTTATTGTCCATAGAGGCGATCAAAAAAAATAAAAATAAAAAAAAATAAATAAAAAATGAAACTAAATGAAAAAGCACATATGTTTGGATCGGTCTGATGCCAGTGAACATATTGAGTGGTGGAAAGTAAAAGAATATTCATAAATGACTTAGTTATCACACTTACAATAAGTTTACAATTTTTGTAAAAAATACCGTAAGTGAGGCATTTTTTTTTTGCCTCAAGGACTAGGTGGCGCTGTATTTATAACTGAATTTTGTCATAGAGATACCGTCAGGCCTTGACTATAAATATGCATTTTAAGTGTGGGATTTTTTGGAGCATGTACCTGGGAGTTATTAAGCATATCCTTCATTCACAATATTGCTTTTAAAGTCCATAGAGGCTATAAAAAATCAATAAAATTAAATAAAAAAATATGTATGTTTGGTTAGGTCTGATGCCAGTGAACATTTTGAGTAGTGGAAAAAGTAAAAGAATATTCATAAATGACTTAGTTATTACACTTACAATGAGTTCACAAATTTTGTTCAAAATAAAGTAAATAAAGTAAAGTAAAGTAAAGTAAGTGGGGTTGTTGTTTTTTTTTTTTATGACTCAAGGACGAGGTGGCGCTGTATTTCTAACTGAATTTTGTCATAGAGATACCTTCGCGCCTTGACTATAAATATACATGTCAAGTTTGGGATTTTTTGAAGCATGCACCGGGGAGTTATTAAGCATATCCTTCATTCACGATATTGCTTTTAATGTCCACAGAGGCTATCAAAAATAAATAAAAATATATATATGTTTGGATAAGTCTGATGCCAGTGAACATTTTGAGTGGTGGAAACTAAAAGAATATTCATAAATGACTTAGTTATCACACTTAGAATGAGTTTACATTTTTTGTACAAAATACCGTATGTGGGGTATTTTTTTTTTTTATGCCTCAAGGGCTAGGTGGCGCTGCATATATAACTGAATATTGTCATAGAGATAGCTTCAGGCCTTGATGATAAACATACATGTCAAGTTTGGGATTTTTTGGAGCATGTACCGGGCAGTTATTAAGCATATCCTTCATTCACGATATTGCTTTTAATGTCCACAGAGGCTATCAAAAATAAATAAAAAAATATATATGTTTGGATAAGTCTGATGCCAGTGAACATTTTGAGTGGTGGAAACTAAAAGAATATTCATAAATGACTTAGTTATCACACTTAGAATGAGTTTACATTTTTTGTACAAAATACCGTATGTGGGGTATTTTTTTTTTATGCCTCAAGGGCTAGGTGGCGCTGCATATATAACTGAATGTTGTCATAGAGATAGCTTCAGGCCTTGACGATAAACATACATGTCAAGTTTGGGATTTTTTGGAGCATGTACCGGGGAGTTATTAAGCATATCCTTTTTCAGTGCGAAACACAAATTTTGATGCCCCGCCTTCATCATATCGTATTTCGAAAAGTCAAGATTTTTCCCCCTGTCGTTGGCTCAGGTCTTGACATGGTCCAGGTCAAGTCTGAAGTCAGTCGGATGAAACGTGTAGGAGAAGTGGGCAAAAGTATGCCCCTTGTAAATGTGCAAAAATCGTCAAAAATGGGACATTCAAAAATTCGTAGCTCACTTCCTGTTCATTTTAGCATATGGGTCCAAGAGACTTTTTTGTAGGTCTTGAGCTTCCTAATACACCTAAAAAATTTTGTAGCTCTTGCTTAAACGTACAACTGGGGCTGTTTCGTTAAAGATTTCTAGGGGGCGCTATTGAGTCATTTTTGTAAAAATAGCACAATCGACGATAAAAAATTGCTCATTTTTCCAGGCCAGCTGTGTGTGCCAAGTTTAGTGTGTTTCTGTGCCAGTTTAGGCCCTCAAAATTGGCGTTGTTTTCTTGGCGAACAGCGCTTAGCCACGCCCACAGCGATTCTCGAAAACTCACAAACTTCGTGTTGTGACAGCATGAAGGCCGACACCCTCATCTGAGCAAATATGAGGTAGGTCCAGTTAACATGGTTGGAGAAAAACATTGAAGAAAAATCGTAAGAAAAAAAATTGCCAGTAGGTGGCGCTATCAGTAAGATGAAATATAAGTTTGTAGATGTCTTTAGGGCTGGACTCTCATCAATTGTGTAAAATTTTGAGAAGATAGCATCATCTCGGTCACGTTAATGCAGCTTTTGTTGTCACGAGAAATCTTCAGACTTTGCGGCACCGTAGCGGCCACGCCCTTTGGCGAAAAGTTACAATATTCGGTGTGGGGCATGATCAACATCTTAAGGCTTTTTTGACCAATTTTCAACTGGATCCCTTCAATGAGCTCAGCACAGTAGCTAAAAACGTAAAGTATGACAATTATTGTTACCACTAGGTGGCGCTACATGGATAACTGAATTTTATCATATAGATGTTTTCAGGCCGTGACTATTAAGTTGCCTGATAAGTTTGAGATTTTTTGGAGCTTGAACATGGGAGTTATTAAGCATTTGCTCTTTCTGGACAAATGAAATTTTAAAGGCAATATTTGATGCCCCGCCCCCGTCATATAGTATTTCGAAAAGGCAAGATTTTTTCCCCAGTTGTTCTCTCAGGTCTTGAGATGATAAATGCCAAGTTTGAAGTCAATTGGATGAAAAATGTTTGCAAAGGGGGAAAAAGCATGACCACAGTGAATGTGCCAAAATAGGCCAAAATTGGACATTGTAAAATTCATAGCTCACTTCCTGTACATTTTAGCTATATGGTCCCAATAGACTTTTTTGTGCGTCTCGGGGTGCTACACGTGCCTGCCAATTTTCGTTGCTCTAGCTCAAACATGCCGGGCTTGGATTTTATTTTTCTATGCTAGGGGGCGCTATAGAGTCGCGTTGTTATGACGACTTCATAATATCAAATTTTTCGCCGGGCCTGAGGAGTGTGCAAAGTTTGGTGAGTTTTCGTAAATGTTTAGGTACCCAAAATCGTGATCGTTTACGGAGAATAATAATAAAAATAATAATAATAATAATAATAATAATAATAATAATAATCCGATCGAAAAACAATAGGGACCTCGCAGCGGTAGCTGCTCGGGCCCTAATAATAATAATAATAATAATAATAATAATAATAATAATAATTTTTACAAAAACAATAGGGACCTCGCAGCGGTCGCTGCTCGGGCCCTAATAATAATAATAATAATAATAATAATAATAATAATTTTTACAAAAACAATAGGGACCTCGCAGCGGTCGCTGCTCGGGCCCTAATAATAACTAGAGCTGCGAGCAGTTTTAAAGGGCCCTCGCAGCCCGGGCCACGTTGGAGTCCTTGCACGTTGGGGTACTTGCACGTTAGGGTACTGGCACGTTGGGGTACTGGCATATTGGAAGCAAAATTTCTTTGAAAATGGCATAATAAACGTTTACATGTAGAATTTTTTTTTTGCCAGTCTGTGTCAAGCTCAACGGGTTTTGGTGATTGTTAAGACCTGCAAAAATCAGCGTCCTTTTTTATTTTTAGGCAATGAGTTGCCCTGATTGGTATTTTTTGTAAAAGTGTATATAGACATCATCGCTCGTTGTACTCATTGCACAATGTTACTTTTATTGTCCAAAGGGGCAATCAAAAATGAATAAAACAAAATGGAAACGTACATACGTTTGGATCGGTGTGAAGCCAGTGAACAATTTGAGTGGTGGAAACTAAAAGAATATTCATAAATGACTTAGTTATCACACTTAGAATGAGTTTACATTTTTTGTACAAAATACCGTATGTGGGTTTTTTTTTTTTTTTTATATAATATGCCTCAAGGGCTAGATGGCGCTGTATTTATAACTGAATGTTGTCATAGAGATACCTTCAGGCCTTGATTATAAGCATACATGTCAAGTGTGGGATTTTTTTTTGGAGCATGTACCGTGGAGTTATTAAGCATATCCTTCATTCACGATATTGCTTTTAATGTCCACAGAGGCTATCAAAAATAAATAAAAATATATATATGTTTGGATAAGTCTGATGCCAGTGAACATTTTGAGTGGTGGAAACTAAAAGAATATTCATAAATGACTGAGTTATCACACTTAGAATGAGTTTACATTTTTTGTACAAAATACCGTATGTGGGGTATTTTTTTTTTATGCCTCAAGGGCTAGGTGGCGCTGCATATATAACTGAATGTTGTCATAGAGATAACTTCAGGCCTTGACGATAAACATACATGTCAAGTTTGGGATTTTTTGGAGCATGTACCGGGGAGTTATCAAGCATATCCTTTTTCATTGCGAAACACAAATTTTGATGCCACGCCCTCATCATATAGTATTTCAAAAAGTCAAGATTTTCCCACCTGTCGTTGGCTCAGGTCTTGACATTGTCCAGGTCAAGTCTTAACTCAGTCGGATGAAACGTGGAGAAGAAGTGGGCAAAAGTATGCCCCCTGTAAATGTGCAAAAATCATCAAAAATGGGACATTCAAAAATTCGTAGCTCACTTCCTGTTCATTTTAGCATATGGGTCCAAGAGACTTTTATGTAGGTCTTGGGCTCCCTCATACACCTAAAAATATTCGTCATTCTTGCTTAAACGTACAACCGGGGCTGCTTAGTTTAAAATTTCTAGGGGGCGCTATTGATTCTTTTTTTTTTAAAATAGCACAATCAAAAATAAAATATTGCTCATTGTACCAGGCCGGATGTGTGTGCCAAGTTTCATGAGTTTCTGTGCATGTTTAGACCCTCAAAACTGGCGTTGTTTTCTTGGCGAACAGCGCTTAGCCACGCCCACAGCAATTCGCGAAAACTCACAAACTTCGTGTTGTGACATCATGAAGGCCGAAACCCTCATCTGAGCAAATATGAGGTAGGTCCAGTTAACGTGTTTGGAGAAAAACGTAGAAGAAAATTCGTAAGAAAAAAAATTGCCACGAGGTGGCGCTATCAGTTAGATGAAATGTAAGTTAGTAGATGTCTTTAGAGCTGGACTCTCATCAAATGTGTGAAATTTTGAGAAGATAGGATCATCTCGGTCAGGTTAATGCAGCTTTTATTGTCACGAAAAATCTTCAGACTTTGCGTCACCGTAGCGGCCACGCCCTTTGGCGAAAAGTTACAATATTCGGTGTGGGGCATCATCAACATCTTAAGGCTTTTCTGACCAATCTTCAACTGGATCCCTTCAACGAGCTCAGCACAGTAGCTAAAAACGTAAAGTATGACATTTATTGTAACCACTAGGTGGCGCTATATGTAGAACTGAATTTTGTCATATAGATGTTTTCAGGCCGTGACTATTACGTTGCCTGAGAAGTTTGAGATTTTTTGGAGCTTGTACATGGGAGTTATTCAGCATTTGCTCTTTCTGGACAAATGAAATTTTAAAGGCAATATTTGATGCCCCGCCCCCGTCATATAGTATTTCGAAAAGGCAAGACTTTTTGCCCAGCTGTTCTCTTAGCTCTTGAGATGATAAATGCCAAGTTTGAAGTCAATGGGATGAAAAATGTTTGCATAGGGGGAAAAAGCATGACCACAGTGAATGTGCCAAAATAGGCCAAAATTGGACATTAAAAAATTCATAGCTCACTTCCTGTACATTTTAGCTACATGGTCCCAATAGACTTTTTTGTGCGTCTCGGGGTGCTACACGTGCCTGCCAATTTTCGTTGCTCTAGCTCAAACGTGCCGGGCTTGGTTTTTATTTTTCTATGCTAGGGGGCGCTATAGAGTCGCGTTGTTATAACGACTTCAGAATATCAAATTTTTCGCCGGACCTGAGGAGTGTGCAAAGTTCGGTGAGTTTTCGTGAATATTTAGGTACCCAAAATCGCGATTGTTTGCGGAGAATAAAGAAGAAGAAGAAGAAGAAGAAGAAGAATAACTAGAGCTGCGAGCAGCTATAAAGGGCCCTCGCAGCCCGGGCCACGTTGGGGTACTTGCACGTTGGGGAACTTGCACATTGGGGTACTGGCACATTGGAGCAGAATTTCTTTGAAAATGGCATGATAAACATGTGGATTATTATTTTTTTTTGCCAGGTGTGATGAGTGTGTCAAGCTCAATGGGTTTTGGTGATTGTTAAGATCTGCAAAAATCAGCGTCTTATTTTTTATTTTTAGGCAATGAGTTGCCCTGATTGGTATCTTTCGTAAAAGTATATATACACACATCATCGCTCGTACTCATTGCACAATGTTGCTTTTATTGTCCATAGAGGCGATCAAAAAATAAATAAAACTAAATAAAAAATACGTATGTTTGGATCGGTCTGATACCAGTGAACATATTGAGTGGTGGAAAGTAAAAGAATATTCATAAATGACTTAGCTATCACACTTACAATGAGTTTACAATTTTTGCAAAAATACCGTAAGTGAGGCATTTTTTTTTTCTGCCTCAAGGACGAGGTGGCGCTGTATTTATAACTGAATTTTGTCATAGAGATACCTTCAGGCCTTGACTATAAATATACATTTCAAGTATGGGATTTTTTGGAGCATGTACCTGGGAGTTATTAAGCATAGCCTTCATTCACGATATTGCTTTTAATGTCCATAGAGGCTATCAAAAATACATAAAACTAAATAACAAAAATATGTATGTTTGGTTAGGTCTGATGCCAGTGAATATTTTGAGTGGTGGAAAGTAAAAGAATATTCCTAAATGACTTAGTTATCACACTTAGAATGAGTTTACATTTTTTGTACAAAATACCGTAAGTGGGGTATTTTTTTTTCATGCCTCAAGGGCTAGGTGGCGCTGCATATATAACTGAATGTTGTCATAGAGATTCCTTCAGGCCTTGACGATAAACATACATGTCAAGTTTGGGATTTTTTGGAGCATGTACCGTGGAGTTATTAAGCCCATCCTTTTTCATTGCGAAACACAAACTTTGATGCCCCGCCCTCATCATATAGTATTCCGAAAAGTCAAGATTTTTCCGCCGATCGTTGGCTCCGGTCTTGACATGGTCCAGGTCAAGTCTGAAGTCAGTCAGATGAAACGTGTAGGAGAAGTGGGCAAAAGTCTGCCCCCTGTGAATGTGCAAAAATAGTCAAAAATGGGACATTCAAAAATTCGTAGCCAACTTCCTGTTCATTTTAGCATATGGGTCCAAGAGACTTTTTTGTAGGTCTTGGGCTCCCTCATACACCTAAAAATATTCGTCGTTCTTGCTTAAACGTACAACCGGGGCTGCTTCGTTAAAAACTTCTAGGGGGCGCTATTGAGTCATTTTTGTAAAAATAGCACAATCAACAATAAAATATTGCTCATTTTACCAGGCCAGATGTGTGTGCCAAGTTTCATGAGTTTCTGTGCATGTTTAGACCCTCAAAACTGGCGTTATTTTCTTGGCGAACAACGCTTAGCCACACCCACAGCAATTCGCGAAAACTCACAAACTTCGTGTTGTGACATCATGAAGGCCGAAACCCTCATCTGAGCAAATATGAGGTAGGTCCAGTTAACGTGTTTGGAGAAAAACGCAGAAGAAAATTCGTAAGAAAAAAAATTGCCACTAGGTGGCGCTATCAGTTAGATTAAATATAAGTCAGTAGATGTCTTTAGGGCTGGACTCTCATCAAATGTGTGAAATTTTGAGAAGATAGGATCATCTCGGTCAAGTTAATGCAGCTTTTATTTTCACGAAAAATCTTCAGACTTTGCGTCAACGTAGCGGCCACGCCCTTTGGCGAAAAGTTACAATATTCGGTGTGGGGCATGATCAACATCTTAAGGCTTTTCTGACCAATTTTCAAATGGATCCCTTCAACAAGCTCAGCACAGTAGCTAAAAACGTAAAGTATGACATTTATTGTAACCACTAGGTGGCGCTATATGTATAACTGAATTTTATCATATAGATGTTTTCAGGCCGTGACTATTACGTTGCCTGAGAAGTTTGAGATTTTTTGGAGCTTGAACATGGGAGTTATTAAGCATTTGCTCTTTCTGGACAAATGAAATTTTAAAGGCAATATTTGATGCCCCGCCCCCGTCATATAGTATTTCAAAAAGGCAAGATGTTTTGCCCAGTTGTTCTCTCAGGTCTTGAGATGATAAATGCCAAGTTTGAAGTCAATTGGATGAAAAATGTTTGCAAAGGGGGAAAAAGCATGACCACAGTGAATGTGCCAAAATAGGCCAAAATTGGACATAAAAAAATTCATAGCTCACTTACTGTACATTTTAGCTACATGGTCCCAAGAGACTTTTTTGTGCGTCTCGGGGTGCTACACGTGCCTGCCAATTTTTGTTGCTCTAGCTCAAATGTGGCGGGCTTGGTTTTTATTTTTCTACGCTAGGGGGCGCTATCGAGTCGCATTGTTATGACGACTTAATAATATCAAATTTTTCGCCGGGCCTGAGGAGTGCGCAAAGTTCGGTGAGTTTTCGTGAATGTTTAGGTACCCAAAATCGCGATCGTTTGCGGAGAATAAAGAATAATAATAATAATAATAATAATAATAATAATAATAATAATAATAACTAGAGCTGCGAGCAGCTATAAAGGGCCCTCGCAGCCCGGGCCACGTTGGGGTCCTTGCACGTTGGGGTACTTGCACGTTAGGGTACTGGCACATTAGGGTACTGGCACGTTGGGGTACTGGCATATTGGAAGCAAAATTTCTTTGAAAATGGCATAATAAACGTTTACATGTAGAATATTTTATTTGCCAGTGTGTGTCAAGCTCAACGGGTTTTGGTGATTGTTAAGACCTGCAAAAATCTGCGTCCTTATTTATTTTTAGGCAATGAGTTGCCCTGATTGGTATTTTTTGTAAAAGTGTATATATACATCATCGCTCGTTGTACTCATTGCACAATGTTACTTTTATTGTCCAAAGGGGCAATCAAAAATGAATAAAACAAAATGGAAACGTACATACGTTTGGATCGGTGTGAAGCCAGTGAACAATTTGAGTGGTGGAAACTAAAAGAATATTCATAAATGACTTAGTTATCACACTTAGAATGAGTTTACATTTTTTGTACAAAATACCGTATGTGTTTTTTTGTTTTTTTTATATATAAGCCTCAACGGCTAGGTGGCGCTGTATTTATAACTGAATGTTGTCATAGAGATACCTTCAGGCCTTGATTATAAGCATACATGTCAAGTGTGGGATTTTTTTTGGAGCATGTACCGTGGAGTTATTAAGCATATGCTTCATTCACGATATTGCTTTTAATGTCCATAGAGGCTATCAAAAATAAATAAAAATATATATATGTTTGGATAAGTCTGATGCCAGTGAACATTTTGAGTGGTGGAAACTAAAAGAATATTCATAAATGACTTCGTTATCACACTTAGAATGAGTTTACATTTTTTGTACAAAATACCGTATGTGGGGTATTTTTTTTTCATGCCTCAAGGGCTAGGTGGCGCTGCATATATAAATGAATGTTGTCATAGAGATAACTTCAGGCCTTGACGATAAACATACATGTCAAGTTTGGGATTTTTTGGAGCATGTACCGGGGAGTTATCAAGCATATCCTTTTTCATTGCGAAACACAAATTTTGATGCCCCGCCCTCATCATATAGTATTTCGAAAAGTCAAAAATTTTCCCCCTGTCGTTGGCTCAGGTCTTGACATGGTCCAGGCCAAGTCTTAACTCAGTCGGATGAAACGTGTAGGAGAGGTGGGCAAAAGTCTGCCCCCTGTGAATGTGCAAAAATCGTCAAAAATGGGACATTCAAAAATTCGTAGCTCACTTCCTGTTCATTTTAGCATTTGGGTACAAGAGACTTTTTTGTAGGTCTTGGGCTCCCTCATACCCCTGAAAATATTCGTCGTTCTTGCTTAAACGTACAACCGGGGCTGCTTCGTTAAAAATTTCGAGGGGGCGCTATTGAGTCATTTTTGTAAAAATAGCACAATCAACAATAAAATATTGCTCATTTTACCAGGCCAGATGTGTGTGCCAAGTTTCAGGAGTTTCTGTGCATGTTTAGACCCTCAAAACTGGCGTTGTTTTCTTGGCGAACAGCGCTTAGCCACGCCCACAGCAATTCGCGAAAACTCACAAACTTCGTGTTGTGACATCATGAAGGCCGAAACCCTCATCTGAGCAAATATGAGGGAGGTCCAGTTAACGTGTTTGGAGAAAAACGTAGAAGAAAATTCGTAAGAAAAAAAATTGCCACTAGGTGGCGCTATCAGTTAGATGAAATGTAAGTTAGTAGATGTCTTTAGAGCTGGACTCTCATCAAATGTGTGAAATTTTGAGAAGATAGGATCATCTCGGTCAAGTTCATGCAGCTTTTATTGTCACGAAAAATCTTCAGACTTTGCGTCACCGTAGCGGCCACGCCCTTTGGCGAAAAGTTACAATATTCGGTGTGGGGCATCATCAACATCTTAAGGCTTTTCTGACCAATTTTCAACTGGATCCCTTCAACGAGCTCAGCACAGTAGCTAAAAACGTAAAGTATGACATTTATTGTAACCACTAGGTGGCGCTATATGTATAACTGAATTTTGTCATATAGATGTTTTCAGGCCGTGACTATTACGTTGCCTGAGAAGTTTGAGATTTTTTGGAGCTTGTACATGGGAGTTATTCAGCATTTGCTCTTTCTGGACAAATGAAATTTTAAAGGCAATATTTGATGCCCCTCCCCCGTCATATAGTATTTCGAAAAGGCAAGACTTTTTGCCCAGCTGTTCTCTTAGGTCTTGAGATGATAAATACCAAGTTTGAAGTCAATTGGATGAAAAATGTTTGCATAGGGGGAAAAAGCATGACCACAGTGAATGTGCCAAAATAGGCCAAAATTGGACATTAAAAAATTCATATCTCACTTCCTGTACATTTTAGCTACATGGTCCCAATAGACTTTTTTGTGCGTCTCGGGGTGCTACACGTGCCTGCCAATTTACGTTGCTCTAGCTCAAACGTGCCGGGCTTGGTTTTTATTTTTCTATGCTAGGGGGCGCTATAGAGTCGCGTTGTTATAACGACTTCATAATATCAAATTTTTCGCCGGACCTGAGGAGTGTGCAAAGTTCGGTGAGTTTTCGTGAATATTTAGGTACCCAAAATCGCAATTGTTTGCGGAGAATAAAGAAGAAGAAGAAGAAGAATAATAATAATAATAATAATAATAATAATAATTTTTACAAAAACAATAGGGACCTCGCAGCGGTCGCTGCTCGGGCCCTAATAATAATAATAATAATAATTTTTACAAAAACAATAGGGACCTCGCAGCGGTCGCTGCTCGGGCCCTAACTAGAGCTGCGAGCAGCTATAAAGGGCCCTCGCAGCCCGGGCCACGTTGGAGTCCTTGCACGTTGGGGTACTTGCACGTTGGGGTACTTGCACGTTGGGGTACTGGCATATTGGAAGCAAAATTTCTTGAAAATGGCATAATAAACGTTTACATGTAGAATATTTTTTTTGCCAGTGTGTGTCAAGCTCAACGGGTTTTGGGGATTGTTAAGACCTGCAAAAATCTGCGTCCTTTTTTATTTTTAGGCAATGAGTTGCCCTGATTGGTATTTTTTGTAAAAGTGTATATATACATCATCGCTCGTTGTACTCATTGCACAATGTTACTTTTATTGTCCAAAGGGGCAATCAAAAATGAATAAAACAAAATGGAAACGTACATACGTTTGGATCGGTGTGAAGCCAGTGAACAATTTGAGTGGTGGAAACTAAAAGAATATTCAGAAATGACTTAGTCATCACACTTAGAATGAGTTTACATTTTTTTGTACAAAATACCGTATGTGTTTTTTTTTTTTTTATATAAGCCTCAAGGGCTAGGTGGCGCTGTATTTATAACTGAATGTTGTCATCGAGATACCTTCAGGCCTTGATTATAAGCATACATGTCAAGTGTGGGATTTTTTTTGGAGCATGTACCGTGGAGTTATTAAGCATATCCTTCATTCACGATATTGCTTTTAATGTCCACAGAGGCTATCAAAAATAAATAAAAATATATATATGTTTGGATAAGTCTGATGCCAGTGAACATTTTGAGTGGTGGAAACTAAAAGAATATTCATAAATGACTTAGTTATCACACTTAGAATGAGTTTACATTTTTTGTACAAAATACCGTATGTGGGGTATTTTTTTTTTATGCCTCAAGGGCTAGGTGGCGCTGCATATATAACTGAATGTTGTCATAGAGATAGCTTCGGGCCTTGACGATAAACATACATGTCAAGTTTGGGATTTTTTGGAGCATGTACCGGGGAGTTATTAAGCATATCCTTTTTCAGTGCGAAACACAAATTTTGATGCCCCGCCTTCATCATATAGTATTTCGAAAGGTCAAGATTCTTCCCCCTGTCGTTGGCTCAGGTCTTGACATGGTCCAGGTCAAGTCTTAACTCAGTCAGATGAAACGTGTAGGAGAAGTGGGCAAAAGTCTGCCCCCTGTGACTGTGCAAAAATTGTCAAAAATGGGACATTCAAAAATTTGTAGCTCACTTCCTGTTCATTTTAGCATATGGGTCCAAGAGACTTTTTTGTAGGTCTTGGGCTCCCTCATACACCTAAAGATATTCGTCGTTCTTGCTTAAACGTACAACCGGGGCTGCTTCGTTAAAAACTTCTAGGGGGCGCTATTGAGTCATTTTTGTAAAAATAGCACAATCAACAATAAAATATTGCTCATTTTACCAGGCCAGATGTGTGTGCCAAGTTTCATGAGTTTCTGTGCATGTTTAGACCCTCAAAACTGGCGTTGTTTTCTTGGCGAACAGTGCTTAGCCACGCCCACAGCAATTCGCGAAAACTCACAAACTTCGTGTTGTGACATCATGAAGGCCGAAACCCTCATCTGAGCAAATATGAGGTAGGTCCAGTTAACGTGTTTGGAGAAAAACGTAGAAGAAAATTCGTAAGAAAAAAAATTGCCACTAGGTGGCGCTATCAGTTAGATGAAATATAAGTCAGTAGATGTCTTTAGGGCTGGACTCTCATCAAATGTGTGAAATTTTGAGAAGATAGGATCATCTCGGTCAAGTTAATGCAGCTTTTATTTTCACGAAAAATCTTCAGACTTTGCGTCACCGTAGCGGCCACGCCCTTTGGGGAAAAGTTACAATATTCGGTGTGGGGCATGATCAACATCTTAAGGCTTTTCTGACCAATTTTCAAATGGATCCCTTCAACAAGCTCAGCACAGTAGCTAAAAACGTAAAGTATGACATTTATTGTAACCACTAGGTGGCGCTATATGTATAACTGAATTTTAGCATATAGATGTTTTCAGGCCGTGACTATTACGTTGCCTGAGAAGTTTGAGATTTTTTGGAGCTTGAACATGGGAGTTATTAAGCATTTGCTCTTTCTGGACAAATGAAATTTTAAAGGCAATATTTGATGCCCCGCCCCTGTCATATAGTATTTCAAAAAGGCAAGATGTTTTGCCCAGTTGTTCTCTCAGGTCTTGAGATGATAAATGCCAAGTTTGAAGTCAATTGGATGAAAAATGTTTGCAAAGGGGGAAAAAGCATGACCACAGTGAATGTGCCAAAATAGGCCAAAATTGGACATAAAAAAATTCATAGCTCACTTCCTGTACATTTTAGCTACATGGTCCCAATAGACTTTTTTTGTGCGTCTCAGGGTGCTACACGTGCCTGCCAATTTTTGTTGCTCTAGCTCAAACGTGCCGGGCTTGGTTTTTATTTTTCTACGCTAGGGGGCGCTATCGAGTCGCATTGTTATGACGACTTAATAATATCAAATTTTTCGCCGGGCCTGAGGAGTGTGCAAAGTTCGGTGAGTTTTCGTGAATGTTTAGGTACCCAAAATCGCGATCGTTTGCGGAGAATAAAGAAGAAGAATAATAACTAGAGCTGCGAGCAGCTATAAAGGGCCCTCGCAGCCCGGGCCACGTTGGGGTCCTTGCACGTTGGGGTACTTGCACGTTGGGGTACTGGCACATTGGGGTACTGGCATATTGGAAGCAAAATTTCTTTGAAAATGGCATAATAAACGTTTACATGTAGAATATTTTTTTGCCAGTGTGTGTATCAAGCTCAACGGGTTTTGGTGATTGTTAAGACCTGCAAAAATCAGCGTCCTTTATTTTTAGGCAATGAGTTGCCCTGATTGGTATTTTTTTGTAAAAGTGTATATACACATCATCGCTCGTTGTACTCATTGCACAATGTTACTTTTATTGTCCAAAGGGGCAATCAAAAATGAATAAAACAAAATGGAAACGTACATACGTTTGGATCGGTGTGAAGCCAGTGAACAATTTGAGTGGTGGAAACTAAAAGAATATTCATAAATGACTTAGTCATCACACTTAGAATGAGTTTACATTTTTTGTACAAAATACAGTATGTGGTTTTTTTTATTTTATATAATTATGCCTCAAGGGCTAGGTGGCGCTGTATTTATAACTGAATGTTGTCATCGAGATACCTTCAGGCCTTGATTATAAGCATACATGTCAAGTGTGGGATTTTTTTTGGAGCATGTACCGTGGAGTTATTAAGCATATCCTTCATTCACAATATTGCTTTTAATGTCCATAGAGGCTATCAAAAATAAATAAAAATATATATATGTTTGGATAAGTCTGATGCCAGTGAACATTTTGAGTGGTGGAAACTAAAAGAATATTCATAAATGACTTAGTTATCACACTTAGAATGAGTGTACATTTTTTGTACAAAATACCATATGTGGGGTATTTTTTATTTTTTTTTATATAAGCCTCAAGGGCTAGGTGGCGCTGTATTTATAACTGAATGTTGTCATAGAGATACCTTCAGGCCTTGATTATAAGCATACATGTCAAGTGTGGGATTTTTTTTGGAGCATGTACCGTGGAGTTATTAAGCATATCCTTCATTCACAATATTGCTTTTAATGTCCATAGAGGCTATCAAAAATAAATAAAAATATATATATGTTTGGATAAGTCTGATGCCAGTGAACATTTTGAGTGGTGGAAACTAAAAGAATATTCATAAATGACTTAGTTATCACACTTAGAATGAGTGTACATTTTTTGTACAAAATACCATATGTGGGGTATTTTTTATTTTTTTTTATATAAGCCTCAAGGGCTAGGTGGCGCTGTATTTATAACTGAATGTTGTCATAGAGATACCTTCAGGCCTTGATTATAAGCATACATGTCAAGTGTGGGATTTTTTTTGGAGCATGTACCGTGAAGTTATTAACTCATTCACTGCCTTTGACAAGTATACTTGTCAATTGTATTTTTTAGAGCGGTGCTAAATGGGGGCGAATCTGAGCATGCTCCACTGTAAATATCAAACTTGGAAACAACTTTACTGATGCCCAACCACCGGTAGATGACATCATTGCCCCATTTTATAGGAAATAAACACAGTTTCAGAGTCCATGGGAGAAATGGCTGTATTTTGGCAAACCTACATTTTTCTGCTGTCAATTATAAAAGAACGGGACGGGACAAAAAGTAGGGAGTCTATTCTGTTATTTGGTAGATTCGGTTTATATATAATTATTGAATGTAATATCACGTGAGTATTGGAAATGTAAAAATTTTCTATAATGACTGGCAGTGAATGAGTTTTAAGCATATCCTTCATTCACGATATTGCTTTTAATGTCCACAGAGGCTATCAAAAATAAATAAAAATATATATATGTTTGGATAAGTCTGATGCCAGTGAACATTTTGAGTGGTGGAAACTAAAAGAATATTCATAAATGACTTCGTTATCACACTTAGAATGAGTTTACATTTTTTGTACAAAATACCGTATGTGGGGTATTTTTTTTTCATGCCTCAAGGGCTAGGTGGCGCTGCATATATAACTGAATGTTGTCATAGAGATAACTTCAGGCCTTGACGATAAACATACATGTCAAGTTTGGGATTTTTTGGAGCATGTACCGGGGAGTTATCAAGCATATCCTTTTTCATTGTGAAACACAAATTTTGATGCCCCGCCCTCATCATATAGTATTTCGAAAAGTCAAAATTTTTCCCCCTGTCGTTGGCTCAGGTCTTGACATGGTCCAGGCCAAGTCTTAACTCAGTCGGATGAAACGTGTAGGAGAAGTGGGCAAAAGTCTGCCCCCTGTGAATGTGCAAAAATCGTCAAAAATGGCACATTCAAAAATTCGTAGCTCACTTCCTGTTCATTTTAGCATATGGGTACAAGAGACTTTTTTTGTAGGTCTTGAGCTCCCTCATACACCTAAAAATATTCGTCGTTCTTGCTTAAACGTACAACCGGGGCTGCTTCGTTAAAAATTTCGAGGGGGCGCTATTGAGTCATTTTTTTAAAAATAGCACAATCAACAATAAAATATTGCTCATTTTACCAGGCCAGATGTGTGTGCCAAGTTTCAGGAGTTTCTGTGCATGTTTAGACCCTCAAAACTGGCGTTGTTTTCTTGGCGAACAGCGCTTAGCCACGCCTACAGCAATTCGCGAAAACTCACAAACTTCGTGTTGTGACATCATGAAGGCCGAAACCCTCCTCTGAGCAAATATGAGGTAGGTCCAGTTAACGTGTTTGGAGAAAAACGTAGAAGAAAATTCGGAAGAAAAAAAATTGCCACTAGGTGGCGCTATCAGTTAGATGAAATGTAAGTTAGTAGATGTCTTTAGAGCTGGACTCTCATCAAATGTGTGAAATTTTGAGAAGATAGGATCATCTCGGTCAAGTTAATGCAGCTTTTATTGTCACGAAAAATCTTCAGACTTTGCGTCACCGTAGCGGCCACGCCCTTTGGCGAAAAGTTACAATATTCGGTGTGGGGCATCATCAACATCTTAAGGCTTTTCTGACCAATTTTCAACTGGATCCCTTCAACGAGCTCAGCACAGTAGCTAAAAACGTAAAGTATGACATTTATTGTAACCACTAGGTGGCGCTATATGTATATCTGAATTTTGTCATATAGATGTTTTCAGGCCGTGACTATTACGTTGCCTGAGAAGTTTGAGATTTTTTGGAGCTTGTACATGGGAGTTATTCAGCATTTGCTCTTTCTGGAAAAATGAAATTTTAAAGGCAATATTTGATGCCCCGCCCCCGTCATATAGTATTTCGAAAAGGCAAGACTTTTTGCCCAACTGTTCTCTTAGGTCTTGAGATGATAAATGCCAAGTTTGAAGTCAATGGGATGAAAAATGTTTGCATAGGGGGAAAAAGCATGACCCACAGTGAATGTGCCAAAATAGGCCAACGTTGGACATTAAAAAATTCATAGCTCACTTCCTGTACATTTTAACTACATGGTCCCAATGGACTTTTTTGTGGGTCTCGGGGTGCTACACGTGCCTGCCAATTTTCGTTGCTCTAGCTCAAACGTGCCGGGCTTGGTTTTTATTTTTCTATGCTAGGGGGCGCTATAGAGTCGCGTTGTTATAACGACTTCATAATATCAAATTTTTCGCCGGACCTGAGGAGTGTGCAAAGTTCGGTGAGTTTTCGTGAATATTTAGGTACCCAAAATCGCGATTGTTTGCGGAGAATAAAAAAGAAGAAGAATAATAACTAGAGCTGCGAGCAGCTATAAAGGGCCCTCGCAGCCCGGGCCACGTTGGGGTCCTTGCACGTTGGGGTACTGGCATATTGGAAGCAAAATTTCTTTGAAAATGGCATAATAAACGTTTACATGTAGAATATTTTTTTTTGCCAGTGTGTGTCAAGCTCAACGGGTTTTGGTGGTTGTTAAGACCTGCAAAAATCAGCGTCCTTTTTTATTTTTAGGCAATGAGTTGCCCTGATTGGTATTTTTTGTAAAAGTGTATATACACATCATCGCTCGTTGTACTCATTGCACAATGTTACTTTTATTGTCCAAAGGGGCAATCAAAAATGAATAAAACAAAATGGAAACGTACATACGTTTGGATCGGTGTGAAGCCAGTGAACAATTTGAGTGGTGGAAACTAAAAGAATATTCATAAATGACTTAGTTATCACACTTAGAATGAGTGTACATTTTTGTACAAAACACCGTATGTGTTTTTTTATATATATATATATATATATAAATGCCTCAAGGGCTAGGTGGCGCTGTATTTATAACTGAATGTTGTCATAGAGATACCTTCAGGCATTGATTATCAGCATACATGTCAAGTGTGGGATTTTTTTTGGAGCATGTACCGTGGAGTTATTAAGCATATCCTTCATTCACGATATTGCTTTTAATGTCCATAAAGGCTATCAAAAATAAATAAAAATATATATATGTTTGGATAAGTCTGATGCCAGTGAACATTTTGAGTGGTGGAAACTAAAAGAATATTCATAAATGACTTAGTTATCACACTTAGAATGAGTTTACATTTTTTGTACAAAATACCGTATGTGGGGTATTTTTTTTTTATGCCTCAAGGGCTAGGTGGCGCTGCATATATAAATGAATGTTGTCATAGAGATAACTTCAGGCCTTGACGATAAACATACATGTCAAGTTTGGGATTTTTTGGAGCATGTACCGGGGAGTTATCAAGCATATCCTTTTTCATTGCGAAACACAAATTTTGATGCCCCGCCCTCATCATATAGTATTTTGAAAAGTCAAAATTTTTCCCCCTGTCGTTGGCTCAGGTCTTGACATGGTCCAGGCCAAGTCTTAACTCAGTCGGATGAAACGTGTAGGAGAAGTGGGCAAAAGTCTGCCCCCTGTGAATGTGCAAAAATCGTCAAAAATGGGACATTCAAAAATTCGTAGCTCACTTCCTGTTCATTTTAGCATATGGGTACAAGAGACTTTTTTGTAGGTCTTGGGCTCCCTCATACACCTAAAAATATTCGTCGTTCTTGCTTAAACGTACAACTGGGGCTGTTTCGTTAAAGATTTCTAGGGGGCGCTATTGAGTCATTTTTGTAAAAATAGCACAATCGCCGATAAAAAATTGCTCATTTTGCCAGGCCAGCTGTGTGTGCCAAGTTTTGTGTGTTTCTGTGCCAGTTTAGGCCCTCAAAATTGGCGTTGTTTTCTTGGCGAACAGCGCTTAGCCACGCCCACAGAAATTCGCGAAAACTCACAAACTTCGTGTTGTGACAGCATGAAGGCCGACACCCTCATCTGAGCAAATATGAGGTAGGTCCAGTTAACATGGTTGGAGAAAAACATTGAAGAAAAATCGTAAGAAAAAAAATTGCCAGTAGGTGGCGCTATCAGTAAGATGAAATATAAGTTTGTAGATGTCTTTAGGGCTGGACTCTCATCAATTGTGTACAATTTTGAGAAGATAGCATCATCTCGGTCAAGTTAATGCAGCTTTTGTTGTCACGAGAAATCTTCAGACTTTGCGGCACCGTAGCGGCCACGCCCTTTGGCGAAAAGTTACAATATTCGGTGTGGGGCATGATCAACATCTTAAGGCTTTTCTGACCAATTTTCAACTGGATCCCTTCAACGAGCTCAGCACAGTAGCTAAAAACGTAAAGTATGACAATTATTGTTACCACTAGGTGGCGCTACATGGATAACTGAATTTTATCATATAGATGTTTTCAGGCCGTGACTATTAAGTTGCCTGATAAGTTTGAGATTTTTTGGAGCTTGAACATGGGAGTTATTAAGCATTTGCTCTTTCTGGACAAATGAAATTTTAAAGGCAATATTTGATGCCCCGCCCCCGTCATATAGTATTTCGAAAAGGCAAGATTTTTTCCCCAGTTGTTCTCTCAGGTCTTGAGATGATAAATGCCAAGTTTGAAGTCAATTGGATGAAAAATGTTTGCAAAGGGGGAAAAAGCATGACCACAGTGAATGTGCCAAAATAGGCCAAAATTGGACATTAAAAAATTCATAGCTCCCTTCCTGTACATTTTAGCTACATGGTCCCAATAGACTTTTTTGTGCGTCTCGGGGTGCTACACGTGCCTGCCAATTTTCGTTGCTCTAGCTCAAACATGCCGGGCTTGGTTTTTATTTTTCTATGCTAGGGGGCGCTATAGAGTCGCGTTGTTATGACGACTTCATAATATAAAATTTTTCGCCGGGCCTGAGGAGTGTGCAAAGTTTGGTGAGTTTTCGTAAATGTTTAGGTACCCAAAATCGTGATCGTTTACGGAGAAGAAGAAGAAGAAGATTAATAATATTAATAATAACTAGAGCTGCGAGCAGCTATAAAGGGCCCT
This sequence comes from Festucalex cinctus, assembly GCF_051991245.1. NCBI lineage: Eukaryota > Metazoa > Chordata > Actinopteri > Syngnathiformes > Syngnathidae > Festucalex > Festucalex cinctus. The sequence goes on along the minus strand of NC_135430.1, from coordinate 1,979,951 downwards.
CGCAGCCCGGGCCACGTTGGGGTCCTTGCACGTTGGGGTACTTGCACGTTGGGGTACTGGCACGTTGGGGTACTGGCATATTGGAAGCAAAATTTCTTTGAAAATGGCATAATAAACGTTTACATGTAGAATATTTTTTTGCCAGTGTGTGTGTCAAGCTCAACGGGTTTTGGTGATTGTTAAGACCTGCAAAAATCAGTGTCCTTTTTTATTTTTAGGCAATGAGTTGCCCTGATTGGTATTTTTTTGTAAAAGTGTATATACACATCATCGCTCGTTGTACTCATTGCACAATGTTACTTTTATTGTCCAAAGGGGCAATCAAAAATGAATAAAACAAAATGGAAACGTACATACGTTTGGATCGGTGTGAAGCCAGTGAACAATTTGAGTGGTGGAAACTAAAAGAATATTCATAAATGACTTAGTTATCACACTTAGAATGAGTGTACATTTTTTGTACAAAATACCGTATGTGGGGTATTTATTTTTTTTTTATATAAGCCTCAAGGGCTAGGTGGCGCTGTATTTATAACTGAATGTTGTCATAGAGATACCTTCAGGCCTTGATTATAAGCATACATGTCAAGTGTGGGATTTTTTTTTGGAGCATGTACCGTGGAGTTATTAAGCATATCCTTCATTCACGATATTGCTTTTAATGTCCATAGAGGCTATCAAAAATAAATAAAAATATATATATGTTTGGATAAGTCTGATGCCAGTGAACATTTTGAGTGGTGGAAACTAAAAAAATATTCATAAATGACTTAGTTATCACACTTAGAATGAGTGTACATTTTTTGTACAAAATACCGTATGTGGGGTATTTTTTTTTCATGCCTCAAGGGCTAGGTGGCGCTGCATATATAACTGAATGTTGTCATAGAGATAACTTCAGGCCTTGACGATAAACATACATGTCAAGTTTGGGATTTTTTGGAGCATGTACCGGGGAGTTATCAAGCATATCCTTTTTCATTGTGAAACACAAATTTTGATGCCCCGCCCTCATCATATAGTATTTCGAAAAGTCAAAATTTTTCCCCCTGTCGTTGGCTCAGGTCTTGACATGGTCCAGGCCAAGTCTTAACTCAGTCGGATGAAACGTGTAGGAGAAGTGGGCAAAAGTCTGCCCCCTGTGAATGTGCAAAAATCGTCAAAAATGGGACATTCAAAAATTCGTAGCTCACTTCCTGTTCATTTTAGCATATGGGTACAAGAGACTTTTTTGTAGGTCTTGGGCTCCCTCATACACTTAAAAATATTCGGCGTTCTTGCTTAAACGTACAACCGGGGCTGCTTCGTTAAAAATTTCAAGGGGGCGCTATTGAGTCATTTTTGTAAAAATAGCACAATCAACAATAAAATATTGCTCATTTTACCAGGCCAGATGTGTGTGCCAAGTTTCAGGAGTTTCTGTGCATGTTTAGACCCTCAAAACTGGCGTTGTTTTCTTGGCGAACAGCGCTTAGCCACGCCTACAGCAATTCGCGAAAACTCACAAACTTCGTGTTGTGACATCATGAAGGCCGAAACCCTCCTCTGAGCAAATATGAGGTAGGTCCAGTTAACGTGTTTGGAGAAAAACGTAGAAGAAAATTCGTAAGAAAAAAAATTGCCACTAGGTGGCGCTATCAGTTAGATGAAATGTAAGTTAGTAGATGTCTTTAGAGCTGGACTCTCATCAAATGTGTGAAATTTTGAGAAGATAGGATCATCTCGGTCAAGTTAATGCAGCTTTTATTTTCACGAAAAATCTTCAGATTTTGCGTCACCGTAGCGGCCACGCCCTTTGGCGAAAAGTTACAATATTCGGTGTGGGGCATGATCAACATCTTAAGGGTTTTCTGAACAATTTTCAACTGGATCCCTTCAACGAGCTCAGCGCAGTAGCTAAAAACGTAAAGTATGACATTTATTGTAACCACTAGGTGGCGCTATATGTATAACTGAATTTTGTCATATAGATGTTTTCAGGCTGTGACTATTACGTTGCCTGAGAAGTTTGAGATTTTTTGGAGCTTGAACATGGGAGTTATTAAGCATTTGCTCTTTCTGGACAAATGAAATTTTAAAGGCAATATTTGATGCTCCGCCCCCGTCGTATAGTATTTCGAAAAGGCAAGTGGTTTTGCCCAGCTGTTCTCTTAGGTCTTGAGATGATAAATGCCAAGTTTGAAGTCAATTGGATGAAAAATGTTTGCAAAGGGGGAAAAAGCATGACCACAGTGAATGTGCCAAAATAGGCCAAAATTGGACATTAAAAAATTCATAGCTCACTTCCTGTACATTTTAGCTACATGGTCCCAATAGACTTTTTTGTGCGTCTCGGGGTGCTACACGTGCCTGCCAATTTTCGTTGCTCTAGCTCAAACGTGTCGGGCTTGGTTTTTATTTTTCTACGCTAGGGGGCGCTATAGAGTCGCGTTGTTATAACGACTTCATAATATCAAATTTTTCGCCGGACCTGAGGAGTGTGCAAAGTTTGGTGAGTTTTCGTGAATATTTAGGTACCCAAAATCGCGATTGTTTGCGGAGAATAAAGAATAATAATAATAATAATAATAATAATAATAATAATAATAATAATAATAATTTTTACAAAAACAATAGGGACCTCGCAGCGGTCGCTGCTCGGGCCCTAATAATCCGATCGAAAAACAATAGGGACCTCGCAGCGGTAGCTGCTCGGGCCCTAATAATAATAATTTTTACAAAAACAATAGGGACCTCGCAGCGGTCGCTGCTCGGGCCCTAATAATAATAATAATAATTTTTACAAAAACAATAGGGACCTCGCAGCGGTCGCTGCTCGGGCCCTAATAATTTTTACAAAAACAATAGGGACCTCGCAGCGGTCGCTGCTCGGGCCCTAATAATAATAATTTTTACAAAAACAATAGGGACCTCGCAGCGGTCGCTGCTCGGGCCCTAATAATAATAATAATAATAATTCGAACGAAAAACAATAGGGACCTCGCAGCGGTCGCTGCTCGGGCCCTAATAATAATAATAATAATAATAATTTTTACAAAAACAATAGGGACCTCGCAGCGGTCGCTGCTCGGGCCCTAATAATAATAATTTTTACAAAAACAATAGGGACCTCGCAGCGGTCGCTGCTCGGGCCCTAACTAGAGCTGCGAGCAGCTATAAAGGGCCCTCGCAGCCCGGGCCACGTTGGGGTCCTTGCACGTTGGGGTACTGGCACGTTGGGGTACTGGCATATTGGAAGCAAAATTTCTTTGAAAATGGCATAATAAACGTTTACATGTAGAATTTTTTTTTGCCAGTGTGTGTGTCAAGCTCAACGGGTTTTGGTGATTGTTAAGACCTGCAAAAATCAGCATCCTTATTTATTTTTAGGCAATGAGTTGCCCTGATTGGTATTTTTTGTAAAAGTGTATATATACATCATCGCTCGTTGTACTCCTTGCACAATGTTACTTTTATTGTCCAAAGGGGCAATCAAAAATGAATAAAACAAAATGGAAACGTACATACGTTTGGATCGGTGTGAAGCCAGTGAACAATTTGAGTGGTGGAAACTAAAAGAATATTCATAAATGACTTAGTTATCACACTTAGAATGAGTTTACATTTTTTGTACAAAATACCGTATGTGTTTCCTTTTTTTAATATATATTATGCCTCAAGGGCTAGGTGGCGCTGTATTTATAACTGAATGTTGTCATAGAGATACCTTCAGGCCTTGATTAAAAGCATACATGTCAAGTGTGGGATTTTTTTTGGAGCATGTACCGTGGAGTTATTATGCATATCCTTCATTCACGATATTGCTTTTATTGTCCACAGAGGCTATCAAAAATAAATAAAAAAATATATATGTTTGGATAAGTCTGATGCCAGTGAACATTTTGAGTGGTGGAAACTAAAAGAATATTCATAAATGACTTAGTTATCACACTTAGAATGAGTTTACTTTTTTTGTACAAAATACCGTATGTGGGGTATTTTTTTTTATGCCTCAAGGGCTAGGTGACGCTGCATATATAACTGAATGTTGTCATAGAGATAGCTTCAGGCCTTGACGATAAACATACATGTCAAGTTTGGGATTTTTTGGAGCATGTACCGGGGAGTTATTAAGCATATCCTTTTTCAGTGCGAAACACAAAATTTGATGCCCCGCCCTCATCATATAGTATTTCGAAAAGTCAAGATTTTTCCCCCTGTCGTTGGCTCAGGTCTTGACATGGTCCAGGTCAAGTCTTAACTCAGTCAGATGAAACGTGTAGGAGAAGTGGGCAAAAGTCTGCCCCCTGTGAATGTGCAAAAATCGTCAAAAATGGGACATTCAAAAATTCGTAGCTCACTTCCTGTTCATTTTAGCATATAGGTCCAAGAGACTTTTTTGTAGGTCTTGGGTTCCCTCATACACCTAAAAATTTTCGTAGATCTTGCTTAAACGTACAACCAGGGCTGCTTCATTAAAAATTCCTAGGGGGCGCTATTGAGTCATTTTTGTAAAAATAGCACAATCAACAATAAAATATTGTTCATTTTACCAGGCCAGATGTGTGTGCCAAGTTTCATGAGTTTCTGCACATGTTTAGACCCTCAAAACTGGCGTTGTTTTCTTGGCGAACAGTGCTTAACCACGCCCACAGCGATTCGCGAAAACTCACAAACTTCGTGTTGTAACATCATGAAGGCCGAATCCCTCATCTGAGCAAATATGAGGTAGGTCCAGTTAACGTGTTTGGAGAAAAACGAAGAAAATTCGTAAGAAAAAAAATTGCCACTAGGTGGCGCTATCAGTAAGATGAAATATAAGTTCATAGATGTCTTTAGGGCTGGACTCTCATCAAATGTGTGAAATTTTGAGAAGATAGGATCATCTCGGTCAAGTTAATGCAGCTTTTATTGTCACGAAAAATCTTCAGACTTTGCGTCACCGTAGCGGCCACGCCCTTTGGCGAAAAGTTACAATATTCGGTGTGGGGCATGATCAACATCTTAAGGCTTTTCTGACCAATTTTCAAATGGATCCCTTCAACAAGCTCAGCACAGTAGCTAAAAACGTAAAGTATGACATTTATTGTAACCACTAGGTGGCGCTATATGTATAACTGAATTTTATCATATAGATGTTTTCAGGCCGTGACTATTACGTTGCCTGAGAAGTTTGAGATTTTTTGGAGCTTGAACATGGGAGTTATTAAGCATTTGCTCTTTCTGGACAAATGAAATTTTAAAGGCAATATTTGATGCCCCGCCCCCGTCATATAGTATTTCAAAAAGGCAAGATGTTTTGCCCAGTTGTTCTCTCAGGTCTTGAGATGATAAATGCCAAGTTTGAAGTCAATTGGATGAAAAATGTTTGCAAAGGGGGAAAAAGCATGACCACAGTGAATGTGCCAAAATAGGCCAAAATTGGACATAAAAAAATTCATAGCTCACTTCCTGTACATTTTAGCTACATGGTCCCAATAGACTTTTTTGTGCGTCTCGGGGTGCTACACGTGCCTGCCAATTTTTGTTGCTCTAGCTCAAACGTGCCGGGCTTGGTTTTTATTTTTCTACGCTAGGGGGCGCTATCGAGTCGCATTGTTATGACGACTTAATAATATCGAATTTTTCGCCGGGCCTGAGGAGTATGCAAGGTTCGGTGAGTTTTCGTGAATGTTTAGGTACCCAAAATCGCGATCGTTTGCGGAGAATAAAGAATAATAATAATAACTAGAGCTGCGAGCAGCTATAAAGGGCCCTCGCAGCTCGGGCCACGTTGGGGTCCTTGCACGTTGGGGTACTTGCACGTTGGGGTACTGGCACATTGGGGTACTGGCATATTGGAAGCAAAATTTCTTTGAAAATGGCATAATAAACGTTTACATGTAGAATATTTTTTTGCCAGTGTGTGTGTCAAGCTCAACGGGTTTTGGTGATTGTTAAGACCTGCAAAAATCAGCGTCCTTTTTTATTTTTAGGCAATGAGTTGCCCTGATTGGTATTTTTTTGTAAAAGTGTATATACACATCATCGCTCGTTGTACTCATTGCACAATGTTACTTTTATTGTCCAAAGGGGCAATCAAAAATGAATAAAACAAAATGGAAACGTACATACGTTTGGATCGGTGTGAAGCCAGTGAACAATTTGAGTGGTGGAAACTAAAAGAATATTCATAAATGACTTAGTTATCACACTTAGAATGAGTGTACATTTTTTGTACAAAATACCGTATGTGGGGTATTTTTTATTTTTTTTTATATAAGCCTCAAGGGCTAGGTGGCGCTGTATTTATAACTGAATGTTGTCATAGAGATACCTTCAGGCCTTGATTATAAGCATACATGTCAAGTGTGGGATTTTTTTTGGAGCATGTACCGTGGAGTTATTAAGCATATCCTTCATTCACGATATTGCTTTTAATGTCCATAGAGGCTATCAAAAATAAATAAAAATATATATATGTTTGGATAAGTCTGATGCCAGTGAACATTTTGAGTGGTGGAAACTAAAAGAATATTCATAAATGACTTCGTTATCACACTTAGAATGAGTTTACATTTTTTGTACAAAATACCGTATGTGGGGTATTTTTTTTTCATGCCTCAAGGGCTAGGTGGCGCTGCATATATAACTGAATGTTGTCATAGAGATAACTTCAGGCCTTGACGATAAACATACATGTCAAGTTTGGGATTTTTTGGAGCATGTACCGGGGAGTTATCAAGCATATCCTTTTTCATTGCCAAACACAAATTTTGATGCCCCGCCCTCATCATATAGTATTTCGAAAAGTCAAAATTTTTCCCCTTGTCGTTGGCTCAGGTCTTGACATGGTCCAGGCCAAGTCTTAACTCAGTCGGATGAAACGTGTAGGAGAAGTGGGCAAAAGTCTGCCCCCTGTGAATGTGCAAAAATCGTCAAAAATGGGACATTCAAAAATGCGTAGCTCACTTCCTGTTCATTTTAGCATATGGGTACAAGAGACTTTTTTGTAGGTCTTGGGCTCCCTCATACACCTAAAAATATTCGTCGTTCTTGCTTAAACGTACAACCGGGGCTGCTTCGTTAAAAATTTCGAGGGGGCGCTATTGAGTCATTTTTGTAAAAATAGCACAATCAACAATAAAATATTGCTCATTTTACCAGGCCAGATGTGTGTGCCAAGTTTCATGAGTTTCTGTGCATGTTTAGACCCTCAAAACTGGCGTTGTTTTCTTGGCGAACAGCGCTTAGCCACACCCACAGCAATTCGCGAAAACTCACAAACTTCGTGTTGTGACATCATGAAGGCCGAAACCCTCATCTGAGCAAATATGAGGTAGGTCCAGTTAACGTGTTTGGAGAAAAACGTAGAAGAAAATTCGTAAGAAAAAAAATTGCCACTAGGTGGCGCTATCAGTTAGATGAAATATAAGTCAGTAGATGTCTTTAGGGCTGGACTCTCATCAAATGTGTGAAATTTTGAGAAGATAGGATAATCTCGGTCAAGTTAATGCAGCTTTTATTTTCACGAAAAATCTTCAGACTTTGCGTCACCGTAGCGGCCACGCCCTTTGGCGCAAAGTTACAATATTCGGTGTGGGGCATGATCAACATCTTAAGGCTTTTCTGACCAATTTTCAAATGGATCCCTTCTACAAGCTCAGCACAGTAGCTAAAAACGTAAAGTATGACATTTATTGTAACCACTAGGTGGCGCTATATGTATAACTGAATTTTATCATATAGATGTTTTCAGGCCGTGACTATTATGTTGCCTGAGAAGTTTGAGATTTTTTGGAGCTTGAACATGGGAGTTATTAAGCATTTGCTCTTTCTGGACAAATGAAATTTTAAAGGCAATATTTGATGCCCCGCCCCCGTCATATAGTATTTCAAAAAGGCAAGATGTTTTGCCCAGTTGTTCTCTCAGGTCTTGAGATGATAAATGCCAAGTTTGAAGTCAATTGGATGAAAAATGTTTGCAAAGGGGGAAAAAGCATGACCACAGTGAATGTGCCAAAATAGGCCAAAATTGGACATAAAAAAATTCATAGCTCACTTCCTGTACATTTTAGCTACATGGTCCCAATAGACTTTTTTGTGCGTCTCGGGGTGCTACACGTGCCTGCCAATTTTTGTTGCTCTAGCTCAAACGTGCCGGGCTTGGTTTTTATTTTTCTACGCTAGGGGGCGCTATCGAGTCGCATTGTTATGACGACTTAATAATATCAAATTTTTCGCCGGGCCTGAGGAGTGTGCAAAGTTCGGTGAGTTTTCGTGAATGTTTAGGTACCCAAAATCGCGATCGTTTGCGGAGAATAAAGAAGAAGAAGAAGAATAATAACTAGAGCTGCGAGCAGCTATAAAGGGCCCTCGCAGCCCGGGCCACGTTGGGGTCTTTGCACGTTGGGGTACTTGCACGTTGGGGTACTGGCACGTTGGGGTACTGGCATATTGGAAGCAAAATTTCTTTGAAAATGGCATAATAAACGTTTACATGTAGAATATTTTTTTTGCCAGTGTCTGTCAAGCTCGACGGATTTTGGTGATTGTTAAGACCTGCAAAAATCAGCGTCCTTATTTATTTTTAGGCAATGAGTTGCCCTGATTGGTATTTTTTTGTAAAAGTGTATATACACATCATCGCTCGTTGTACTCATTGCACAATGTTTACTTTTATTGTCCAAAGGGGCAATCAAAAATGAATAAAACAAAATGGAAACGTACATACGTTTGGATCGGTGTGAAGCCAGTGAACAATTTGAGTGGTGGAAACTAAAAGAATATTCATAAATGACTTAGTTATCACACTTAGAATGAGTGTACATTTTTTGTACAAAATACCGTATGTGGGGTATTTTTTAATTTTTTTTATATAAGCCTCAACGGCTAGGTGGCGCTGTATTTATAACTGAATGTTGTCATAGAGATACCTTCAGGCCTTGATTATAAGCATACATGTCAAGTGTGGGATTTTTTTTGGAGCATGTACCGTGGAGTTATTAAGCATATCCTTCATTCACGATATTGCTTTTAATGTCCATAGAGGCTATCAAAAATAAATAAAAATATATATATGTTTGGATAAGTCTGATGCCAGTGAACATTTTGAGTGGTGGAAACTAAAAGAATATTCATAAATGACTTCGTTATCACACTTAGAATGAGTGTACATTTTTTGTACAAAATACCGTATGTGGGGTATTTTTTTTTCATGCCTCAAGGGCTAGGTGGCGCTGCATATATAACTGAATGTTGTCATAGAGATAACTTCAGGCCTTGACGAGAAACATACATGTCAAGTTTGGGATTTTTTGGAGCATGTACTGGGGAGTTATCAAGCATATCCTTTTTCATTGCGAAACACAAATTTTGATGCCCCGCCTTCATCATATAGTATTTCGAAAGGTCAAGATTTTCCCCCCTGTCGTTGGCTCAGGTCTTGACATGGTCCAGGTCAAGTCTTAACTCAGTCAGATGAAACGTGTAGGAGAAGTGGGCAAAAGTCTGCCCCCTGTGAATGTGCAAAAATTGTCAAAAATGGGACATTCAAAAATTCGTAGCTCACTTCCTGTTCATTTTAGCATAAGGGTCCAAGAGACTTTTTTGTAGGTCTTGGGCTCCCTCATACACCTAAAAATATTCGTCGTTCTTGCTTAAACGTACAACCGGGGCTGCTTCGTTAAAAATTTCGAGGGGGCGCTATTGAGTCATTTTTGTAAAAATAGCACAATCAACAATAAAATATTGCTCATTTTACCAGGCCAGATGTGTGTGCCAAGTTTCAGGAGTTTCTGTGCATGTTTAGACCCTCAAAACTGGCGTTGTTTTCTTGGCGAACAGCGCTTAGCCACACCCACAGCAATTCGCGAAAACTCACAAACTTCGTGTTGTGACATCATGAAGGCCGAAACCCTCATCTGAGCAAATATGAGGTAGGTCCAGTTAACGTGTTTGGAGAAAAACGTAGAAGAAAATTCGTAATAAAAAAAAATTGCCACTAGGTGGCGCTATCAGTTAGATGAAATATAAGTCAGTAGATGTCTTTAGGGCTGGACTCTCATCAAATGTGTGAAATTTTGAGAAGATAGGATCATCTCGGTCAAGTTAATGCAGCTTTTATTTTCACGAAAGATCTTCAGACTTTGCGTCACCGTAGCGGCCACGCCCTTTGGCGAAAAGTTACAATATTCGGTGTGGGGCATCATCAACATCTTAAGGCTTTTCTGACCAATTTTCAAATGGATCCCTTCAACGAGCTCAGCACAGTAGCTAAAAACGTAAAGTATGACATTTATTGCTACCACTAGGTGGCGCTATATGTATAACGGAATTTTATCATATAGATGTTTTCAGGCCGTGACTATTACGTTGCCTGAGAAGTTTGAGATTTTTTGGAGCTTGAACATGGGAGTTATTAAGCATTTGCTCTTTCTGGACAAATGAAATTTTAAAGGCAATATTTGATGCCCCGCCCCCGTCATATAGTATTTCAAAAAGGCAAGATGTTTTGCCCAGTTTTTCTCTCAGGTCTTGAGATGATAAATGCCAAGTTTGAAGTCAATTGGATGAAAAATGTTTGCAAAGGGGGAAAAAGCATGACCACAGTGAATGTGCCAAAATAGGCCAAAATTGGACATAAAAAAATTCATAGCTCACTTCCTGTACATTTTAGCTACATGGTCCCAATAGACTTTTTTGTGCGTCTCGGGGTGCTACACGTGCCTGCCAATTTTTGTTGCTCTAGCTCAAACGTGCCGGGCTTGGTTTTTATTTTTCTACGCTAGGGGGCGCTATCGAGTCGCATTGTTATGACGACTTAATAATATCAAATTTTTCGCCGGGCCTGAGGAGTGTGCAAAGTTCGGTGAGTTTTCGTGAATGTTTAGGTACCCAAAATCGCGATCGTTTGCGGAGAATAAAGAAGAATAATAATAATAATAATAATAATAATAATAATAATAATAACTAGAGCTGCGAGCAGCTATAAAGGGCCCTCGCAGCCCGGGCCACGTTGGAGTCATTGCACGTTGGGGTACTTGCACGTTAGGGTACTGGCACGTTGGGGTACTGGCACGTTGGGGTACTGGCATATTGGAAGCAAAATTTCTTTGAAAATGGCATAATAAACGTTTACATGTAGAATATTTTTTTTGCCAGTGTGTGTCAAGCTCAACGGGTTTTGGTGATTGTTAAGACCTGCAAAAATCAGCGTCCTTTTTTATTTTTAGGCAATGAGTTGCCCTGATTGATATTTTTTGTAAAAGTGTATATATACATCATCGCTCGTTGTACTCATTGCACAATGTTACTTTTATTGTCCAAAGGGGCAATCAAAAATGAATAAAACAAAATGGAAACGTACATACGTTTGGATCGGTGTGAAGCCAGTGAACAATTTGAGTGGTGGAAACTAAAAGAATATTCAGAAATGACTTAGTCATCACACTTAGAATGAGTTTAAATTTTTTTGTACAAAATACCGTATGTGGGTTTTTTTTTTTATATAAGCCTCAAGGGCTAGGTGGCGCTGTATTTATAACTGAATGTTGTCATCGAGATACCTTCAGGCCTTGATTATAAGCATACATGTCAAGTGTGGGATTTTTTTTGGAGCATGTACCGTGGAGTTATTAAGCATATCCTTCATTCACGATATTGCTTTTAATGTCCACAGAGGCTATCAAAAATAAATAAAAATATATATATGTTTGGATAAGTCTGATGCCAGTGAACATTTTGAGTGGTGGAAACTAAAAGAATATTCCTAAATGACTTAGTTATCACACTTAGAATGAGTTTACATTTTTTGTACAAAATACCGAAAGTGGGGTATTTTTTTTTCATGCCTCAAGGGCTAGGTGGCGCTGCATATATAACTGAATGTTGTCATAGAGATACCTTCAGGCCTTGACGATAAACATACATGTCAAGTTTGGGATTTTTTGGAGCATGTACCGGGGAGTTATTAAGCATATCCTTTTTCAGTGCGAAACACAAATTTTGATGCCCCGCCTTCATCATATAGTATTTCGAAAGGTCAAGATTTTTCCCCCTGTCGTTGGCTCAGGTCTTGACATGGTCCAGGTCAAGTCTTAACTCAGTCAGATGAAACGTGTAGGAGAAGTGGGCAAAAGTCTGCCCCCTGTGAATGTGCAAAAATCGTCAAAAATGGGACATTCAAAAATTCGTAGCTCACTTCCTGTTCATTTTAGCATATGGGTCCAAGAGACTTTTTTGTAGGTCTTGGGCTCCCTCATACACCCAAAAATATTCGTCGTTCTTGCTTAAACGTACAACCGGGGCTGCTTCGTTAAAAACCTCTAGGGGGCGCTATTGAGTCATTTTTGTAAAAATAGCACAATCAACAATAAAATATTGCTCATTTTACCAGGCCAGATGTGTGTGCCAAGTTTCATGAGTTTCTGCGCATGTTTAGACCCTCAAAACTGGCGTTGTTTTCTTGGCGAACAGTGCTTAGCCACGCCCACAGCGATTCGCGAAAACTCACAAACTTCGTGTTGTGACATCATGAAGGCCGAAACCCTCATCTGAGCAAATATGAGGTTGGTCCAGTTAACGTGTTTGGAGAAAAAATTTACAAGAAAATTCGTAAGAAAAAAAATTGCCACTAGGTGGCGCTATCAGTAAGATGAAATATAAGTTCGTAGATGTCTTTAGGGCTGGACTCTCATCAAATGTGTGAAATTTTGAGAAGATAGGATCATCTCGGTCAAGTTCATGCAGCTTTTATTGTCACGAAAAATCTTCAGACTTCGCGGCACCGTAGCGGCCACGCCCTTTGGCAAAAAGTTACTATATTCGGTGTTGGGCATGATCAACATCTTAAGGCTTTTCTGACCAACTTTCAACTGGATCCCTTCAACGAGCTCAGCGCAGTAGCTAAAAACGTAAAGTATGACATTTATTGTCACCACTAGGTGGCGCTATATGTATAACTGAATTTTATCATATAGATGTTTTCAGGCCGTGACTATTACGTTGCCTGAGAAGTTTGAGATTTTTTGGAGCTTGAACATGGGAGTTATTAAGCATTTGCTCTTTCTGGACAAATGAAATTTTAAAGACAATATTTGATGCCCCGCCCCCATCATATAGTATTTCGAAAAGGCAAGACTTTTTGCCCAGTTGTTCTCTCAGGTCTTGAGATGATAAATGCCAAGTTTGATGTGAATTGGATGAAAAATGTTTGCAGAGGGGGAAAAAGCATGACCACAGTGAATGTGCCAAAATAGGCCAAAATTGGACATAAAAAAATTCATAGCTCATTTCCTGTACATTTTAGCTACATGGTCCCAATAGACGTTTTTGTGCGTCTGGGGGTGCTACACGTGCCTGCCAATTTTCGTTGCTCTAGCTCAAACGTGCCAGGCTTGGTTTTTATTTTTCTACGCTAGGGGGCGCTATAGAGTCGCGTTGTTATGACGAGTTCATAATATCAAATTTTTCGCCGGGCCTGAGGAGTGTGCAAAGTTTGGTGAGTTTTCGTGAATGTTTAGGTACTCAAAAATGCGATCGTTTACGGAGAATAATAATAATAATAATAATAATAATAATAATAATAATTCGAACGAAAAACAATAGGGACCTCGCAGCGGTCGCTGCTCGGGCCCTAATAATAATAATAATAATAATAATAATTTTTACAAAAACAATAGGGACCTCGCAGCGGTCGCTGCTCGGGCCCTAATAATAATAATAATAATAATAATAATAATTTTTACAAAAACAATAGGGACCTCGCAGCGGTCGCTGCTCGGGCCCTAACTAGAGCTGCGAGCAGCTATAAAGGGCCCTCGCACCCCGGGCCACGTTGGGGTCCTTGCACGTTGGGGTACTTGCACGTTGGGGTACTGGCACATTGGGGTACTGGCATATTGGAAGCAAAATTTCTTTGAAAATGGCATAATAAACGTTTACATGTAGAATATTTTTTTGCCAGTGTGTGTATCAAGCTCAACGGGTTTTGGTGATTGTTAAGACCTGCAAAAATCAGCGTCCTTTTTTATTTTTAGGCAATGAGTTGCCCTGATTGGTATTTTTTGTAAAAGTGTATATATACATCATCGCTCGTTGTACTCATTGCACAATGTTACTTTTATTGTCCAAAGGGGCAATCAAAAATGAATAAAACAAAATGGAAACGTACATACGTTTGGATCGGTGTGAAGCCAGTGAACAATTTGAGTGGTGGAAACTAAAAGAATATTCATAAATGACTTAGTCATCACACTTAGAATGAGTTTACATTTTTTTGTACAAAATACCGTATGTGGTTTTTTTTTTTTTATATAAGCCTCAAGGGCTAGGTGGCGCTGTATTTATAACTGAATGTTGTCATCGAGATACCTTCAGGCCTTGATTATAAGCATACATGTCAAGTGTGGGATTTTTTTTGGAGCATGTACCGTGGAGTTATTAAGCATATCCTTCATTCACGATATTGCTTTTAATGTCCACAGAGGCTATCAAAAATAAATAAAAATATATATATGTTTGGATAAGTCTGATGCCAGTGAACATTTTGAGTGGTGGAAACTAAAAGAATATTCATAAATGACTTAGTTATCACACTTAGAATGAGTTTACATTTTTTGTACAAAATACCGTATGTGGGGTATTTTTTTTTTATGCCTCAAGGGCTCGGTGGCGCTGCATATATAACTGAATGTTGTCATAGAGATAGCTTCAGGCCTTGACGATAAACATACATGTCAAGTTTGGGATTTTTTGGAGCATGTACCGGGGAGTTATTAAGCATATCCTTTTTCAGTGCGAAACACAAATTTTGATGCCCCGCCTTCATCATATAGTATTTTGAAAGGTCAAGATTTTTCCCCCTGTCGTTGGCTCAGGTCTTGACATGGTCCAGGTCAAGTCTTAACTCAGTCAGATGAAACGTGTAGGAGAAGTGGGCAAAAGTCTGCCCCCTGTGAATGTGCAAAAATTGTCAAAAATGGGACATTCAAAAATTCGTAGCTCACTTCCTGTTCATTTTAGCATATGGGTCCAAGAGACTTTTTTGTAGGTCTTGGGCTCCCTCATACACCTAAAAATATTCGTCGTTCTTGCTTAAACGTACAACCGGGGCTGCTTCGTTAAAAACTTCTAGGGGGCGCTATTGAGTCATTTTTGTAAAAATAACACAATCAACAATAAAATATTGCTCATTTTACCAGGCCAGATGTGTGTGCCAAGTTTCATGAGTTTCTGTGCATGTTTAGACCCTCAAAACTGGCGTTGTTTTCTTGGCGAACAGCGCTTAGCCACACCCACAGCAATTCCCGAAAACTCACAAACTTCGTGTTGTGACATCATGAAGGCCGAAACCCTCATCTGAGCAAATATGAGGTAGGTCCAGTTAACGTGTTTGGAGAAAAACGTAGAAGAAAATTCGTAAGAAAAAAAATTGCCACTAGGTGGCGCTATCAGTTAGATGAAATATAAGTCAGTAGATGTCTTTAGGGCTGGACTCTCATCAAATGTGTGAAATTTTGAGAAGATAGGATCATCTCGGTCAAGTTAATGCAGCTTTTATTTTCACGAAAAATCTTCAGACTTTGCGTCACCGTAGCGGCCACGCCCTTTGGCGAAAAGTTACAATATTCGGTGTGGGGCATGATCAACATCTTAAGGCTTTTCTGACCAATTTTCAAATGGATCCCTTCAACGAGCTCAGCACAGTAGCTAAAAACGTAAAGTACGACATTTATTGTAACCACTAGGTGGCGCTATATGTATAACTGAATTTTTATCATATAGATGTTTTCAGGCCGTGACTATTACGTTGCCTGAGAAGTTTGAGATTTTTTGGAGCTTGAACATGGGAGTTATTAAGCATTTGCTCTTTCTGGACAAATGAAATTTTAAAGGCAATATTTGATGCCCCGCCCCCGTCATATAGTATTTCAAAAAGGCAAGATGTTTTGCCCAGTTGTTCTCTCAGGTCTTGAGATGATAAATGCCAAGTTTGAAGTCAATTGGATGAAAAATGTTTGCAAAGGGGGAAAAAGCATGACCACAGTGAATGTGCCAAAATAGGCCAAAATTGGACATAAAAAAATTCATAGCTCACTTCCTGTACATTTTAGCTACATGGTCCCAATAGACTTTTTTGTGCGTCTCGGGGTGCTACACGTGCCTGCCAATTTTTGTTGCTCTAGCTCAAACGTGCCGGGCTTGGTTTTTATTTTTCTACGCTAGGGGGCGCTATCGAGTCGCATTGTTATGACGACTTAATAATATCACATTTTTCGCCGGGCCTGAGGAGTCTGCAAAGTTCGGTGAGTTTTCGTGAATGTTTAGGTACCCAAAATCGCGATCGTTTGCGGAGAATAAAGAAGAATAATAATAACTAGAGCTGCGAGCAGCTATAAAGGGCCCTCGCAGCCCGGGCCACGTTGGGGTACTTGCACGTTGGGGTACTTGCACGTTGGGGTACTGGCACGTTGGGGTACTGGCAAGTTTAGGTAAGGCACATTGGAAGCAGAATTTCTTTGAAAATGGCATGATAAACCTTGACATGTGGATTTTTTTTTTTTTTGTAAAAATACCGTTAAGTTGGTGTATTTTTTTTTATGCCTCTAGGGCTAGGTGGCGCTGTATATATAATGGAATGTTGTCATAGGGATACCTTCAAGCCTTGACTCTAAACATACATGTCAAGTGTGGGATTTTTTTGGAGCATGTACCGTGGAGTTATTAAGCATATCCTTCATTCACGATATTGCTTTTAATGTCCATTAGAGGCTATCAAAAATAAATAAAAAAGTACATGTTTGGATAAGTCTAATGCCAGTGAACATTTTGAGTGGTGGAAAGTAAAAGAATATTCATAAATGACTTAGTTATCACACTTAGAATGAGTTTACATTTTTTGTACAAAATACCGTATGTGGGGTATTTTTTTGTTTTGCCTCAAGGGCGAGGTGGCGCTGCATATATAACTGAATGTTGTCATAGAGATACCTTCAGGCCTTGACGATAAACATACATGTCAAGTTTGGGATTTTTTGGAGCATGTATCGGGGAGTTATTAAGCATATCCTTTTTCAGTGCGAAACACAAATTTTGATGCCCCGCGCTCATCATATAGTATTTCCAAAAGTCACGATTTTTCCGTCTGTTGTTGGCTCAGGTCTTGGCATGGTCCAGGTCAAGTCATAAGTCAGTCGGATAAAACATGTAGGAGAAGTGGGCAAAAGTATGCCCCCTGAAAATGTGCAAAAATCGTCAAAAATGGGACATTCAAAAATTCGTACCTCACTTCCTGTTCATTTTAGCATATGGGTCCAAGAGACTTTTTTGTAGGTCTTTGGCTCCGTCATACACGTAAAAATTTTCGTAGATCTTGCTTAAACGTAGAATCGGGGCTGCTTCGTTAAAAATTTCTAGGGGGCGCTATTGAGTCATTTTTGTAAAAATAGTACAATCAACAATAAAATATTGTTCATTTTACCAGGCCAGATGTGTGTGCCAAGTTTCATGAGTTTCTGCGCATGTTTAGACCCTCAAAACTGGCGTTGTTTTCTTGGCGAACAGTGCTTAGCCACGCCCACAGCGATTCGCGAAAACTCACAAACTTCATGTTGTGACATCATGAAGGCCGAAACCCTCATCTGAGCAAATATGAGGTTGGTCCAGTTAACGTGTTTGGAGAAAAATGTACAAGAAAATTCGTAAGAAAAAAAATTGCCACTAGGTGGCGCTATCAGTAAGATGAAATATAAGTTCGTAGATGTCTTAAGGGCTGGACTCTCATCAAATGTGTGAAATTTTGAGAAGATAGGATCATCTCGGTCAAGTTCATGCAGCTTTTATTGTCACGAAAAATTTTCGGACTTTGCGTCACCGTAGCGGCCACGCCCTTTGGCGAAAAGTTACAATATTCGGTGTGGGGCATGATCAACATCTTAAGGCTTTTCTGACCAATTTTCAACTGGATCCCTTCAACGAGCTCGGCACAGTAGCTAAAAACGTAAAGTATGACATTTATTGTTACCACTAGGTGGCGCTATATGTATAACTGAATTTTATCATATAGATGCTTTCAGGCCGTGACTATTACGTTGCCTGAGAAGTTTGAGATTTTTTGGAGCTTGAACATGGGAGTTATCACACTTAGAATGAGTTGACATTTTTTGTACAAAATACCGTATGTGGGGTATTTTTTTTTCACGCCTGAAGGGCTAGGTGGCGCTGCATATATAACTGAATTTTGTCATAGAGATACCTTCAGGCTTTGACTATAAACATACATGTCAAGTTTGGGATTTTTTGGAGCATGTACCGGGGAGTTATTAAGCATATCCTTTTTCAGTGCGAAACACAAAATTTGATGCCCCGCCCTCATCATATAGTATTTCCAAAAGTCAAGATTTTTCTGCCTGTAGTTGGCTCAGGTCTTGACATGGTCCAGGTCAAGTCTAAAGTCAGTCGGATGAAATGTGTAGGAGAAGTGGGCAAAAGTATGCCCCCTGAAAATGTGCAAAAATCGTCAAAAATGGGACATTCAAAAATTCATAGCTCACTTCCTGTTCATTTTAGCACATGGGTCCAAGAGACTTTTTTGTAGGTCTTGGACTCCCTCATACACCTAAAAATTTTCGTAGATCTTGCTTAAACGTACAATCGGGGCTGCTTCGTTAAAAATTTCTAGGGGGCGCTATTGAGTCATTTTTGTAAAAATAGGACAATACATGATAAAATATTGCTCATTTTGCCAGGCCAGATGTGTGTGCCAAGTTTCATGAGTTTCTGCGCATGTTTAGACCATCAAAACTAGCGTTGTTTTCTTGGCGAACAGTGCTTAGCCACGCCCACAGCGATTCGCGAAAACTCACAAACTTCGTGTTGTGACATCATGAAGGCCGAAACCCCCATCTGAGCAAATATGAGGTTGGTCCAGTTAACGTGTTTGGAGAAAAATGTACAAGAAAATTCGTAAGAAAAAAAATTGCCACTAGGTGGCGCTATCAGTTAGATGAAATATAAGTTCATAGATGTCTTTAGGGCTGGACTCTCATCAAATGTGTGAAATTTTGAGAAGATAGGATCATCTCGGTCAAGTTCATGCAGCTTTTATTGTCACGAAAAATCTTCAGACTTTGCGTCACCGTAGCGGCCACGCCCTTTGGCGAAAAGTTACAATATTCGGTGTGGGGCATCATCAACATCTTAAGGCTTTTCTGACCAATTTTCAACTGGATCCCTTCAACGAGCTCAGCACAGTAGCTAAAAACGTAAAGTATGACATTTATTGTAACCACTAGGTGGCGCTATATGTATAACTGAATTTTTTCATATAGGTGTTTTCAGGCCGTGACTATTACGTTGCCTGAGAAGTTTGAGATTTTTTGGAGCTTGTACATGGGAGTTATTCAGCATTTGCTCTTTCTGGACAAATGAAATTTTAAAGGCAATATTTGATGCCCCGCCCCCGTCATATAGTATTTCGAAAACGCAAGATTTTTTGCCTAGTTTTTCTCTTAAGTCTTGAGATGATAAATGCCAAGTTTAAAGTCAATGGGATGAAAAATGTTTGCATAGGGGGAAAAAGCATGACCACAGTGAATGTGCCAAAATAGGCCAAAATTGGACATTAAAAAATTCATAGCTCACTTCCTGTACATTTTAGGAAATGGCTTCCACTGACTTTTTTGTGCGTCTCGTAGTGCTACACGTGCCTGCCAATTTTCGTAGCTCTAGCTCAAACGGACCGGGATTGGTTTTTATTTTTCTACGCTAGGTGGCGCTATAGAGTCGCGTTGTTATGACAACTACATAATATCAAATTTTTCGCCGGGCCCGAAGAGACTGCAAAGTTTGGTGAGTTTTCGTAAATGTTTAGGCCCTCAAAAATGCGATCGTTTACGGAGAAGAAGAAGAAGAATAATAATAATTCTTACAAAAACAAGAGGGACCTCGCAGCGGTCGCTGCTCGGGCCCTAATAATAATAATAATAATAATAATAATAATAATTTTTACAAAAACAATAGGGACCTCGCAGCGGTCGCTGCTCGGGCCCTAATAATAATTTTTACAAAAACAATAGGGACCTCGCAGCGGTCGCTGCTCGGGCCCTAATAACTAGAGCTGCGAGCAGCTATAAAGGGCCCTCGCAGCCCGGGCGACGTTGGGGTACTTGCACGTTGGGGTACTTGTACGTTGGAAACAGAATTTTTTTGAAAATTGCATGATAAACCATTACGTGGATTTTTTTATTTTTTTTCCAGGTGTGATGATTGTGTCAAGCTCAATGGGTTTTGGTGATTGTTAAGATGTGCAAAAATCAGCGTCTTTTTTTATTTTTAGGCAATGAGTTGCCCTGATTGGTATTTTTTGGAAAGGTACATATACACATCATCGCTCGTACTCATTGCACAATATTGCTTTTATTGTCCATAGAGGCGATCAAAAAAAATAAAAATAAAAAAAAATAAATAAAAAATGAAACTAAATGAAAAAGCACATATGTTTGGATCGGTCTGATGCCAGTGAACATATTGAGTGGTGGAAAGTAAAAGAATATTCATAAATGACTTAGTTATCACACTTACAATAAGTTTACAATTTTTGTAAAAAATACCGTAAGTGAGGCATTTTTTTTTTGCCTCAAGGACTAGGTGGCGCTGTATTTATAACTGAATTTTGTCATAGAGATACCGTCAGGCCTTGACTATAAATATGCATTTTAAGTGTGGGATTTTTTGGAGCATGTACCTGGGAGTTATTAAGCATATCCTTCATTCACAATATTGCTTTTAAAGTCCATAGAGGCTATAAAAAATCAATAAAATTAAATAAAAAAATATGTATGTTTGGTTAGGTCTGATGCCAGTGAACATTTTGAGTAGTGGAAAAAGTAAAAGAATATTCATAAATGACTTAGTTATTACACTTACAATGAGTTCACAAATTTTGTTCAAAATAAAGTAAATAAAGTAAAGTAAAGTAAAGTAAGTGGGGTTGTTGTTTTTTTTTTTTATGACTCAAGGACGAGGTGGCGCTGTATTTCTAACTGAATTTTGTCATAGAGATACCTTCGCGCCTTGACTATAAATATACATGTCAAGTTTGGGATTTTTTGAAGCATGCACCGGGGAGTTATTAAGCATATCCTTCATTCACGATATTGCTTTTAATGTCCACAGAGGCTATCAAAAATAAATAAAAATATATATATGTTTGGATAAGTCTGATGCCAGTGAACATTTTGAGTGGTGGAAACTAAAAGAATATTCATAAATGACTTAGTTATCACACTTAGAATGAGTTTACATTTTTTGTACAAAATACCGTATGTGGGGTATTTTTTTTTTTTATGCCTCAAGGGCTAGGTGGCGCTGCATATATAACTGAATATTGTCATAGAGATAGCTTCAGGCCTTGATGATAAACATACATGTCAAGTTTGGGATTTTTTGGAGCATGTACCGGGCAGTTATTAAGCATATCCTTCATTCACGATATTGCTTTTAATGTCCACAGAGGCTATCAAAAATAAATAAAAAAATATATATGTTTGGATAAGTCTGATGCCAGTGAACATTTTGAGTGGTGGAAACTAAAAGAATATTCATAAATGACTTAGTTATCACACTTAGAATGAGTTTACATTTTTTGTACAAAATACCGTATGTGGGGTATTTTTTTTTTATGCCTCAAGGGCTAGGTGGCGCTGCATATATAACTGAATGTTGTCATAGAGATAGCTTCAGGCCTTGACGATAAACATACATGTCAAGTTTGGGATTTTTTGGAGCATGTACCGGGGAGTTATTAAGCATATCCTTTTTCAGTGCGAAACACAAATTTTGATGCCCCGCCTTCATCATATCGTATTTCGAAAAGTCAAGATTTTTCCCCCTGTCGTTGGCTCAGGTCTTGACATGGTCCAGGTCAAGTCTGAAGTCAGTCGGATGAAACGTGTAGGAGAAGTGGGCAAAAGTATGCCCCTTGTAAATGTGCAAAAATCGTCAAAAATGGGACATTCAAAAATTCGTAGCTCACTTCCTGTTCATTTTAGCATATGGGTCCAAGAGACTTTTTTGTAGGTCTTGAGCTTCCTAATACACCTAAAAAATTTTGTAGCTCTTGCTTAAACGTACAACTGGGGCTGTTTCGTTAAAGATTTCTAGGGGGCGCTATTGAGTCATTTTTGTAAAAATAGCACAATCGACGATAAAAAATTGCTCATTTTTCCAGGCCAGCTGTGTGTGCCAAGTTTAGTGTGTTTCTGTGCCAGTTTAGGCCCTCAAAATTGGCGTTGTTTTCTTGGCGAACAGCGCTTAGCCACGCCCACAGCGATTCTCGAAAACTCACAAACTTCGTGTTGTGACAGCATGAAGGCCGACACCCTCATCTGAGCAAATATGAGGTAGGTCCAGTTAACATGGTTGGAGAAAAACATTGAAGAAAAATCGTAAGAAAAAAAATTGCCAGTAGGTGGCGCTATCAGTAAGATGAAATATAAGTTTGTAGATGTCTTTAGGGCTGGACTCTCATCAATTGTGTAAAATTTTGAGAAGATAGCATCATCTCGGTCACGTTAATGCAGCTTTTGTTGTCACGAGAAATCTTCAGACTTTGCGGCACCGTAGCGGCCACGCCCTTTGGCGAAAAGTTACAATATTCGGTGTGGGGCATGATCAACATCTTAAGGCTTTTTTGACCAATTTTCAACTGGATCCCTTCAATGAGCTCAGCACAGTAGCTAAAAACGTAAAGTATGACAATTATTGTTACCACTAGGTGGCGCTACATGGATAACTGAATTTTATCATATAGATGTTTTCAGGCCGTGACTATTAAGTTGCCTGATAAGTTTGAGATTTTTTGGAGCTTGAACATGGGAGTTATTAAGCATTTGCTCTTTCTGGACAAATGAAATTTTAAAGGCAATATTTGATGCCCCGCCCCCGTCATATAGTATTTCGAAAAGGCAAGATTTTTTCCCCAGTTGTTCTCTCAGGTCTTGAGATGATAAATGCCAAGTTTGAAGTCAATTGGATGAAAAATGTTTGCAAAGGGGGAAAAAGCATGACCACAGTGAATGTGCCAAAATAGGCCAAAATTGGACATTGTAAAATTCATAGCTCACTTCCTGTACATTTTAGCTATATGGTCCCAATAGACTTTTTTGTGCGTCTCGGGGTGCTACACGTGCCTGCCAATTTTCGTTGCTCTAGCTCAAACATGCCGGGCTTGGATTTTATTTTTCTATGCTAGGGGGCGCTATAGAGTCGCGTTGTTATGACGACTTCATAATATCAAATTTTTCGCCGGGCCTGAGGAGTGTGCAAAGTTTGGTGAGTTTTCGTAAATGTTTAGGTACCCAAAATCGTGATCGTTTACGGAGAAGAAGAAGAAGAAGATTAATAATATTAATAATAACTAGAGCTGCGAGCAGCTATAAAGGGCCCTCGCAGCCCGGGCCACGTTGGGGTCCTTGCACGTTGGGGTACTTGCACGTTGGGGTACTGGCACGTTGGGGTACTGGCATATTGGAAGCAAAATTTCTTTGAAAATGGCATAATAAACGTTTACATGTAGAATATTTTTTTGCCAGTGTGTGTGTCAAGCTCAACGGGTTTTGGTGATTGTTAAGACCTGCAAAAATCAGTGTCCTTTTTTATTTTTAGGCAATGAGTTGCCCTGATTGGTATTTTTTTGTAAAAGTGTATATACACATCATCGCTCGTTGTACTCATTGCACAATGTTACTTTTATTGTCCAAAGGGGCAATCAAAAATGAATAAAACAAAATGGAAACGTACATACGTTTGGATCGGTGTGAAGCCAGTGAACAATTTGAGTGGTGGAAACTAAAAGAATATTCATAAATGACTTAGTTATCACACTTAGAATGAGTGTACATTTTTTGTACAAAATACCGTATGTGGGGTATTTATTTTTTTTTTATATAAGCCTCAAGGGCTAGGTGGCGCTGTATTTATAACTGAATGTTGTCATAGAGATACCTTCAGGCCTTGATTATAAGCATACATGTCAAGTGTGGGATTTTTTTTTGGAGCATGTACCGTGGAGTTATTAAGCATATCCTTCATTCACGATATTGCTTTTAATGTCCATAGAGGCTATCAAAAATAAATAAAAATATATATATGTTTGGATAAGTCTGATGCCAGTGAACATTTTGAGTGGTGGAAACTAAAAAAATATTCATAAATGACTTAGTTATCACACTTAGAATGAGTGTACATTTTTTGTACAAAATACCGTATGTGGGGTATTTTTTTTTCATGCCTCAAGGGCTAGGTGGCGCTGCATATATAACTGAATGTTGTCATAGAGATAACTTCAGGCCTTGACGATAAACATACATGTCAAGTTTGGGATTTTTTGGAGCATGTACCGGGGAGTTATCAAGCATATCCTTTTTCATTGTGAAACACAAATTTTGATGCCCCGCCCTCATCATATAGTATTTCGAAAAGTCAAAATTTTTCCCCCTGTCGTTGGCTCAGGTCTTGACATGGTCCAGGCCAAGTCTTAACTCAGTCGGATGAAACGTGTAGGAGAAGTGGGCAAAAGTCTGCCCCCTGTGAATGTGCAAAAATCGTCAAAAATGGGACATTCAAAAATTCGTAGCTCACTTCCTGTTCATTTTAGCATATGGGTACAAGAGACTTTTTTGTAGGTCTTGGGCTCCCTCATACACTTAAAAATATTCGGCGTTCTTGCTTAAACGTACAACCGGGGCTGCTTCGTTAAAAATTTCAAGGGGGCGCTATTGAGTCATTTTTGTAAAAATAGCACAATCAACAATAAAATATTGCTCATTTTACCAGGCCAGATGTGTGTGCCAAGTTTCAGGAGTTTCTGTGCATGTTTAGACCCTCAAAACTGGCGTTGTTTTCTTGGCGAACAGCGCTTAGCCACGCCTACAGCAATTCGCGAAAACTCACAAACTTCGTGTTGTGACATCATGAAGGCCGAAACCCTCCTCTGAGCAAATATGAGGTAGGTCCAGTTAACGTGTTTGGAGAAAAACGTAGAAGAAAATTCGTAAGAAAAAAAATTGCCACTAGGTGGCGCTATCAGTTAGATGAAATGTAAGTTAGTAGATGTCTTTAGAGCTGGACTCTCATCAAATGTGTGAAATTTTGAGAAGATAGGATCATCTCGGTCAAGTTAATGCAGCTTTTATTTTCACGAAAAATCTTCAGATTTTGCGTCACCGTAGCGGCCACGCCCTTTGGCGAAAAGTTACAATATTCGGTGTGGGGCATGATCAACATCTTAAGGGTTTTCTGAACAATTTTCAACTGGATCCCTTCAACGAGCTCAGCGCAGTAGCTAAAAACGTAAAGTATGACATTTATTGTAACCACTAGGTGGCGCTATATGTATAACTGAATTTTGTCATATAGATGTTTTCAGGCTGTGACTATTACGTTGCCTGAGAAGTTTGAGATTTTTTGGAGCTTGAACATGGGAGTTATTAAGCATTTGCTCTTTCTGGACAAATGAAATTTTAAAGGCAATATTTGATGCTCCGCCCCCGTCGTATAGTATTTCGAAAAGGCAAGTGGTTTTGCCCAGCTGTTCTCTTAGGTCTTGAGATGATAAATGCCAAGTTTGAAGTCAATTGGATGAAAAATGTTTGCAAAGGGGGAAAAAGCATGACCACAGTGAATGTGCCAAAATAGGCCAAAATTGGACATTAAAAAATTCATAGCTCACTTCCTGTACATTTTAGCTACATGGTCCCAATAGACTTTTTTGTGCGTCTCGGGGTGCTACACGTGCCTGCCAATTTTCGTTGCTCTAGCTCAAACGTGTCGGGCTTGGTTTTTATTTTTCTACGCTAGGGGGCGCTATAGAGTCGCGTTGTTATAACGACTTCATAATATCAAATTTTTCGCCGGACCTGAGGAGTGTGCAAAGTTTGGTGAGTTTTCGTGAATATTTAGGTACCCAAAATCGCGATTGTTTGCGGAGAATAAAGAATAATAATAATAATAATAATAATAATAATAATAATAATAACTAGAGCTGCGAGCAGCTATAAAGGGCCCTCGCAGCCCGGGCCACGTTGGGGTCCTTGCACGTTGGGCTACTGGCATATTGGAAGCAAAATTTCTTTGAAAATGGCATAATAAACGTTTACATGTAGAATATTTTTTTTTGCCAGTGTGTGTCAAGCTCAACGGGTTTTGGTGGTTGTTAAGACCTGCAAAAATCAGCGTCCTTTTTTATTTTTAGGCAATGAGTTGCCCTGATTGGTATTTTTTGTAAAAGTGTATATACACATCATCGCTCGTTGTACTCATTGCACAATGTTACTTTTATTGTCCAAAGGGGCAATCAAAAATGAATAAAACAAAATGGAAACGTGCATACGTTTGGATCGGTGTGAAGCCAGTGAACAATTTGAGTGGTGGAAACTAAAAGAATATTCATAAATGACTTAGTTATCACACTTAGAATGAGTGTACATTTTTTGTACAAAACACCGTATGTGGGTTTATATATATATATATATATATATATATATATATATAAATGCCTCAAGGGCTAGGTGGCGCTGTATTTATAACTGAATGTTGTCATAGAGATACCTTCAGGCCTTGATTATAAGCATACATGTCAAGTGTGGGATTTTTTTTGGAGCATGTACCGTGGAGTTATTAAGCATATCCTTCATTCACGATATTGCTTTTAATGTCCACAGAGGCTATCAAAAATAAATAAAAATATATATATGTTTGGATAAGTCTGATGCCAGTGAACATTTTGAGTGGTGGAAACTAAAAGAATATTCATAAATGACTTAGTTATCACACTCAGAATGAGTTGACATTTTTTGTACAAAATACCGTATGTGGGGTATTTTTTTTTTATGCCTCAAGGGCTAGGTGGCGCTGCATATATAACTGAATGTTGTCATAGAGATAGCTTCAGGCCTTGACGATAAACATACATGTCAAGTTTGGGATTTTTTGGAGCATGTACCGGGGAGTTATTAAGCATATCCTTTTTCAGTGCGAAACACAAATTTTGATGCCCCGCCTTCATCATATAGTATTTCGAAAGGTCAAGATTTTTCCCCCTGTCGTTGGCTCAGGACTTGACATGGTCCAGGTCAAGTCTTAACTCAGTCAGATGAAACGTGTAGGAGAAGTGGGCAAAAGTCTGCCCCCTGTGAATGTGCAAAAATTGTCAAAAATGGGACATTCAAAAATTCGTAGCTCACTTCCTGTTCATTTTAGCATATGGGTCCAAGAGACTTTTTTGTAGGTCTTGGGCTCCCTCATACACCTAAAAATATTCGTCGTTCTTGCTTAAACGTACAACCGGGGCTGCTTCGTTAAAAAATTCTAGGGGGCGCTATTGAGTCATTTTTGTAAAAATAGCACAATCAACAATAAAATATTGCTAATTTTACCAGGCCAGATGTGTGTGCCAAGTTTCATGAGTTTCTGTGCATGTTTAGACCCTCAAAACTGGCGTTATTTTCTTGGCGAACAGCGCTTAGCCACACCCACAGCAATTCGCGAAAACTCACAAACTTCGTGTTGTGACATCATGAAGGCCGAAACCCTCATCTGAGCAAATATGAGGTAGGTCCAGTTAACGTGTTTGGAGAAAAACGTAGAAGAAAATTCGTAAGAAAAAAAATTGCCACTAGGTGGCGCTATCAGTTAGATGAAATATAAGTCAGGAGATGTCTTTAGGGCTGGACTCTCATCAAATGTGTGAAATTTTGAGAAGATAGGATCATCTCGGTCAAGTTAATGCAGCTTTTATTTTCACGAAAAATCTTCAGACTTTGCGTCACCGTAGCGGCCACGCCCTTTGGCGAAAAGTTACAATATTCGGTGTGGGGCATGATCAACATCTTAAGGCCTTTCTGACCAATTTTCAAATGGATCCCTTCAACAAGCTCAGCACAGTAGCTAAAAACGTAAAGTATGACATTTATTGTAACCACTAGGTGGCGCTATATGTATAACTGAATTTTATCATATAGATGTTTTCAGGCCGTGACTATTACGTTGCCTGAGAAGTTTGAGATTTTTTGGAGCTTGAACATGGGAGTTATTAAGCATTTGCTCTTTCTGGACAAATGAAATTTTAAAGGCAATATTTGATGCCCCCCCCCCGTCATATAGTATTTCAAAAAGGCAAGATGTTTTGCCCAGTTTTTCTCTCAGGTCTTGAGATGATAAATGCCAAGTTTGAAGTCAATTGGATGAAAAATGTTTGCAAAGGGGGAAAAAGCATGACCACAGTGAATGTGCCAAAATAGGCCAAAATTGGACATAAAAAAATTCATAGCTCACTTCCTGTACATTTTAGCTACATGGTCCCAATAGACTTTTTTGTGCGTCTCGGGGTGCTACACGTGCCTGCCAATTTTCGTTGCTCTAGCTCAAACGTGCCGGGCTTGGTTTTTATTTTTCTATGCTAGGGGGCGCTATAGAGTCGCGTTGTTATGACGACTTCATAATATCAAATTTTTCGCCGGGCCTGAGGAGTGTGCAAAGTTTGGTGAGTTTTCGTAAATGTTTAGGTACCCAAAATCGTGATCGTTTACGGAGAAGAAGAAGAAGAATAATAATAATAATCCGATCGAAAAACAATAGGGACCTCGCAGCGGTAGCTGCTCGGGCCCTAATAATAATAATTTTTACAAAAACAATAGGGACCTCGCAGCGGTCGCTGCTCGGGCCCTAATAATCCGATCGAAAAACAATAGGGACCTCGCAGCGGTAGCTGCTCGGGCCCT
The DNA here is from genome assembly GCF_051991245.1 of Festucalex cinctus. Taxonomy (NCBI): domain Eukaryota; kingdom Metazoa; phylum Chordata; class Actinopteri; order Syngnathiformes; family Syngnathidae; genus Festucalex; species Festucalex cinctus. Next base: position 1,951,212 of record NC_135430.1, on the reverse strand, counting down.
AATAATAATAATTTTTACAAAAACAATAGGGACCTCGCAGCGGTCGCTGCTCGGGCCCTAATAATAATAATAATAATTTTTACAAAAACAATAGGGACCTCGCAGCGGTCGCTGCTCGGGCCCTAATAATTTTTACAAAAACAATAGGGACCTCGCAGCGGTCGCTGCTCGGGCCCTAATAATAATAATTTTTACAAAAACAATAGGGACCTCGCAGCGGTCGCTGCTCGGGCCCTAATAATAATAATAATAATAATTCGAACGAAAAACAATAGGGACCTCGCAGCGGTCGCTGCTCGGGCCCTAATAATAATAATAATAATAATAATTTTTACAAAAACAATAGGGACCTCGCAGCGGTCGCTGCTCGGGCCCTAATAATAATAATTTTTACAAAAACAATAGGGACCTCGCAGCGGTCGCTGCTCGGGCCCTAACTAGAGCTGCGAGCAGCTATAAAGGGCCCTCGCAGCCCGGGCCACGTTGGGGTCCTTGCACGTTGGGGTACTGGCACGTTGGGGTACTGGCATATTGGAAGCAAAATTTCTTTGAAAATGGCATAATAAACGTTTACATGTAGAATTTTTTTTTGCCAGTGTGTGTGTCAAGCTCAACGGGTTTTGGTGATTGTTAAGACCTGCAAAAATCAGCATCCTTATTTATTTTTAGGCAATGAGTTGCCCTGATTGGTATTTTTTGTAAAAGTGTATATATACATCATCGCTCGTTGTACTCCTTGCACAATGTTACTTTTATTGTCCAAAGGGGCAATCAAAAATGAATAAAACAAAATGGAAACGTACATACGTTTGGATCGGTGTGAAGCCAGTGAACAATTTGAGTGGTGGAAACTAAAAGAATATTCATAAATGACTTAGTTATCACACTTAGAATGAGTTTACATTTTTTGTACAAAATACCGTATGTGTTTCCTTTTTTTAATATATATTATGCCTCAAGGGCTAGGTGGCGCTGTATTTATAACTGAATGTTGTCATAGAGATACCTTCAGGCCTTGATTAAAAGCATACATGTCAAGTGTGGGATTTTTTTTGGAGCATGTACCGTGGAGTTATTATGCATATCCTTCATTCACGATATTGCTTTTATTGTCCACAGAGGCTATCAAAAATAAATAAAAAAATATATATGTTTGGATAAGTCTGATGCCAGTGAACATTTTGAGTGGTGGAAACTAAAAGAATATTCATAAATGACTTAGTTATCACACTTAGAATGAGTTTACTTTTTTTGTACAAAATACCGTATGTGGGGTATTTTTTTTTATGCCTCAAGGGCTAGGTGACGCTGCATATATAACTGAATGTTGTCATAGAGATAGCTTCAGGCCTTGACGATAAACATACATGTCAAGTTTGGGATTTTTTGGAGCATGTACCGGGGAGTTATTAAGCATATCCTTTTTCAGTGCGAAACACAAAATTTGATGCCCCGCCCTCATCATATAGTATTTCGAAAAGTCAAGATTTTTCCCCCTGTCGTTGGCTCAGGTCTTGACATGGTCCAGGTCAAGTCTTAACTCAGTCAGATGAAACGTGTAGGAGAAGTGGGCAAAAGTCTGCCCCCTGTGAATGTGCAAAAATCGTCAAAAATGGGACATTCAAAAATTCGTAGCTCACTTCCTGTTCATTTTAGCATATAGGTCCAAGAGACTTTTTTGTAGGTCTTGGGTTCCCTCATACACCTAAAAATTTTCGTAGATCTTGCTTAAACGTACAACCAGGGCTGCTTCATTAAAAATTCCTAGGGGGCGCTATTGAGTCATTTTTGTAAAAATAGCACAATCAACAATAAAATATTGTTCATTTTACCAGGCCAGATGTGTGTGCCAAGTTTCATGAGTTTCTGCACATGTTTAGACCCTCAAAACTGGCGTTGTTTTCTTGGCGAACAGTGCTTAACCACGCCCACAGCGATTCGCGAAAACTCACAAACTTCGTGTTGTAACATCATGAAGGCCGAATCCCTCATCTGAGCAAATATGAGGTAGGTCCAGTTAACGTGTTTGGAGAAAAACGAAGAAAATTCGTAAGAAAAAAAATTGCCACTAGGTGGCGCTATCAGTAAGATGAAATATAAGTTCATAGATGTCTTTAGGGCTGGACTCTCATCAAATGTGTGAAATTTTGAGAAGATAGGATCATCTCGGTCAAGTTAATGCAGCTTTTATTGTCACGAAAAATCTTCAGACTTTGCGTCACCGTAGCGGCCACGCCCTTTGGCGAAAAGTTACAATATTCGGTGTGGGGCATGATCAACATCTTAAGGCTTTTCTGACCAATTTTCAAATGGATCCCTTCAACAAGCTCAGCACAGTAGCTAAAAACGTAAAGTATGACATTTATTGTAACCACTAGGTGGCGCTATATGTATAACTGAATTTTATCATATAGATGTTTTCAGGCCGTGACTATTACGTTGCCTGAGAAGTTTGAGATTTTTTGGAGCTTGAACATGGGAGTTATTAAGCATTTGCTCTTTCTGGACAAATGAAATTTTAAAGGCAATATTTGATGCCCCGCCCCCGTCATATAGTATTTCAAAAAGGCAAGATGTTTTGCCCAGTTGTTCTCTCAGGTCTTGAGATGATAAATGCCAAGTTTGAAGTCAATTGGATGAAAAATGTTTGCAAAGGGGGAAAAAGCATGACCACAGTGAATGTGCCAAAATAGGCCAAAATTGGACATAAAAAAATTCATAGCTCACTTCCTGTACATTTTAGCTACATGGTCCCAATAGACTTTTTTGTGCGTCTCGGGGTGCTACACGTGCCTGCCAATTTTTGTTGCTCTAGCTCAAACGTGCCGGGCTTGGTTTTTATTTTTCTACGCTAGGGGGCGCTATCGAGTCGCATTGTTATGACGACTTAATAATATCGAATTTTTCGCCGGGCCTGAGGAGTATGCAAGGTTCGGTGAGTTTTCGTGAATGTTTAGGTACCCAAAATCGCGATCGTTTGCGGAGAATAAAGAATAATAATAATAACTAGAGCTGCGAGCAGCTATAAAGGGCCCTCGCAGCTCGGGCCACGTTGGGGTCCTTGCACGTTGGGGTACTTGCACGTTGGGGTACTGGCACATTGGGGTACTGGCATATTGGAAGCAAAATTTCTTTGAAAATGGCATAATAAACGTTTACATGTAGAATATTTTTTTGCCAGTGTGTGTGTCAAGCTCAACGGGTTTTGGTGATTGTTAAGACCTGCAAAAATCAGCGTCCTTTTTTATTTTTAGGCAATGAGTTGCCCTGATTGGTATTTTTTTGTAAAAGTGTATATACACATCATCGCTCGTTGTACTCATTGCACAATGTTACTTTTATTGTCCAAAGGGGCAATCAAAAATGAATAAAACAAAATGGAAACGTACATACGTTTGGATCGGTGTGAAGCCAGTGAACAATTTGAGTGGTGGAAACTAAAAGAATATTCATAAATGACTTAGTTATCACACTTAGAATGAGTGTACATTTTTTGTACAAAATACCGTATGTGGGGTATTTTTTATTTTTTTTTATATAAGCCTCAAGGGCTAGGTGGCGCTGTATTTATAACTGAATGTTGTCATAGAGATACCTTCAGGCCTTGATTATAAGCATACATGTCAAGTGTGGGATTTTTTTTGGAGCATGTACCGTGGAGTTATTAAGCATATCCTTCATTCACGATATTGCTTTTAATGTCCATAGAGGCTATCAAAAATAAATAAAAATATATATATGTTTGGATAAGTCTGATGCCAGTGAACATTTTGAGTGGTGGAAACTAAAAGAATATTCATAAATGACTTCGTTATCACACTTAGAATGAGTTTACATTTTTTGTACAAAATACCGTATGTGGGGTATTTTTTTTTCATGCCTCAAGGGCTAGGTGGCGCTGCATATATAACTGAATGTTGTCATAGAGATAACTTCAGGCCTTGACGATAAACATACATGTCAAGTTTGGGATTTTTTGGAGCATGTACCGGGGAGTTATCAAGCATATCCTTTTTCATTGCCAAACACAAATTTTGATGCCCCGCCCTCATCATATAGTATTTCGAAAAGTCAAAATTTTTCCCCTTGTCGTTGGCTCAGGTCTTGACATGGTCCAGGCCAAGTCTTAACTCAGTCGGATGAAACGTGTAGGAGAAGTGGGCAAAAGTCTGCCCCCTGTGAATGTGCAAAAATCGTCAAAAATGGGACATTCAAAAATGCGTAGCTCACTTCCTGTTCATTTTAGCATATGGGTACAAGAGACTTTTTTGTAGGTCTTGGGCTCCCTCATACACCTAAAAATATTCGTCGTTCTTGCTTAAACGTACAACCGGGGCTGCTTCGTTAAAAATTTCGAGGGGGCGCTATTGAGTCATTTTTGTAAAAATAGCACAATCAACAATAAAATATTGCTCATTTTACCAGGCCAGATGTGTGTGCCAAGTTTCATGAGTTTCTGTGCATGTTTAGACCCTCAAAACTGGCGTTGTTTTCTTGGCGAACAGCGCTTAGCCACACCCACAGCAATTCGCGAAAACTCACAAACTTCGTGTTGTGACATCATGAAGGCCGAAACCCTCATCTGAGCAAATATGAGGTAGGTCCAGTTAACGTGTTTGGAGAAAAACGTAGAAGAAAATTCGTAAGAAAAAAAATTGCCACTAGGTGGCGCTATCAGTTAGATGAAATATAAGTCAGTAGATGTCTTTAGGGCTGGACTCTCATCAAATGTGTGAAATTTTGAGAAGATAGGATAATCTCGGTCAAGTTAATGCAGCTTTTATTTTCACGAAAAATCTTCAGACTTTGCGTCACCGTAGCGGCCACGCCCTTTGGCGCAAAGTTACAATATTCGGTGTGGGGCATGATCAACATCTTAAGGCTTTTCTGACCAATTTTCAAATGGATCCCTTCTACAAGCTCAGCACAGTAGCTAAAAACGTAAAGTATGACATTTATTGTAACCACTAGGTGGCGCTATATGTATAACTGAATTTTATCATATAGATGTTTTCAGGCCGTGACTATTATGTTGCCTGAGAAGTTTGAGATTTTTTGGAGCTTGAACATGGGAGTTATTAAGCATTTGCTCTTTCTGGACAAATGAAATTTTAAAGGCAATATTTGATGCCCCGCCCCCGTCATATAGTATTTCAAAAAGGCAAGATGTTTTGCCCAGTTGTTCTCTCAGGTCTTGAGATGATAAATGCCAAGTTTGAAGTCAATTGGATGAAAAATGTTTGCAAAGGGGGAAAAAGCATGACCACAGTGAATGTGCCAAAATAGGCCAAAATTGGACATAAAAAAATTCATAGCTCACTTCCTGTACATTTTAGCTACATGGTCCCAATAGACTTTTTTGTGCGTCTCGGGGTGCTACACGTGCCTGCCAATTTTTGTTGCTCTAGCTCAAACGTGCCGGGCTTGGTTTTTATTTTTCTACGCTAGGGGGCGCTATCGAGTCGCATTGTTATGACGACTTAATAATATCAAATTTTTCGCCGGGCCTGAGGAGTGTGCAAAGTTCGGTGAGTTTTCGTGAATGTTTAGGTACCCAAAATCGCGATCGTTTGCGGAGAATAAAGAAGAAGAAGAAGAATAATAACTAGAGCTGCGAGCAGCTATAAAGGGCCCTCGCAGCCCGGGCCACGTTGGGGTCTTTGCACGTTGGGGTACTTGCACGTTGGGGTACTGGCACGTTGGGGTACTGGCATATTGGAAGCAAAATTTCTTTGAAAATGGCATAATAAACGTTTACATGTAGAATATTTTTTTTGCCAGTGTCTGTCAAGCTCGACGGATTTTGGTGATTGTTAAGACCTGCAAAAATCAGCGTCCTTATTTATTTTTAGGCAATGAGTTGCCCTGATTGGTATTTTTTTGTAAAAGTGTATATACACATCATCGCTCGTTGTACTCATTGCACAATGTTTACTTTTATTGTCCAAAGGGGCAATCAAAAATGAATAAAACAAAATGGAAACGTACATACGTTTGGATCGGTGTGAAGCCAGTGAACAATTTGAGTGGTGGAAACTAAAAGAATATTCATAAATGACTTAGTTATCACACTTAGAATGAGTGTACATTTTTTGTACAAAATACCGTATGTGGGGTATTTTTTAATTTTTTTTATATAAGCCTCAACGGCTAGGTGGCGCTGTATTTATAACTGAATGTTGTCATAGAGATACCTTCAGGCCTTGATTATAAGCATACATGTCAAGTGTGGGATTTTTTTTGGAGCATGTACCGTGGAGTTATTAAGCATATCCTTCATTCACGATATTGCTTTTAATGTCCATAGAGGCTATCAAAAATAAATAAAAATATATATATGTTTGGATAAGTCTGATGCCAGTGAACATTTTGAGTGGTGGAAACTAAAAGAATATTCATAAATGACTTCGTTATCACACTTAGAATGAGTGTACATTTTTTGTACAAAATACCGTATGTGGGGTATTTTTTTTTCATGCCTCAAGGGCTAGGTGGCGCTGCATATATAACTGAATGTTGTCATAGAGATAACTTCAGGCCTTGACGAGAAACATACATGTCAAGTTTGGGATTTTTTGGAGCATGTACTGGGGAGTTATCAAGCATATCCTTTTTCATTGCGAAACACAAATTTTGATGCCCCGCCTTCATCATATAGTATTTCGAAAGGTCAAGATTTTCCCCCCTGTCGTTGGCTCAGGTCTTGACATGGTCCAGGTCAAGTCTTAACTCAGTCAGATGAAACGTGTAGGAGAAGTGGGCAAAAGTCTGCCCCCTGTGAATGTGCAAAAATTGTCAAAAATGGGACATTCAAAAATTCGTAGCTCACTTCCTGTTCATTTTAGCATAAGGGTCCAAGAGACTTTTTTGTAGGTCTTGGGCTCCCTCATACACCTAAAAATATTCGTCGTTCTTGCTTAAACGTACAACCGGGGCTGCTTCGTTAAAAATTTCGAGGGGGCGCTATTGAGTCATTTTTGTAAAAATAGCACAATCAACAATAAAATATTGCTCATTTTACCAGGCCAGATGTGTGTGCCAAGTTTCAGGAGTTTCTGTGCATGTTTAGACCCTCAAAACTGGCGTTGTTTTCTTGGCGAACAGCGCTTAGCCACACCCACAGCAATTCGCGAAAACTCACAAACTTCGTGTTGTGACATCATGAAGGCCGAAACCCTCATCTGAGCAAATATGAGGTAGGTCCAGTTAACGTGTTTGGAGAAAAACGTAGAAGAAAATTCGTAATAAAAAAAAATTGCCACTAGGTGGCGCTATCAGTTAGATGAAATATAAGTCAGTAGATGTCTTTAGGGCTGGACTCTCATCAAATGTGTGAAATTTTGAGAAGATAGGATCATCTCGGTCAAGTTAATGCAGCTTTTATTTTCACGAAAGATCTTCAGACTTTGCGTCACCGTAGCGGCCACGCCCTTTGGCGAAAAGTTACAATATTCGGTGTGGGGCATCATCAACATCTTAAGGCTTTTCTGACCAATTTTCAAATGGATCCCTTCAACGAGCTCAGCACAGTAGCTAAAAACGTAAAGTATGACATTTATTGCTACCACTAGGTGGCGCTATATGTATAACGGAATTTTATCATATAGATGTTTTCAGGCCGTGACTATTACGTTGCCTGAGAAGTTTGAGATTTTTTGGAGCTTGAACATGGGAGTTATTAAGCATTTGCTCTTTCTGGACAAATGAAATTTTAAAGGCAATATTTGATGCCCCGCCCCCGTCATATAGTATTTCAAAAAGGCAAGATGTTTTGCCCAGTTTTTCTCTCAGGTCTTGAGATGATAAATGCCAAGTTTGAAGTCAATTGGATGAAAAATGTTTGCAAAGGGGGAAAAAGCATGACCACAGTGAATGTGCCAAAATAGGCCAAAATTGGACATAAAAAAATTCATAGCTCACTTCCTGTACATTTTAGCTACATGGTCCCAATAGACTTTTTTGTGCGTCTCGGGGTGCTACACGTGCCTGCCAATTTTTGTTGCTCTAGCTCAAACGTGCCGGGCTTGGTTTTTATTTTTCTACGCTAGGGGGCGCTATCGAGTCGCATTGTTATGACGACTTAATAATATCAAATTTTTCGCCGGGCCTGAGGAGTGTGCAAAGTTCGGTGAGTTTTCGTGAATGTTTAGGTACCCAAAATCGCGATCGTTTGCGGAGAATAAAGAAGAAGAATAATAATAATAATAATAATAATAATAATAATAATAACTAGAGCTGCGAGCAGCTATAAAGGGCCCTCGCAGCCCGGGCCACGTTGGAGTCATTGCACGTTGGGGTACTTGCACGTTAGGGTACTGGCACGTTGGGGTACTGGCACGTTGGGGTACTGGCATATTGGAAGCAAAATTTCTTTGAAAATGGCATAATAAACGTTTACATGTAGAATATTTTTTTTGCCAGTGTGTGTCAAGCTCAACGGGTTTTGGTGATTGTTAAGACCTGCAAAAATCAGCGTCCTTTTTTATTTTTAGGCAATGAGTTGCCCTGATTGATATTTTTTGTAAAAGTGTATATATACATCATCGCTCGTTGTACTCATTGCACAATGTTACTTTTATTGTCCAAAGGGGCAATCAAAAATGAATAAAACAAAATGGAAACGTACATACGTTTGGATCGGTGTGAAGCCAGTGAACAATTTGAGTGGTGGAAACTAAAAGAATATTCAGAAATGACTTAGTCATCACACTTAGAATGAGTTTAAATTTTTTTGTACAAAATACCGTATGTGGGTTTTTTTTTTTATATAAGCCTCAAGGGCTAGGTGGCGCTGTATTTATAACTGAATGTTGTCATCGAGATACCTTCAGGCCTTGATTATAAGCATACATGTCAAGTGTGGGATTTTTTTTGGAGCATGTACCGTGGAGTTATTAAGCATATCCTTCATTCACGATATTGCTTTTAATGTCCACAGAGGCTATCAAAAATAAATAAAAATATATATATGTTTGGATAAGTCTGATGCCAGTGAACATTTTGAGTGGTGGAAACTAAAAGAATATTCCTAAATGACTTAGTTATCACACTTAGAATGAGT